>NC_050472.1:12671912-13279412 GCF_013373865.1 Monomorium pharaonis | reverse complement strand
TATTTATAAAATTAAATGTTTATTTTGTAATTAACATAATTTTTAACTTTTTGTAGAAAAAAGGCACTAAATTTGAAACAGTTTCCTAAATTGGAACCCTCTTATTTCTTGAAAACTAAAATCGCATCATACAAATACCAATAAAAGCATAATCCACTCGGTTAATTAAAGAAATGAAAATCCATATTTCATACATTTATGCTTTCTACGTAAAATTTGCTAAAAGCAAGTTTGTCAAAAGCGAGTTTTATTTGCACAATTATCGATAACATTACGATCATTTCACATGTTTGTAGTTTTCTAAAATTGTTTCTTTTTAAACATGTCAATGGATTAAGTAGACCGCCTAACGGTCTACGGCAGATCTTAGTAATGAATATAATTTTTCTATTAATTTACATTTTTTAGCTCATTTAAACTTCCGCCAACAGTTTCGTCAGACTTGCAACACAGTTACTAATAAGCTAAATATCGATGCTCAGGAGTATTTAAAAATTCCCCTTTCCTTAAAAACTGTTTCTTCTTATTTTTCTCTTTTATTTCGTAGTGCAGTTTTAAATATAAAGTTGCCGTGCGTGCGTAAATTGGAACACTCCGTGAGATCAAATGTTTAGTAATCTTATCTGACAGCAGCTGTTATTACGCCGTAATCGTAGTATAGCTCGAGTGACCTTCACTTGAACACAATGCAAATGGACACGTTGCAAATGGTCACAAAATAATGTACATCGTACATTTCTACACCATAAAGTTGTACACCGCAAAGTTGTACACCGTAAAGTTGTACACCGTACATTTCTACACCGTAACCGTGGCCACACGCACACACACACACACACACACACGCGCATGGGGCCTTCGGCCTCCCCTCCCGCACCCTCCCGTCGGTTTAGGGATGCCCTAAACAGAAGGGTATAGAAATGTACGGTGTACAACTTTGCGGTGTACAAATAAACCGTGTCCATTTAAACCGTGTACATTAGTTTGTGTCCATTTGCAACGTGTCCATCTACACTATGTCCAATTGTACTGTGTCCAAGTGAGCCACTCTCGTATAGCTCTAGACTGTGACCGTAATAATAACCTTTAATATATAATCTATATGTATAATGTATAATGTCTAATGTATAATCTTAATGTTTCGAGATAAGATTTCACGATTTACATCGAGAGACAATAGACGAATTGAAAAAAAGCGTACCTATTAAAAAATATGCTTCTTAAACAAACCTAACAAAATAACATAAGTCAGAAATAATATACAGTTTATAGAACTATATAATTTAGTTAAGATGTATTGTGACATTGCAGTTTCGCTGCGGCGTCGCAGCGTCCCTCCGCCGTCACAAGGCCCGAGCTTGTGCTAGCGAGAACGGCTGGGATATGCAGGGAACGTACCGCGATCCTCGGCGGGCCATATTAGCAATATTATTTGCGAATACTAATTATATTTTTTTGTATTTTGCGTATCGGGCGCTTCACTCGGCGAACACACCGAGGAACATCGCACGGGACAAGGAATTCAGCCTTGGCGGAGCAGCGGAAAATGGAGAGCAGGCCCGAGGCATAGGACAATTACCGCGGGGGCATGGAACCCCCAGCGGGAGCCGCAAGGCAAGCGGCAAGGCAGAAAACTAGACGAGGCGTTACATCGGAGAAGCCGACGAAGCCAGCAGCAGCGGAGGACCCTTCGGATCCTAAATTGGATCGCGTACGCCGTTGAGCGCGAGCTGTCGCGAGGCGCGGAACGCGTACCCCTTATTGGTTGGCGCCACGCGTAGCCTCGTAGCGCATCCCCTGCGTGGGACACACATCGACTTGCGATCGAGCACCTTGCGTTATCAATCGCTCTCCCGCACCAGCTGTTCGTGATAGCGTATTGGCAGCCCGG
Organism: Monomorium pharaonis; assembly: GCF_013373865.1. NCBI lineage: Eukaryota > Metazoa > Arthropoda > Insecta > Hymenoptera > Formicidae > Monomorium > Monomorium pharaonis. The sequence continues at coordinate 13,277,521 of NC_050472.1, read as the reverse complement.
CCGTCCTCGTGCTCCTGTCGTAACGAACGAAGGACGAGCGTCCCGGATCGTAGCGTAGAAGAGTATTCATTCGCGGGAAAAAGCCGGTAGCGCGACCGCCATACCGTTGCACGCGCGAAGTGCGTGCTCGCCGGACCGCGTGGCGTATGTTGAGTATTCGTGCCGCGACTCGTAAGATTATGCGTGAAGCTCCGGCTTCTCTCGAGTTTCGCGTTAATATCATTTCCGTCAATTTCGTTTCGTGGATGTCGCGTCATTTCGTTGTACCTGCGCGTTACGTAACGATCGTAGCATTTGCGTTTTCGTGTTGCTTGTCGTCTCGCCGCTTATCGTTGTCTTCAGGCTTTGCGTCTTTGTCTAACTAGCTGTTTATTTTGCGCCTCCCCCTATTGTAATTATTGCAATCGCGCTTTATAGCGAGTTCGGTCACTTTCGCGTTTATTGTCTGTGTTCAAGTATTTCAAGAATTCTCTCGCGAGTTCGATCATTTGCGCGTTACGCGAAATTTCTGTCGTATTCATTTAAACTTCGCGGGTACTATAAAATCATGAAATTATTTTTATTGTGGGTCGGTAGTACTGTCTTTGACATTTATGCAGAGCTTTCATATATTCAATTGCTGCAAAGCTACACGTGTTTTTGTAAACATATAAAAGTAAATTTTTCGATTTTTACTATGTCTGGTTTTGTTGAGCAAAGAATTTGCATTAAATTTTGCGGAATAAATATTTCTGCCGCGGAAACGTTGAGGATGTTGCAGAAGGCTTTTGGTGATAAAACTGTGTCGCAAAAAAATGTTTACAAATGGTACAAAGACTTGAAAGAAGGGCGAAAACGAGTTTAAGACAAACAGCGACCCGGACGAAATTGAGTGTTTTTGGAACCCATCGAGATTTGACGCGTTTGAGGCATAGTAAAAATATCTTTAAAAATGGTTTGAGTTGATCCAAATGAAATGCCCGCAGCATCAGCAAGATCTCTAATTGTCAATCGACGATTTTCGAGCACCAAATCTTTGATTTCCTTGACGTGGCTTTTATCGGTAGATGTTGATGGTCGTCCGGAGCGCTGTTCGTCTTAACGATAAGAGACATACGTGCCATATATCTATAATAGATCTGGCACATTAAACCTCCAAAAAAAAAAAAACTCGTTCTCGGCCTTCTTTCAAGTTTTTGTACCACTTGTAAATATTTTTTTGCGACATAGCCTTATCACCAAAGGCCTTCTGCAACATCCTCAACGTTTCCGCGGCAGAATATTCATTCCGCAAACAAAATTTAATGCAAATTCTTTGCTCAACAAAATCAGACATAGTAAAAATCGAAAAACTCACTTTGTATGTTTACAAAAACACGTGTAGCTCTACAGCAATTGAATATATTGACATAAAACTTTGCATAGATGTCAAAAACAGTAGTACCAGGGTTCTAAATAATGCATTACTTTTTGTAATGTATTACGGTTTCATTAAAAAATATTTTTTTAATAACTAATGCGAAGATCCTTAATTACGCATTATTTTCTTAATAAGTAATGCAATTTTTTTCATTATGCATTACTTTTTAATAATTAATGAGTAAAGAAATAATTATTTATTAAAAAATTAATGCGTTATTTTTTAATTTTCATTTTCATTACCCTGCTACCAACCCACAAAAAATAATTTCATGATTTTATAGTACCCGCAAAGTTCAAATAAAAAATTCACCTTATTTTTTGATCACAGTAATATAGTCCAAAAACAAAGTATTTCAAATTCAGCATCTTTCTTCTATGCAAATACACTTACTCGCAAAAAACGGGCCACCTAACTTTTCTCAAATTTTTAAATATCTTTTAATATCTTTTAATATCAATAGCAACAACTCCGTCAAAAATGATCGTATCAAGATGAACCAAAGCTTAAGTTAAACTTTCCTCTTGAAAATCATATAAATCGTAATTAAGTTAAACAATAAATATTTTACAAAATGCGAATATCAAAGATAGTGCTTAAAAAACAAAAAAAATTTTTTAAATTGTTGCGTAGCTCAAGGGAGTCAGCTCCTTAGTTTAAAAATGTATGAGTTTTTAAGCTCATTCATTTTTTAATAAATCCATCTTTGAAAAATTTTCTACAATTTTTTTTAACACCAGACGCGTGCTTCGCACGCGCTATTTACCTTTTTGTTTTTTACTTTTTAAAAATACCAATTAGCATCGCGGAAAACGGTCAATAATAGAATCGGTTACATGGCTTTTTTAAAAGAGAAGACATACTTTTGTATATTCGTCTCATCTTTTTCCTTTTTTCCTAATTTTCTTTAACAAAGTTTTTAAATCAACTATCAAAATTGAGTTTGACAGTTGGAAATGACACCAAGTGAAGCAAGTCACAATGCACATGATAATGAGATGGCAAGACAGCCAGTTAGCATCTCGGAAAAGCGACAACAAAATTAATAACATCTCCTTTTTACAAAGTGGACTAAATCAAGCGCGCGCCAACTGTTATTTTTTTATTTAATATTATACCCTGCATAAAATTACTATTGCATATAATATATACACAACTCGTTTATTTCTTAAAACTTTCGACCTTTGAAAGGTTATATAGCTTAATTACATAATAACGTAGGATTCTTAACGATTATTTACGCTTTTCTTTGTCATTTCTTATCTTTAATACATTTTTCATCCATTTTGTACCTATATCTACCTCTGATAACATTTTCCTAATAGAGAAATTTGTCTTCGCAATTCTGTGAATTTTCCTAATAAGTGTGCTAAAGTCTCTACTTTCAAATTGCATAGCTTACACTTCTTTTTTCAATACCTATTCCCTAATGCCTCGTTTCCGCACATAAATCTCGCTATGATTGACTGATCTCTACCTTTATACCCCGCTAAATATATGTATATTCCAGAGTGTTAAAATCTAAACCTAAAGTTGATCTGATATACTTCTTTTGAATTCATTCAACTTTTATTTCTTTTCAGCTCAAATTTTAGCTGCATACAGTAAAATATTATTTATTAAACTGTGAAACATTCTTAGTCTTCTTTCGAAATAGTTTTTAAATTTTTATTGTCCTCTTCCTTTAGATCCTTTCTTTTTTAACTGTCCATCTTATGTGTGTCTCTCCGTTTTTTTAAAATAATACCCTAAATATTTGAATACTTTAACTTCTTTGATTCTTTTATTTCACCACTTCCAATTTTTTTATTCTTCTTCCTATTACCTTTTGTAAACACAAACTTTCGACCTTTTTATATTTAAATTTAGCTCTTTTTTTCTCAAAATATAATTTGAGAAATTTATTTATAATTTCTTTCAATTCCTTAGGGCCTTTCGCTATTAATACTTCATAATCCGCATAAGCTAGTAATCAAATTTTCTCCATACCCAGTGAACACAGTAATATAGCAGCAGTGTAACAGCAATGTAACCGAATATGACAGGTTACGTTACTCTGAAATTACACGTAACTTACATGTAAGTTACAATTTCCGACTCAGCAATAGAACATGTTATAATTACATGTTATCTAACCGTTACACAACAGTTACAAAGAAAAATAAAATAAAATAAAAATTTCATTTTTTTTAAATTATTTTTATCAACAGCATATACTACATTTAGAATAAATTTTTATTAATTAATTAAATTTAATTTATGTAATTTTTTATTTTATTCTTACTTGCCGCTGCTAGGTTTAAACCCGGGACCTTAGGATGACGAACCTTGTACTCTACCTGCTACGCCAATTTGACTCATCGATATGGGTACTTGTTATTGTCTACATATACTTATATGTTATAAACTGACGCAACTATATTATTTTTTATAAAAGCAATTAAATTTTGCAAAACGTATTAAAAATAAATAGCATTAATTTATTTACTTATTAATTTTATTGTTAAATTTATCTTTTTCCAGAACCTTAATAATTTGATGGAAATTGCGATCTAGTTAGCACTAATCTTTGAAGCGTTCAAATGATTAATTAGATGGTTAACTATATAGATCGTAATTCTAAGAAAAATTGAATAGTATACATTTATTATTCTGTTTTTGTTTAGCACATGATGAATTTCGATTTTGTGCATTTTTTGTGCGCAGTAATTGTAGACAAACCGTTATTTTTGAAAACATTATTTTTATAATAATTTTTTTTATTATCAAATAGATCTATTATTCAGGATGTTATAATGTTGTCTGATTTCTGAGTCAACTACGACGCATCGTTCCGTAATCATTGATACGAACGTGTTATGTTACGATTATACAATTTTTGTTAAATAACTGTAATGCCAAAACGATGTACAACAGCTATATCACTTGCGTATAACAAATATTACGTAACAGGTTATTTCCATGTCACATAGCACCTACATATCACAAGAATAACAATGTTAAATTACTTGTAACTTCCATGTTATATTGCCGCTATAAAATGTGTTCACTGGGTACTTATTACGATTCCTCTGCTTGTCCTCCTTTTATATGTTCTTCTAAGTTCGCCATGTATAACGTAAATAACGTCGTATTCAGTGGATACAAAAATGTCTACTTTCGTCGTCTAAAATCCTTCTGATATCTTTTCATCTATTCTAACTACATTTTTCGTTTCCCTGTAAAGTAATTCTGTTCCTTTCCTATCCACTGTGTGTTATACTGTATTCTTGTATTATCTTTTTTAAATCATTTGACTTTGTTTATCCTATTGAAAGCCGCACTCAGATCTGCAACGAAAGCACATAACTGTCTTCCTTTTTTCTTTATCTACTTCTTCTATTTCTAAACCCTATCTATGTTTTTAGTATTATCTTTTTACTCTTTATTTTGTTCTTAAGTCTTTTCTCTATACAGTATCATTGTATATATTTTATACGGTGCGTTTTATTCCTCTGTAGTTTTAGATATTCTCCCTATCTCCCTTTTTGGCGCTATCACTCTTTCTTTCCATAGCTCTTGTAGTCCGTCTCCACGTCATTTTGTTAATTATTTATTAATTAACTTTTAGTTAACTAAGTTAGTTATTAATTTTCTGACGAACTTTGGGTTTCTGTATATCCCGAGCTTCATTTTCGACTTTATCTTCTCTTGCTGCTTTACTTTTCTTTAACCTGTCAATTTGCGTATTTACTTCGGCTTTGTTTATTTGGTTATCTTCCGGTTCCGTTTCTTGCTCTTCCTTTCGCGCTTTTGTAGACGTGTCTTCTCCATCCAATAGAAATCCTTAAAATATTTTCTCCATTGTTCTATATTTATTTCTGCTGTAATTCCTTTTTTTTCTTTCTTTCTCTATTAACATAAGCTAATGCTTGACTTTTCTTTTTTATTCATATAATCTTTTCTTCTACTTTCCCTTGTAGTATTCTTTTCTTCTCTTCACAGACATTTCTATACACCTCTTTTCTTTGTAAACATTTTTTTTTCTAGTCCTCATCTAGTTCATCTTCTTAACGTTTTTCTTGCTTCCACATTTTTATTTGTACAATCTTTGTCCCACCATCTACTGTATCCTATTTTGCACTTTTTAATCAAAACTTTCTTCTTTGTAATTGTGCGGTTTATTTTTTTAATCTCTTCCATTATATCATTAACTTCTTCTTTGTCAAAATTTATTTTTTCAATTTCTATATATTGGGGCTTTCCATCTTCCGTCTGTATTCTTCTTTCCCTCCATCTCTCTTTTTCTATTTTCTTTTCTCCTATTTTCTTTTGATATATCGACGATCAAAGGGAGGTGGTCTGATTCCATTCTTTTTCCTACCTTAAAATTTTTGGTTTTATTTCTCGCCTTTAAATTTGTCACTATATAATCAATTACCAAATTACCTCTTGCTCCTATGTATGTAAATTCTCCACCATTGTTCCCTTCTACAGTTTCATTAAGAATGTCCCATTCTTTTTGTTCCATCATTTCCAAGAAAATCTTTTCTTCTTTATTAACTATATTGTCTTTTGAGATTCTTTCCTCTTTATCTGTTTTTTTCTTCTTCACCTAAGTTGTCCTTGAACCAATTCTTATGTTGAAGTCCCCTCCTATTATTAATTTTGTCCTCTTTGGTTTTTCTATTATTTCTTCTAACTTCTGTCTTAATTCTGGCATGTTTCTATTATGTTTTCTTGTCTATCTTCAATCTTCTTTCTTGAATGTTATTTATTATTTCTTCTTTCTCTATTTTTTTCATTATTCCCGTTAGTCGCAGACTTTATCACTTTAACTTTCTCGACAGTCTTTAAAATTATAATGACAAGAGATATAATAAGTAATATAGAAAGAGATGTAAAATTAGATATGAAAATATGTACAATATAAATTACTTAATAAGAAGTATACTTTTCGTGTTATGACATAAAAAATACACACACATGCATGTGTGGTGTGTGTGTACATACATACATATTTATATGCATATACGTACATATATAAACATTATTACACAATGTTATTCCCTATTTTGTTACTACCTAATATGTCTCCTTATTTCTTCTTTCTTATTTCTTTCTTTTTCTCTTACTCCCTCTTTCTATTTTTTATCAATTCTCTTTGTGTTCTTTTCTTTTTCTTTCTCTTTTTATCATTAGTTAAATTTTTCTTTATAATATTCTTCGTTTTTTTCTATCAAAAAATTTATATTATTTTTTATCTATAATATTCATGCTGCCTGATATAAATTTTCAAAGTTTGCATAAGAATTTGACAATATCAAACTTTTTAGCATTTTCTTAGATACCGAATTATTTACTTATACATTAGTTATAATTTATGTACATGTCTAACTTTATTTTATTCTTTTTCCTTCTTATTTCTTCCTAACTATTTCTAATTTTCTTTCTTTCTTTCTCTGTTTATCTTTTTGTTTTTCTTCTTTTTTCTTTCTGCTTTTTATACAATTTAATTAAAATCAAACTCGAATGTCCATTGAATGTTGTATGCTGTATAGGTACAAATGCTTAATGTTGTTAAAAAGCATATTTACTCTGAAAAGAAGTTTTTAAACATTTTCTTATTTATACATTTAAAAATTATATTATTACTTCAACTTTCTTGACAAAGTCTTTAGAATTATAATTACATGAGATGTAATAATTAATATAGACAGAGATGTAATGATATAATTACATATGAAAATATATGAAATACTCGATGAAAAAAGCATATTCTTTATATTGTTACATAAAAAATACACATATATGCGCGTGTATCATGTATATACAAATATAAGAATACATATATAGATATACATATATTATACATTGATACACAATGTTATCCCCCCTCTCTTTCTCTACCCCTCTCCCTCTTTCCCACCCCCTCCCTCCCGCCCTTTTACTGAACAACTATTTTCCTCTTGACTTAATTAATTGAGTCATTAGCAAACGTCAAAAAACGCTAAAATATTGAAACAGTAATTCTAACAATATGGACGGAAATAAAAAGATAGATCTTAATAAATGTCTAATTTTACTGTTATGTTAAAGGCAATAGTGAAAGTGTCAGCCATTATTTGGAGAAGAAGTTTGGCTTGAGTACGATTTTCCGAGTCCCCCAAAAATTAAATTCTGTTCAAAAGAGGTAAAGACAAGATTAAATTTCTGAACAATGTAAATGTAGTCTACCAAGTCAACTGCAATGACTGCCCTGCGACATATATTGGGCAGACGAAACGATAGTTACAAACACGTATCAAGGAGCATGTGAATTAAAAAACATGATAGTCTCCACTCAGTGGTTAGCACACACCGGTTGTCGAATAATCACGATTTTTGTTGGACTAATCCACGCATTTTACATAATGAACAACGCACCCGTAAAAGGGAAGTGGCAGAAATGTTCTTTATAAAAAAAAAACAATAAAACTATTAATTTAAAACGGACTGACAACCTAAATCATATATACAATAGAGTTATCAAGGAGACATAATATGTTTATTATTTATCTATTTCACATCTCTATATACTTTAAACGGCTGTCTCACACCAGTCTGGCAATGACAGTTAGTCAGTCACAATGTATTTCTAGTTCTAATATCTTTATCAAATTTTTGATTAATTTTTATTCTATTTTAACGAGGTCGGATACGTAAGTTTGCTCGAATATTTACGTTTAGAAATTATAAGATTGCGGTATATAATTACGTGAAAAGATTAATTGTTCTTTCTTTTAGTTTTAAATATGCGTTACTGATTCATAAGTCATTTTTTACACTTGATAAGGGCACAAAGCCGAAACGTTGTGATATTTTGTAACGAATCAAATAAATGCCAGTCGAGTCGACTTCTAAATCTCTATCATTGTGTTAATCACTACGGGCAACAACCAGAATTCTAACTAGAATTCAAACTCCAACAATTTGAAGAAAGGGACAATTTAAGATAAAAAAAAAGAAATTTAATTAAAAGTATGCCTTAACGAATACAAAAATTGTTAGATGCAAAAGAAGGCAATACATTATTAAACACACATGTAAGCGCGCGCGGGATCAGATTTTTGCCACGTCCACGTCGTTGATTCTGGCACTCTAGGTGCCAAGAGCAGGATGTACACATGTACACACTCACACGATATTTAAATCCGATCGTTTACTTTCAAGAGAAATAATTTCTTTAACTTTGAAGTTTTCATTCTTTTTTCAAAAGTTATTTAATGACAATTTGTTATTAAATTGTTAATTTTAAATAAAAAAGTTGTCGTTTTTGTAACATTTTCTTCAAAACAATGTAGCTCTGTTTAAAAAAATCGTAGAAAAATGTTCCAAAGATGGATTTGTTAGGAAATAAATAAGCTCATATATTTTTAAATCAGGGAGCCGACTCTCTTGAGCTATGCAATAATAAAATCTTTTTTTTCTATTTTTTAAGCACTATCTTTAACGTCCGCCATTTTGTAAAACGTTTGTCGTAACTCAATTACAATTTACATGGTTTTTAAGAGAAAAATTTAAGTTGTAATTTGAGCTTTAGTTCATCTCGATACGATAATTTTGGTTGTCGCTATTAAAAAATATTAAAAAATTTGAAAAAAATTAAGTGGCCCTTTTTTGCAGATGAGTGTATAATACGCAAATATCTCTGTTACGGGAGAACGTTCGGATTATAGACGTAAACAAAATAATGTAATTATACATTGTAAAAGCGTGGAAGAGGGGGCATGAGGCAAAGTCACCGATAAAAGATTTTTCTCCTAAATTTCATTATTTTTGATTGTGGTAATCACGGAGATTTTGAGAGGTATGCGAGCTCGCTGTCTCATGGCACGAGTCGCATGGACTCGTGGCCGTCAAGCCCCTTATAATTAACAACCTCGTGGATTGAAAAACTCGGTTGTGAAGGTCGATAGCGTTCACAGGAGCCTCGTATGGAGGACCCGAGGCCGTTCAGGCTACCGACACGCCGGTGACGCAATAAGAAAACAATAAAAAGATGGAAAAAATTTGGGAACGTATGCCGAGTGGCTTCCCCCACGCTTATCCCATGACCAACATGTAAGTGTGTGGGCCAAGAAGAGAGAAAAAGGGCTGGCGAGTCGAAACGTGTCCATGCGTAGGATGTTTTTGTTTTGAGACAGACGCTCAGGGACCGCCATTAGAGAAAGGTGCGCAGTTTTCGAGCATTGGTGTATTATACCCAGCCTTTATTAATATTAGTAAAGTACTATTTCGAATTTGAACTTATCTTCTTGTAATCACCTTCTCCTTGCCCAATACAATCTCAAATTAAGAAAAAATATTTATGGCATAAGGTAATTTTGTATATACATGATTCAAAACAACCCAAGTGTCTCCAAAAAAACATATTCTTCAATAAATATTAAGACGATTTTGTTAAAATGTTTTCTAAATATTATTAATATAATTAACCCTAGAATGGTAAACTTATTTTTTTTACTTTAAACAAAACACTGGGTTATAAATGTACCCTATTTCTTCCCAAGCATTCAGCATTGAACACACAGACTGAAATCAATATTGTACTACTTGAATTTTGTTTTTTTTTTTCGTGACAGACAATGGTATAAATAACAACATTATTAATTAACATTAAATATGTTAAAAATTAATTTAAACAAAATAAAATCGTAAAAATGAGTTTTTCATTAATTTTTAATAAATAAAAAAAACCATTTTGGAAAGGTAAAAAATAGAGCTAGAACCGGGATAAAATGCATTTTGGGTATTGTATAAAAAGTATAATTATTTTGACAAATAAAAGTATAAGAAGTAAATAGCTTAAAAAATATAAAGGCACAATAAATATTTTTCATTTTGCTTCAAAATATTAAAAAATGTTTATGTTTAATTCAGTACAGAGAAAATACATTATTAAATTTAAAAAAATATTAAATTATCTTCTAGTCACGCAACTTTCAATGCAAAAAATGCCACTGATACAAAGTTAATATATGTAAATACATTTACTACTTCAAGATATAGACAAACAGCACGACAAAAATCACTTTGATGCAAAACAAACGTATTGTTTCCTATAGCGGTATACAAACAAAATGTTAACACAAATGGTAGAATAGAATATAACTAATTGTATTCCGATGCTAGCTAATGTCGCTCTCCATTCCCAAGACTTTGAATTGAATTATCCCAGATAGCCAAATAAAGGCAACGTATTGTTATTTTGCTGTCACTTATTCTCTATTAATTTTATCAAACTAAAGCCAAGGTGTTTCCTCAAACTGTCTGTTGTTCTGACATCATATAAAATTCTACATTAGAATTCAACAAACTGACGGCAAGTTGTCAACATGCATGCACAATTGCTGTCAATGTGACAAGTTTATTATTCCTCAATGCATGCACTTATAATTTTATAAACTCATGAAGGTTATTTACTCTCCTGATGTTAACTTCGTTCCACGTTAAATTACAATGACAGCAAATTGTGGGCAAGTTCACAACATACATGCAGTGCATTGATTTGTCCGATATGCTTAATCTCGCTTGGCTATCTGAAATGGTTAGGGTTCCAAGTCTTCATCTGATAAATTAGGAGGTAAATTCAAATTTGCGCTGCGGTACAAAACTACCCTATGTGTTCTAGGATTTTATTATGATACAATGCAAATCATTCATCAATTTTATATTTCATCAAACGCTAGAACCTTTTTAAACACGCACGCACGCACACACACGTACATGTAATGTAACGAGATTTTAAAATTAATTTTTATTTTATCAAAAACAAATATATTTTTACATGCGCACCTTGAATAACAAGCTGATTCTTCTTAGCTGACATCTTTTGGCACGCCATTTGCAATTGTGTCACACCTATTAATAATGCTAACAAAGCACCAGGTGCTACTTTAAAAAGAGACATATAACCATTTAGAGCATATTTATAGGTTCCCGAAACGAGACAGTTGTTTGCATGCATGATATGCAAATATGAAAACACATCTCTTCCAAGTAATCGCATTATAAATCTGTTATGCCTCAAGTCTTCAGCTCTTTGAATAATTATATTTAACAAGTTCCACGTGTTCGATCTTTGACGAACACGTACAAATTCTCGAACAATATTGTATCCGTAGAAAGAATCCTTATTATGAATGCAAGAGACTAAACATAAAAAGATAATATGAGAGTTTCTTGTTTTAAATCTCTTTGATGTCAGAGCAGTAAAACATAATCTTTGAAGAAAACCGTACTTCTTTAATTTATATGCTAATTTACACATTTGTAGGAAAAGTAGAAATTCATTTTTTTCGCTCGGTTTCTCGTTAGCGTTAAAAGTTGGGGCGTTTTCATCTTCCAATTTTTCCCCGCATGATAAACGACGAAGTTGTAGACTATCAAGCCTTTGACGAACACCCGTTGCACGTGCCAATGCATTTAATTCAACTTTTCTTCTTATATTAATGCAATGTCTTGAGAAAAGTAACATTCCCGAAGAAAAGTATTCCTCATATCTTCCAACTTTAAAAAGTAGTAGTATTCTCTGATACAAAACGTCAGAATCTAACGTAATATCGGATTCAGGATCTTGGTAGAGAACTTGTATCGCCTTGTCGTATTGTTCCGATTTTTTATAAAGCTTAGCTAAAGCTAATCTCGCGCCTAAATGTTGTGGTGACAATTTTCGGACGGTTTCATAAGATTCTATGGCTTGATCAAAATTATTGCAGCCAACCCAACATTCCGCGTGCCTTAGCCAAACTGCAGCCAAACTAAAATTCGAACTTTTGACTAATGGATCTAACAAAACCATGGCGCGTTGAAATTCCTTCTTGCCCATCAATGCTTCCGCTACATCTAAAAAAAGATCTCCAGAAATTTCTGGATTTTCACGCATATAAAATTTCGGTAACAATTCCTCGACGAGAGGAATGTAATTTAATTCGATAAGAGTTATGAGAAATTTTGCTTTTAAATCAACAACTACGTCATCCGGTACATCGCATGACTCTATTTCATAACTATTTTGAATTCTTAATGGAGACGTAGCTTTTCCTTTCGCATTGCTACATCCTTCTTCCTTCTCAGATTTCGTTTGCTTGTTGGCATTTACCTCTTTTTCTCTTTCCTCATTCTTGCTATATCGTATTTGAATACTTGTGTACTTAACTAATATATCTAAACATTTTTTAAATTGCTTCAGCGCTATTAATAATTCAGTCATGATATTAACTTCTTCCAATGTAATAAGAGCAGGACATTTAGTAAAAATTGTCTCCACTGCTTCTAACGCTTGTTCATTGTTATCTTCTTGCATATAACGTTTAGCTAATATCTTTGCGTATTTCATTATGTATTCACCATCCTCAGTTTCCAATTGATGTATCAGTCTTGTATATCCTCGCAGATAAGCTTTTCTATCTCCATTTTGTTCTTGAAGTTGCGCTCGCGTCTCGTATAAACTTATATCTTTTGGACTGGCTTGTATTGCTTTAGAGTAACATGTTATTGCTTGCTTTATGTCGCCGTTTTCCAATGACAAATTAGCTAATCTTATCCACTGATCGGCATCTTTTGGACTAAGATGTGCAGCGATTAGAGCAAACTGCAATGATTTTTCTGGCTGATCATTTTCATATATCATAGCTAAAGTCTGATAAGGTTCTGGAGCACTCGGTACTTGTCTAAGAAAATAATTAGTAAATATTAAAAAAGACTCTTGAATAAATATTATTAGCATTGGTTAAAAAAGTCCAATAAGAAAAAAAATTATGGTAAATTCTAGTTTTTATCATCTCGGACTTTATCTTGTAATAAAATAAACTGGCAAAATTGGCAAACTTATAAAAATGGCTAACATATAATGCTAACATATATTGAAATAATATTAATTGATAAATTATACTAATTGTTATAGTTTAAAGAGAAACCAATAGTAACAAACATTCATAATAAAGCTTTTTTTATTAAAATTAATACATCAAATACATATTTAAAATAAAACTTTTAGATAACATAAATATTTAAAAATTGATACTAATTTTTAGTTTAGTGAGAAAAACATAATAAAATTAAAAATAGAGATGTGCCAGATAGTGAATTTACCGGATAACCGGATACTGAATGATTCAGTATTTATCGTTACTAAATAATCAGATATTATCCGGCAATCATGTAAAAAAAAATTAAAAAATAAGTTTAATTCTTTTTACAATATTTAATAAATATTGTTGTAAATTAGAGATTAGAATTCGAATAATTTAAATAAAATGGATTAAAATAAAAATCTAATAAAAAAATATAATAAAATAGTGTACGAATCTGTTATATTAAATCACATATGTTTGTTACCATTTTCTATTTTTCTAATGTAAGCTTATCGTTCTTTATTAATATTTTATTTTCTTAATAAAATTATTTACTAGAAAAATAATAAGCAATACTATCATATGTCTATCATATTCTATCTGTCCGTCTATTGTATATCTATCGTTCCCTAATAAAAATTCTTTTATTTTCCGTTATAATATAATTCAGTGTTTTTCCATTGCAATTTCATAAAAATTTATTATAATTTCAATAAAAATCATTAATTTGTTATTACAGAATACCTTGATTACGCAAATTCTTGTTTCTAAAAAAAAACTTTAATAATCACATTTTACATAACTGTAATTAAAAATAAGACAATTAATAAGAAATATTATAAATTATTGTACAATAAAACTTCTTACACGTTTTAATAATTTTTAAACTACACTGCATATTTATTAATTGATTTCAATTAATATATTAACAGCAATATAAAATTGATAACTTCACTCATAGTATATTATAACTCGCATAAAGATAAAATAAAAGTCATAAAACTTTTATTTGAAACTTTTTTTAATTTCTTATTGTTTCAATAGTATTCACTTAGAAACATAAAAACTAAATTTTGGCAAGAGTATTTTAACATATTTTTTATACGTACTAGACACCACAGACGCGCGCTTCGCGCGCGTTACTTTACTTTTTAAAAATAAATCACAATCATAATTGTATAGATATAATATCTATACAAGTTTAACAGCTGTCAAAATTTAGTCGCAATGACAGCTACTCTTGCAACACGAAGTAAGCGCAGCGAGAGAACCAATCGGCATCGCGAAAAAGCGACAATAAACTTCGAGAAATGCGAGCAATCGACTTCACATGCCTTTTTTTAGACAGAGAGAAGAAAGAGACAGGATTCATACAGCCCCTTAACGGCCGTATGGACACGTATAGGAAAAATACATGTTTCTTATTTTGACCTAAACTACAAAATGCTCAAAGTTTATCAAAATCAAAATGTAACATAACTTGGGTAAGTTTATTTATGAATCATTATTTAAAAATTGCGATTTTTTTCTCTCATGTAAAAATCAAATTTTCACATTTGCTACTAGACAATATTTTAGAACAATATTTCAGGTTTAATCAGTTTTCTTTTTGTCAAAATAATGAAAACTGTCAATACGGTAAGAACGTAAGCTGGGGCTCTATTCTGTACCGACAACTATTAGTGTCGTTGCGCAGGCTTCTTGCCATATAAAATATCTGCGCAACGACACCGATACTTGTCGGTAGGCGTTACAGAATTGAGCCCCTGGGATTATATCGTTATATCTCGATGTAATCAAAACGAAATTTTTCGGAGATGTAACCACAAAGACTTAATATCAAGAGACACGATAGTGTCTCGTGCCAAGTGAACGCGCAGCGCGAGACCACCGTACATTTACGCGAGTACACGACTTGCGAGCACCTGAGATTATCAGATCTCAATAACGATTTAACCAATCGAGTTCTAACTAGGTTCAATCGAAAGCTTGGGTATGATTTATAAAAAAAAAAAATGTTTTTATTTTTTTCTGCGTGCTCTACGAACAGAGATATAGCAACGCAAAATCCAAAATGTAAATTTTTCATTTAAGATACGTCGTCGGTCTTTGTCGAGTACACGAATTCAACACGAGAGTGCTCTTCTAAAATTTATCTTTGACAGTTTCTTATAAAATATATTCTGCATCAATATTGATATGATGATAAATCGCTGTCATTCGTAATATAATCGTTTTGTGAAAGTAAAGAATAAATATTAAGTGATATATCTATAAATCGTACAGTTAATAATTTCTTATAAGAAAAGTCTCGTAGATCCGATGAGAAGTGCGCGTTCGTAGTCGAACATATGCTTTGACGTTAGCAGACGAGTCCGCGGCGAGTTTCACGGCGATAATGTGACAGTTCGAGATTAATGATGTGACGTGCGCGAGGTTAATGGCGAGTAAGTTTTTATTTAGTTTCTGTACCCATATTACATTGCGGAAGAAGATTATAGTATAACGTACTATGCGTTGTACAATCAGATAAGTATATTATATAAAATTTTTATTTTTTTTTAATAAAAATAATTATTTTGAGATAAGTCATACTTTGTGCCATGTTTTATTTTTAGTTATATATTAAAAGAAAAAGAGGAAAAACACTGTATTTGAAGTTAAAGTAGAATAGAAAAGATTAGATAAAAGAAAGAGTCGGTAAGGAGAGACAAAGAGAGAAAAAAAAATTTTAATAGTTAAGAAAAATTAAGAAGGAAAAGAAGAATAAAATAAAGTAAGTCACATATATACACATATATAAATAAATTATAATTAATGTATGTTAAAAAGAGTGTTATTGTCAAATTGAGAAAAAAGGAGAAACAGAGAGAGAGAGGGGGGGGGAGGGAGAGGGAGAGAGACAGAGAGAGAGAAAGAGAAAGATAGATAGATAGATAGATATATTTATTATGCCCAAGCATAAGCTAAAGGGCAAAGTATAAGTTACATGGAGTAAAGAAAAAATATCAAGAACAAAAGTTAGGTAAAACGCAGAATAATAAACGCTACATAAGAATGCAAGGTAGGTTAACTTAATCTAATCTAACCTAACTAAAACTAATATAAACTAAAACTAAAACTATATAACGCAAAGAAGGATGAGTCAAAGCAAGACTAAGAATCAAGAGTAAGCAAAAAATAGGAGAAAAAAAGTAAAATTAAGTACAAATAAGTTTAAAAATAAAAGCAAAAATAAAAATAAAATAGAAAATAAAAATGAAAATAAAAATAACAGTGAACAGGCGTGCTTCAATGGTGCAGCAGAGATCATGCTAACTCCGATACTAGAAGAAATGATCGCAGGAGAGTCTTGAAAGATGCAAGTAAGGGAGCGGAAACAATGTTGACCGGAAGAGAATGCCAGAAATAAATCGCCAATAAATGAAAGGAATTACGATATGAAGTGGTTCTATGACTAGGAATATGAAAAATATGTGATGATGTCATTGTGCGATTAGATCTTCTGGGTATATATATCCAGCTAGCAAAATGACGCAAACTTTGCGCGAAGTTTGCCGCAAACTCGAGCAAACCTTTGCAACAAAATTACGACAAGGTGTGTCCGCATTAAGCTTAGCTTTTGCTGGGAAGGCTTGTTGTAAATAGTATGACGCATATTTTATGCAAATAACAGGGTAAAATTTGCTAGTAAAGCATAACAACAAATTTGCAGCAAGAACAAGGCAAACCTTGCTGTACACAATATGATAACAAATTTGTGGCAAGAATAGAGCAAACCTTGCTATGCACAATATGATAGCAAATTTGTGGCAAGAACAGGACAAATCTTGTCGAAATTAAGATCAACAAAAATGAAATATTGGACTGATTAGTCCAATATCATATGTGAATGGTGCAATCGTACTTGGTTCTCTTGTTCTCGACGAGCTCCTTTTATTAATTCAGTAGGTAAATCTTTTTCACGAGAAATGCGCCATCTCGAGATAGATAGTAAAGTCACCCAGAAATAAAGTTTAAAATCCGATAATGCAACCCTGTTATTTGCATAAAATGTGCGTCATACTATTTGCGACAAGCCTTGCCAACAAAAACTAAGCTGTTTACGGACACACCTTGTCGCAATTTTGTTGCAAAAGTGTGCTTGGCAAGTTTTATTTTGTTCTTGCTACTAATTTGCCGTTATTCTGTGCCTAACAAGATTTCCTGTTCCTGCTATAAATTTATTGTCATGTCGTGTAGCAAGGTTTGCTGTTATTTGCTTAAATTTTGCATTTTATCGTGTCGGGGCAAATCTTGTAATTTCTCTACGTAATATTTATGTACAAGTCTTTCTCTGTTATTTGCAGTATCGTGTGATGAAAACTTTTGCCGTAAATTTGCTCGAAACTTACAAGACAAAGCAACAGATAATTACTTGTCATAAAATTGTTGTCAAAATTGAAACAATCCTTGCTGTAAAGCTTTCACGATATGTGATTTTAACAGGTCTGGCTAGCAGAGTATATGCATGTGTATTTTATCCATCTTTCTCTTTTTTATGTAAGTCATGTTTTTCCCTGAATATTATAAAATATAGTTTTTATCTTTTGATAGCAAAAACAAAGAATATTTTAAAGATAAATTTATATGTACTATGTTATGTACATATGTTAGGTACGTATGTATCTAACAAAATTACCTTTTAAAAAAAAGGTAAAAAAGGTGCCAAATGCTTGTGTACGTTCCTAAGAAAAAAACTATTAATACCATAATTACAAAAGAATGTGTGTTGCATAAATATTATTTTATTTGAACTTTGTATTTACATTATATAAATTGTATATTTTGTAGCCACAAAAAATTGACAAATTAAAAACAGAAGTTGACAAAAGTAATATTGGAAAAGAAGCTCTACAGGAAATAAATTCTACCAAAAACGTAATAATAATTTGCATACAATGATATGTCGCAGAGGCAAGTACTATACCATCTCACATATGGCTAGATTGAAACTATAACATAATTACACAAGAATGCGTGTTGTATAAATCTCATTTTATATGATTTTTTGTATTTACATTATATAAATTGTATATTTTATAGCACAAATAATTAACAAATTACAAACCAAAGTTGACAAAAGTAATATAGGAAAAGAAATTCTATAGAAAATTACAAAACATGCAGTATCAGGAAGTTATATAGTAGCAAAAAATTTCGCTATACTTTTAAATTTTACTAAATTTACTAAAAAGATAATAAATTATCAATATATATAATAATTTTTTTTTGCAAAAATATATATACTCTAAATAAGATGCTTAATACTACAAAATGCGTGATATCGGAATAAAATTACCTTTTTTAAAAAAAGATAAAAAAGGCGCCAGGTGTGTGTATGTGCGCCCCTAAGAAAAAAACTATTATATTAGGTAAATTGTCTTACTATCCTATTGTTTTATTGTTTTCTCTACACAAATAATGATATAAAATAAATGCGCCCATTATAAGCGTAGGAAGCGAATTTGCGAGCAAAGCGTTAGCGTTTGTTTTGATATTTTCGTGTGTATCCTCGGTCGAGACAAACCGTGTGAAACGCCGATTCGAATATCGGAATCAGTCGTCGGAAGCCCGTCAAGCGATCGACATGCGACAGTAACGTGGTTATACTAAATTATAATTGAACCTGTTCACTTTTAAAAATAAAGCTACTTTTATATTCCACTCGCGCTATTGTTCTCTCGCCAATAAACCTGCATTATTTTATCCTACAACTTAATCTGGGGGCTCGTCCGGGATCTGGCGAGAATGTTCAGGTGGTAAGTGAGATGTGCAAATACTTTTAATTAGACGATGAGTGACGACGAGAAAAGAACGAATGAGGCAGGTGATCGGGATTTTGAAGACGACGACAAAGAAGGCGATTATGTGAAAGACGATAAAGAAGACGAAGAAGATAAAATTATAAAAGTTAGAGCACGTTATAAAATCCCGTGTAATCTTGCCGCGTAACAAACAAATTCGGAATTTTCGAGAAGGTCGAACAACAGGAGCGTGTGTTGTGTATATTGAAGTCAAATAGTCGATCGCAAACATCGGAGCAAGGCTGTTGCGTGTCTATATAAGAGGAAAGAAGATGTCTAATCCGATGACGAAAGATCCTCAATTGCTTACTGTAAACGAACTCAAAGATCTTTTGAAGCAAAAAAGTTTAAGTGTAGCTGGAAATAAAAGTGAACTAATTAATCGGCTTCTGGGTACTGATTTAGGCGATACGTGGCTCCAAAGAAATGCAAATGATGGAAATACAGCAATTACATATGTAGACGGAGATTTACGGGACGATGGTGGGAGCGAGATCCGAGAAGCGTTCGCTGGGGGAGGCGGCGGTGTCGACAGCTATAATGACTCGTTTCGTTTGAATGTGAGTGGCAGGAGGCTTTGACGTAACGACGAGACGAGAGGCGGGACAGCAGCGAGAGATCGAACTGTATCGTCGGGAGAAGGAATTGGCGGAGAGAACTTGCATTAGCAAAGCGCGAAATCAAATTTTTGTGACAAAATCAGCGCGACCGCATGCCGGAGCAACGAACGCCTATCATGGAGGAAGCGTATTGCGCTCAACCTGCGAATGTGGAAATGACTCGACCTCTCGCACTGTCAAAAAAAAAATGGTATAACCGCTGTAGCTGATCTATTGAATTATTTTGCCGGTGACTATGAAACATAGAAGAAACAAGTGAGGTTTCTCAGAGCTACGTATAGGCTGGACGACGACTTGACAAGGATTTTAATCGGTTCGAGACTCAAAGGGCGAGCTATGGAGTGGTTTCACTCGAAACCGGAGTACATCTGCATGACGGCGGACGAACTTCTTACCGAGCTGAGAAGTATGTATTTTATCATCGATCTGATAGGATTGCGTTGCGACATCAATTCGAAAGACGAGTATGGAAGAAAAACAAAACATTTCACAACTATGTACACGAAAAAATAATAATAGCGAATCGCACTAGCATGAGCGATGATGAAATCTTAGGATACATTGTCGATGGTATACCGGATCTGGATCTTCGGAATATGGCTCGAGTCTAACGATTTTCGACGAGGGACGAGATTCTGCAGGCCTTCAGCGAGATTACCCTGAGCGACAGAGGCAGTGCCTCTGCAACCGACAACGTGAAGGTCGGCGAGAAGAGGGACAGTGTCAAACGTACAGGTGGCAAGTATATCAAAACGGATGCGAACATAAAAACTAAAAAAGCCGCGAATAAGAGCGTAATATTATTATTAAGCATTGTTACAATTGTGGGTCGAAAGATCACGTGAGCCAAGTGTGCCCAAATAAAGCTCAGGGCCAAAAATGTTTTCGGTGTAACGAATACGGTCATATCGCGCGAGGTTGTTCCGCGAAAATAAATTTTACGTCAGCGAATAGTTGTGCGGTAGATCAACCAAAAGGCGAAAGGAAACTAAAGATGTACTAATTAATGATATTTCGGTTAGCGCGATTATCGATACAGGCAGCGACATCACGATCATGCGTGCGGACGAATACATAAGAATCAACGCGCCACGGCTTGAGAGCATCGCAACACCGTTCCGCGGTGTCGGCACTGAAGAGAACGCGACACTGGGACGTTTTGGAGCAAAGCTTACAGTTAATGGAAATTCGTTTGAGATTTTAATTAATGTCATTTCGGATGACCCCCTAAGGGAAAAATTGCTGATCGGTAGAGATTTCCTTAATAAAGTTGAACTAAATATGAAGCGTGAAAAGACCGTCATAAAGCTGACGACGGCGATGCGTTCGCGGAGGTTTGTCGCGTGGACGTGGGTGTCAGTCGCGAGGTCGATGGCGTTGAATTGTCTCACGTGCAGAACGATGCTCACAGGCGAACGTTGCAATATCTTGTAGACCGATATAAACCCAATCGAACACACAAAGTTGATGTAAAAATGAAACTTATTCTAAAAGACAACAAACCAGTTTATCAGAAGGCGCGGAGATTATCGGTCGCCGAAAGAGTTAAAGTTAATTATACGCAAATAGACGAGTGGCTGAAAGACGGAATTGTGCAGCCATCCGTTTCTGAATACGCGAGTCCGATTGTATTAGTAAAAAAAAAAGATGATATAAATCGTCTTTGCGTTGATTATCGGCTGCTCAACAAAAAGATAGTTAAAGATCGTTATCCTCTTCCGCTTATAGAAGACAGTTATACGCGTTGCAAAATGCAAAAGTTTTTAGTACATTAGATCTCAGGAATGGATTTTTTCACGTGTAAATAGACGAGTCAAGTAGAAAATATATCGCATTTATAGTCCCCGACGAGCATTTCGAATTTTAAAGAGTGCCATTCTCTGTAATTCACCCGCTATCTTTCAGAAGTTCGTTAATGTTGTGTTTAAAGATCTTATTCGTGAAGGTGTTGTGCTAGTCTACATGGATGATCTGATAATACCGTCGGTCGACTATGAAGTCGGTCTGAAAAATCTTGAGCGTGTCTTAAATGCTGCTAGTCAGTGCGGTTTAATTATTAATTGGAAGAAGTGTAATTTGCTACAAACAGCAGTCGAATATTTGGGCCACGTGATTGGGGACGGATGTATTAGACCCTCGGAACGTAAGATCAAAGCCGTGAAAAAATTTCCGACCCTTTACACCCGCTACAATTCGACAAATTCAATCATTTTTAGGACTGACAGGATATTTCCGCAAGTTCATTCCGGGATATTCAATGATCGCACGACCACTGTCAAATCTGTTGAAAGCCGATGTAAAGTTCAAATTTGATGCGCACGAGAGAGAATCTTTTGGTCAGCTGAAAAGTATATTAATTAATAAGCCAGTATTGAAATTGTACAGAATTGGTGCGGAAACCGAGCTGCTCACCGATGCATCGATACACGGTCATGGTGCGATATTATTGCAACGCAGTAGTGACGACACGGCGATGCATCCGATATATTATGCGAGTGGTAAAACGACCCCTGCCAAAACGAGGTATACAAGCTACGAGCTGGAGGTCCTCGCTATTGTAAAATCGCTAAAGAGTATTATAATATTTTAATCCTATTAATACGTGGGATCTGGAAACGGTTGTGATGAATCTTCCGACTAAAAAAAGGACAGAAGAAGAAATAAGTGCTAATGTATTGAAAATTGCTTTTTGCAAAATTAAAGATAAATTTACAGAAATAATAAATAAGTCATTAATGATGGATAAATGTCCAGATGGCTAGAAAACGTTTACGATAGTTAAAAAAATTCCAAAAATTTAAAAACCTGTAAAAGCTAGTGATTATAGGCCAATTAACATTCTGCCAGTATATGAGAAGGTGTTAGAGTTAGTGGTCAAAGATCAAATAGAAAACTGATAATTTAGTTAAAAATTCATAAGTCGACGGTACTGGCAAAAGAATCTTTATTTTTAATGCTTAACATTTCGGCCTTCGATATAGACCCTTATCAAATAATATTTAAAATACAATAGTAGGCGTCGTGTTAAAAAGCCATTAACTTATCTCCAAACTCCACTAAATTTTTCCGGAAATTTGTGTGGTCAAAGAATAAGGTTGTCAATGGTGTAAAAGCAATGGTAAATTGTGTCTTGTACAATAAGAAAATATAAAATAAAGTAAAAAATCACTTTTAATAGTCACTTTTTTGTATTAACTTGTGTGGATAAGAATAACCAAACGACCTGTGTAGTTCGGTACGTCGGTGCAATTGAACGTTGAATAATATTTAAAATAGAAAAATATTTAGAGGTAAATGGAGTGTTGAATGAACATCAATCAGGATTTAGAAAATCATATTCATGTAAAACGGCAATACAAAAAATAATAGATGAATGGAAATTGGAAATCGCTGAAGGTAAAATGGTAGAGGTCATATTTAAGGATTTAAAACAAGCATTTAAAACGGTAGACAGAAACAGATTATTAAGAAAACTATACCAGATTGGGATAAGGGGTAGAGTGTATGATTGGTTAGAGTCATATCTAAAAGATAGAACACAGAAAGTTAGATTTAATAACCAATATTCCAGAATGATGGCAGTAGACCATGATGTTCCACAGGAATCGGTCTTAGGGCCGCTACTTTTTATATTGTATATTAATGACATAACTGTAATCTATCTGATAGGAATGTGAAACTGTTTACGGATGATGCAATGATTTATGTAACAGGAAAATGTAATGACGAATTTAATAAAAAGATAAATAATGTATTTTATAAAGTAGAAAACTGGATAAACTTAAACAAATTAAAGCTAAATGCAGAGAAAACTAAGTATATGATAGTCAGGAGTAGTAGAAAGGAAGCTAAAGGGCAAGTTAAAATAGTATGTATAAATGGTGAAGTGTTAAAGCGAGTGGTAAAGAGATAAAATATTTAGGTATAACAATTGACAGTAGGCTCAATTTTGTTGAACATTGCAATTACATACTAAAAAAGATAGGTAAGAAAAGTAGCTTTCTGAACAGAATAGGTCATTATTTAACACCGTACAGTAGGCAAATAGTATGTAAGTCAATTATCGCACCGCATTTTGAGTATTGTACAACAGTAGTGTTAGGCATGGGTTAAACGCAAATTAATAAATTGCAAGTGGTGTAGAACAGAGCTATGCGAGTGATTTTACATTGTAAAAGAAATACCAGAGTGGAGCGTATGTTACAAACTTTGCAATATATGTCAATAAGACAGAGAATATGCTATAATACATGTATGTTTGTATTCAAAATATCAAAAGGGTACATGCCACATAGATCAAGAAATCTAGTGAGAGAGAATCATCAGAGAGAGACTAGACAAAGGGATAACATAGTTGTACTACTGCGAAACCCGAGTAAAGCACAAAGGAGTGTTTTTTATAAGGGTACCAAGATGTATAATGAATTACCTGCGGAAATAAAGCAGTGTGATAGATTAAGTAATTTTAAGAGAATGTTAAAAAATTATGTTATACACACAACTGCAAGATAGTAATATAACAGTAGATATTTGTACATTATTGTATTACAGTTATTGTATATTAGTAGCCGAGAAGGCTAAATAAAGTGTAATCATCATCATACCCCCCCCCCCCTCTCTCTCTCTCCCTCTCTCTCTCCCTCCCTCCCTCCCTCCCTCCCTCCCTCCCTCCCAGCCCTCCCTCCATCCCTCCCTCCCTCCCTCTCTCTCTCTCTCATCGACTCAAGTTTATTGGAAATTTCAACTATAGATCAAAGGGCAAACTTAAGAGTTACTCTGCTCAGGCCTGGCACAACAAGTGGCACAGGGGTTCAAGTAAAGAAAAATAATCAAATGACTATTTGCCTTTTTTTTTTTGTGTGTATATAATCTAAAGTTAGTAATGGTGAATGTGAGAAAAAAATCGGCTATAAAGTACTACCTTCATTACTGAAAAAAAAATGTGTTTTTTAAAAATTGAGAATAAACATTTTTCACTATTATACCACCCTTAGATAACTAAATACAATTTGAAATTCATGTTATATCACTAGCACACATTTACCATACTTACGTACTGTATTACTTCAATTATTGTAAACTTTTTTTATCTTATCAATTATTTCATTCAAACATCGTTTCAAAAATTTAACAGTACTTTTCTGGACAGCTAAGATATATTATTGTAAAGTTTCACTAACATCTGTTCATTACTTCTATGTTTAATACAACAATAAAAACTGAAAAATCCTGAAAATTCATCAATTCCCATAAGAACCCGTTAATAAAATATTTAATATCTAAATAACTAGCTAGTTCAGCTTTCTGAAATTTTGACAGTCAATTTATATCACTAATTTAAACTTCTCTACAAAGTTTCATGAAAATTTGTTCATTTTGATTTAGCAGCGGAACTCCCTTAAACATCAACTTGAGTCTTACTTATTTATAAGTTTGAACTATGAATACGGGCCTAAAACTGCATTGTACTTGAAGTTCGCAATGTTGATGATATTTCATCTTTGTTATTTAGTAAATGTAAATTAAGTTACGCCATGCACCTAAGCCAAATAAAATCGTTTCCTCACAGCACAAAAGATTTAAAATACTATTAAATTTTATTTTAATTTTGTAATACCTACCTATTAATAAAAATTAAAAATTGTTATAAACAAATTTATAATGTATATTTAAATTATTAATAAAAAAAAATATTGTTTTATGCAAGCTCTCAATTTTTATATTGTACCATTGCGATGCAAGATTGTTGCAATGGATGCAATTTTTCAGTGTATGTATGGAAAAAGTTAATAATTTTAGAATCATTTGGATGTTTTATTTTAATCTCAATATAATTTTTTGTTCTGTTTTAAAGTGTTTCCAAATTTGTGGGATATGACAGATTTCAAAAAGATTTTTGTTGTAACATTTTATTTGGCGAAATTCTTCCAGAATTGTTAAAATATATAAAATATCTACATAAAATATAAAAAGATTGAAACTTTTTCGAAAATTTTCCACAAAAATCAATACTATATAGATAATTCTTCACAATTTATGTGATCACAATTTATATCTAAAATATTTCTAGATTTCTGAAGTATCTGTTAAGTTTTGATGTTTTTTAATTTAAAATTTTTTTGCCAACTGTATTCAAATAAAGTGTGCCACAATATAAAGATTTTCTATATTTTTTATATTTATCATTTAAAATTATCATTTTTATAAAAGATAAATTTTTTGCCAGTTTTTTCCAGAAAATTTTCCTAAATTCTTAAAGGTATAAACTCAAATGTATGAAAATGTTTTTAGCTCTTTTTTACGATGCTGATTTTCTTGCTGTGCTAGTCATCGCAAAGTCAACAAATAACAATTTATATAGACAATTATTATTGCAATTTATTTTTAAAAAGTAAAAAATTAAATAGTGAGCGCAAGAAAAGCGTCTGTGATGTCTAGTATTGATATAAAACAAATTTTAACACGAACTTTATTTTAAACATTGGCATGGACTTTATTTTAAACAATATAAAATTTTACCACTTTCTGATTACTAATAATAAAAATTGTTATCAACCAAAGTCTTCAGCCAATGTATCAATGATACATCGAAAAACTTGCCTAATAATCTCCATGCACATTTTAGCTGCTAAATCTACTTCTCCCTTTGCAAATCTTAAATTTGCTTCTCCCATAAATCCTTGCAAAACTGGTGATAACACACGCTTTTTCTTTTTCTGGCGAACATTACTTGCTTTATACGACTTTTGTTCCACAATCTTTTGTACTGCAACACGATCGAATCCGATCGTCCTTCTAAAAATATCAAAGGATCAAAATATAATTTTCTTTCATGTAACACAATGTGTACAAAATAATGTAGAGATATTATCTTCCGTTATACCTAAACGTATCATTTTCTATCGTTTCTTGATCTATATCCTGATCCATTCTCGACGAATACTCGCTAAATGTTAACTCGCCATTTAAAAATTGTTTTGTTAATTGATCTTCCTCGTCTGCAGTTAGTGTGGTATCCTGATCTTCCACATCTACAACATCCTTGTTGGAATTACATGACGGAGAGAATATACTGTAATTTGGAATAACATCTGCCACCTCTTTAATTTCTAACGCTCTTGCTTCGACAAATTCATTTATATCCATATCCATTGAGTTAATAGCACTTTCATCCAATTCTTCTATTATCACCGATGCTACGCTACTATTATCATTAATAACCAGACTGTCATTGTTAATTGATTTTTCCACTGCAAATTCCACTTCCATCACAGTTTTTTCAACCACATCTATGTTGAGGTTTTCTTTGTTTGTATTGCACTCCATAATTGTTTCACTGTGTTATATATACATTTTGCTAATAATATCACATATCAGTTATATATATTACGCAAGATTACTTGCTTGCAAAAAATTGGATAATTACTTGTTAAAATGTTTAAAATTAAATAATAAAGTTAAATTTAAAAGTTATAACTTTTAACTTAACCTAGATAATTTAAAAATTTTTTTAAATTTCAAATAATTATTTTTAAATCACATAAAATTTGATTTATTATCTTCTTTTGGTAATTGTTCAAAATCGTTAAAATTTTTTTAATTTTAAAGTTTTACAAAAATTTTTTAATGAAATAGTTTGTTGTCAAGTTGAAGAATTGCACGGGAGAGATAAAAAAACCTACACACAAAATATTTTTTTTACTCAAAAAGTCATAAGTCAAAAGTATGAAGTTTGTAACCTGCGGTGGCACGCACGCACGCACGCACGCACGCACGCACGCACGCACGCACGCACGCACGCACGCACGCACACCCACACACTCTGGGAGGTGCAAGGGGAGCTTTTGACCCCCCCCCCACCCCATCGATAGGGATGCCCTGGATAGAAGTGCGAAAGTACGGCGCGTGCTTTGTTGAGAAATAACTATGTCAGTTAAGTCGTAATTTATCATCAACAAGGTATGCCCCGTACTTTTGCGCACTTCTACCCAGGGCATCCCTACAGACGAAGTGGGTATGCCTAAGTTGTGTATGTGCGTGCGGGCCTGTGTGCGCGCGCGTGTATATTTTGTTACGTCGAAATATACGAAAAATCACTTCGAAAAAAATGGCCCAAAAAATTAGTAGGTTACATATTTTTCGGGCTCCCCCGATTGATTATCACTGTCGGAGTCACAACAAACATTTTTATAAAGAAACCTGTAAAAAAACTTCAAAATTGATAAAAGCCATAATTCTAAACAATTATTCTTTTTTCTTATGTTAAAAATTTTTATAGAAAGTACTTTTTGTAATATTAAAATAAATCAATAAAATTTGTCAAATCGACTGTCTGGCAAATCAGTTTATTAGGTACACAACGTTTCGACCATTGATTTTGGTCCTCTTCAGGTGTAATATTTAATTAGTTGTCTCACTGACTCGTTACTTGGACGTGATTTATCATGTTTCTGCGTAATAGATATAATTTCTGCATAATCAAGAGACACGGTAGTGTCTCGCGCCAAGTGAACGCGCAGCGCGAGACCACATTTACGCGAGTATGCGACTTGCGAGCACCTGAGATTATCAGATCTCAATAACGATTTAACCGATCGAGTTCTAACTAGGTTCAATCGAAAGCTTGGGTTTGATTGATAAAAAAAAAGTTTTCATTTTTTTTCTGCGTGCTCTACGAGCGGAGATATAGCGACGCAAAGTCTAAAGGTGCGAATTCATGCAGCGAGAAATCGCTGGCGACTTTCCCCCTCCACATAGACATTGTGTGGTAGCGACAAATCGTCGGAAGTTCGTCCTGTCCGAACAGCATCGACAAGTCGCCACATCGTGCCTTTCAAAGAGCAATATTTGAATATTCACGGGGGAAAAGAGAAAAAGGGGCAATATGAATAATTGCGAGGTTAGTATAACATCAAAAATATTAATAAACTGATTAATTATTATATTATATTTGCTTGTGTTTACAACCGCGTATATCTAACCTATAATTTGAGAACATAATTTTGATTTTTAGTTAACTGTAGTTTATACCTGCAGTATGTGCGAAACAATTTGTCGTTCAGACGAGATTAAAGATCATCCCTGTTTGGAAGGATTTACAAGATACATTATAGATCAAAATAATTATTTTCATCCGCAGTGCGGTAAGTATAGTGAAATTACTGCAGATGCTAAATGTTAGATTATGTGTTTATATCTTCATATTTTTACAGATGATGGATCGATTATTAGAAAAAGTCTTATTGGAGGACAAGAGGTTTTTGTCGAAGAACAAACCGAACAGGAAGAAGCTGAGCAGGAAGAAGCCGAGCAAGAAGAAAGCGATCAGCTAGTAGATACGAATGTCGAGGGTGACTGTTGGAACAGCAATCGTCCGATGAATCTTTTAACGAGGAAACTACATAATGAAGAGATTCTTATAGAGGAAGTACGGAAACGACCACCTCTTTGGAATTTTAAATTACACATTTCCGAAAGGAGCGCCCGTACTAAGGAGAAACTATGGAAAGAGATTGCTGTTAGCATGAAAGGTATAACATTTTTTAATTGAGGCATGAGAGCCATATCTGTTATAAATGTATTTATCACGTTTTTTATCTTAGGAGAAATGACTGTAGCGCAAATAAAAAAGAAGTGGAAGTCATTGTCCGATATGTTCAGGAGACATCGCAAAGGTAACATTCAGCCTAGTGGTTCTGCGGCAGCCAAAAAGGTTAAATGGATCCACTACGAAAGGCTTAGTTTTCTACATGACATGCAACTTGAAAACGTGTACGTAAATGCACTCTCATACGTTTTATATAAATGTAGTTTGTACAGCGGTTAAAATGTTATTATTTTAACTTCTTTCTCTTTTAGGACAATATCAAACATTGCCGATCTCTCCAACAGTCCGGATGTTTCGCAAAACAGCACAGAAACATATGACCACAGTAGCAGTACATCGCAAAATAGTAGACGTAGATCACGTAAGAATATTTCAATTATAATTGAATTAATTACTGTTTAAAAAATGCATGCACTAAAATTACTAATTATGACGTTCTTATATTTTTAATAAATGTTAGTTTTGTAGAAAACATTTATAACATTGTACTGAAACAATTGTTACAATAAATAATTTTATTGTAACAAATGTTTTAATGTAATGTTTAAATAAATATAGTATATTTATAATTAAAAATACACATTTACCATAACTAAATATTTTTAAGAAAATAGTTAAGAAATATTATAATTGACTGCCAGTACTGAAAATCTATAGTTCACGTATACTGTAAATTTTTAGTACTGGTAGTCAATTTTGAAATACAGCCATTGTCAGTTAAAAAATAACAAATTGATTTCAGAAAGTGACTCGGGGCGCGAGAGGTCGGTCGAGCCTGGAGCCATTATGGACAGAGTGGAGGAATTGATGAATGAACCTGTTTTGGTTGATGTAACCGGAGGCCTGCCTAACGATGAATTCACTGAGTTCGGAATGATTGTCGCCTCTAAGCTGCGAGCTCTCAGTGCGGATGCGAGTGAATTGGGAATGATTGAAATATTGAAGCTTTTGCGTGAAATAAGAAAAAACGACCAAAAGTAGATTTTTTAAGAATATTTTTATATTTTTTAATATTTTTATAATAAAACATGTTAATAAGATATGCAAATCAATTATTTGTGTCTATTAAATTGCCACGGTATTGATCCTTCATTACAAAAATAATCGCGAAATTCATCACGAATTGCCATGCAGTATCGAGTACTTGTGTTGGTTCCACAATTAGTAATGTCTTGAAATGCGCATCCATCCTCCATTATTCTCCGCCAAGTACCTGGTTGAAAAGTATTTAGATCTACGCTTTCTTCGTCGATCATATTTAGGGGGACATAAATATTTCTTCCGATGTCTTCTTTTCGGAGCCAGTTATGCAAACACACTGTTGCTTGCACGATTGATATAGCAGTTTGTGGCAGAGCAATAATCGGTTTACGATACACTCGCCATTGACTCGCTAAAATACCAAATGTATTCTCGACCATTCTTCTTGCACGACTTAACCGATAGTTAAAAATGTCCTGCTGCGGAGTCAATCCATTTTTGCCTGGGTAGGGTCTAAGCAGATATGGTTTTAAAGGAAAAGCCTCGTCTCCCACAAGAATGAATGGTAGAGTTCGTCCATTTTCAACAGCTGCTGGTTTCGGCACATTCATGCGTTGAGAGTCAAAATTTCTCCCTATAACACTGTCTCCAAAAATTCCGCCATCACTTCGTCGGCCGTATGCTCCGATGTCCACAAATCGGATAATATAATTTGCATCACAAATACACAATAAAACAATGCTGTGCGATTGTTTGTAATTGAAATAGGTGGAACCGGCATTATTGGGACACTGAAATAATATCGAATGGTTATTTCAAATAATGCAGCGTAATGGATTTTTAAAATATTTTGGGTAAAGAGTATACATTGCTTATAAAGGATATTATCACTCTAATTCTTGTTACGTCAGAGATAAATATTTCTAAAAAAATACAAACCTGTATGGTCACATGTTTGCCATCAATGGCGCCAATGCAGTGGGCAAAATTTGTTTTATCCTTGAAGTCCTGCGCAATATCTAACCACTCTGTTTCAGTTAATGCAGGTGGTAAAACTAGTGGATGTAAGATATCCCAAATCGCTTTGCACGTCTCTCCAATTATGTTGTTTGCTGTGCTAACTCCTACGAGGTATTGGTATGACATTGAGATCATCGAATCACCAGATGCAAGATATCTGAAACATTGAGAACATAGAAGCAAACACTAAACATATTTTTGTACTATTACATATTATATATAATAAAACGTAACAAACCTTAATGTTAACGCCAAGCGTTCTTTAGGTCCTATGCACTCTCGAACAACATTCATTTTTTGCAATTGTGCTCCAACTAATAACAACAGTTCTTCTAACTGTGTTGCTGACATTCGAAAATAGTTATAATAACGTATGCCATCTTCCAACGTCAGTTTAGGAATGGACACATGAAAGAAGCTATGCTTCTGACGGTCTTTTAAGTATGGAGCTACCCAATACTGCTTCTTTTTGTACTTTCGCTTCTTTTGTATTTTTTGCAACTCCAACATTACAGCAGTTGCAATCGCTATCCGTCGCTTCTTGATGGTTTTTGTTATCGCTATTTTCAAATTATTTGCACACTGAGTGGTATACACCCCGTTTGTACGTACTGTCACCTTCATTTTTACTCACTACTTTTTATTTTTTATTACAATAATTATTTCTCTGCAATAACCTATAACTGACATTAAAGTCGCTAGCGATTTGTCGTCACATGAATATGTACCGGGAGAAAAGCGACGAATACTTGTCGCTGGCGTCACTTTTCCCCCACTTCTCCCAAGTCGCCAGCGATTTCTCGCTGCATGAATTCGCACCTTAAAATGTAGATTTTTTAATTAAGATACGTCGTCGGTCTTTGTTAAGTACACGAATTCAACACGAGAGGGCTCTTCTAAGACTTACCTGTGACAGTTTCTTATAAAATATATACTGCATATTGATATGATGATAAATTGCTGTCATTCGTAATATAATCGTTTTGTGAGAGTAAAGAATAAATATTAAGTGATATATCTGTAAATTGTACGGTTAATAATTTCTTATAAGAAAAGTCTCGTAGATTCGATGAGAAGTGCGCGTTCGTAGTCGAATATACTTTGACGTTAGCAGACGAATCCGCGGCGAGTTTCACGGAGATAATGTGACAGTTTGGGATTAATGATGTGACGTGCGCGAGGTTAACGGCGAGCAAGTTTTTATTTAGTTTCTCTACGCATATTACATTGCGAAAGATTATAGTATAACGTACTATCCGTTATACAATCAGATAAGTATATTATATAAAATTTTTATTTTTTTTTAATAAAAATAATTATTTTGAGATAAATCAATATACTTTGTGCCATGTTTTATTTTTAGTTATATATTAAAAGAAAGAGGAAGAAACACTGTATTTGAAGGTAAAGGAGAATAGAAGAACAGATAAAAGAAAAAAAATCGGTAAGGAGAGAGAGAAAAAAAAATTTTAATAGTTAGGAAAAATTAAGAAGAAAAAGTAAGAATAAAATAAAGTAAGTCACATATATACACATATAAATTATAATTTATGTTAAAAAGAGTGTTATTCTCAAATTGAAAGAAAAGGAGAAAGAGAGAGAGAAAAAGAAAGAAAAGAATAGCATTGTAATAATATTTACATACATATGTATGTATATATGTATGTGTATAAATTTAAGTATGTATGTGTGTATATATATGTATGTAGAAATATAATATGTATATATGTATACATATTTTTTTTAGTAAAAAAAAAACCTTCAAATCATTGTAGCTATTTCTCGATTATCTGCTGAAAGAGAAGAAAAAAGAAAGAGAAAAAGAAAATAATAAGCACAGCCATAAAAACCTTTTTTTTAATATATAGCCACAAAAAATTGACAAATTACGAATAGAAGTTGACAAAAGTAATATAGAGAATGAAGCTCTACAGGAAATTACAAAGCATACAGTATTAGGTAGTTATAGTAACAAATGCTTGTTGCTGCAGTTATAAATATTTAGAGTCTATGTATAAAACAATATAAAATTATAAGTGTTGAACAATTACAAAAATTTGATCTATCTGGCAAAAGTAATAATATAAGAATACTTTTGTTTCTCTATTTTTAAAAAATGATTTAGCAAAGTGCCATCAAAATTTGAGGAATTCAAGAAGCTACGCATATATCAAACCAATATATCATTGTTAGACATTTAGGAAGACAAAAATTTGGTACATTATTTACTACCGCATTTCACTCTCTAAATCTTAATCAGTGGATATTCACTGATTCGCAGTGGCATACTTGTAACTGTGATAATCATTGAATATTCACTGATGCAGCCTAAATAAAATGCTTAATACTACAAAATGCGTGATATCCGAACAAAATTATCTTTTTTAAAAAAAAGGTAAAAAAAGGCGCCAAGTGTGGGTATGTGCGCTCATAAGAAACAAACTATTATATTAGGTAAATTGTTTTACTGTCCTATGGTTTTATTGTCTTTTCTACACAAATAATAATATAAAGTAAATGCGCCAATTATAAAAATATTTGTACAAAATTTATTATAACTTTTTATTAAAATATTTAATAATAAACGGACTTGATGATCAAATAATTAAATAATTAAAATCAACCAACAGGATTATAGTAAAGCAAAAACTTGGCGCCTTTTTTTACCTTTTTTTTAAAAAAGGTAATTTTGTTCGTATAATATACATTATGCGTATTCTTAATTTATATTTACAAGGGAACCTCGCAAACCCGAAAATTCTTATTTTAATAAAACTTGGCATAAATGTAGAGAAGATAAATACATAAATTTAGGAATTTTTAGTTGGCGCTTATAAACGGTTTGAAGGAGTGAAACCACCCTTCAAAGTTGAGACATTTTTGCGTTTTCTCGGTATATCTCGCAAACTAAACAAAATAAAATGTTTCATACAAAAGAGTTTTACAGTATAGTTAAATATCTCTATTTAACTATTTATTTTTTCAAAAAAATTTTTTTTCAAAAAAAACTTCAAAAAATAAATTTTTTTCTGAAAAAATAAATAGCATAGTTAAATAGAAGTATTTATGCTGTAAAACTCTTGTATGAAACATTTTTTTATATTTTGTTTAGTTTACGAGATATATCAAAAAAACGCAAAAATGTCTCAAATTTGAAGGGTGGTCCATCCCTTCAAGCTGTTTTTTAACCAAAATAGAGAATTTCTAAATTAATGCATTTACCTCCTCTACATTTATGCCAAGTTTCATTAAAATCAGAAAATTTTCCGTTTAGTCTTATAAACGATTTAAAAGAATGAAACCACCCTTCCAAGGTTGGGACATTTTTACCTTTTCTCGATATATCTCGTAAACTAAACAAAATAAAAAAAATGTTTCATACTAAAGTTTTATAGCATAAATATCTCCATTTAACTACGCTGTTTATTTTTCGAAAAAAAAATTTTTTTTAATAAAAATAAATTTTCAATAAAATTGACTTTTATGTATATAGCATTTATAAAGTAATTATATTATATTATAGTAATTCTCTTATATACTATGTTTTATTTATATTATCTATGTATATATTACGTATGTTATATATTACCTATGTTATAATACTATACATTTATATTATTTGCATCCCCATCTTTCATTTATAGGCTTTCCTTTATTGGTGGAATATGTATAATTTGAAATAAAATAATTAACATATTAAGAACATTCGCAACATTTATGTGTAACATTATGCTTCGCTTAATTAAAAACAATCTAACAGAAAAATCAAGCACACGTTAGATGTGATATTGATGTGAAAATAACGCGTAACATTAATAAAGATACCAAACTTTTATTAATACGTGATTTCCATTTCATATATGATACATACCGTGACATGACAAATATAAAACTTGAATGCGAAATATGTGACGTAGACAGAATGAACACTGTGTGAAAGTAACGTGACTACTCTAATATTGCGCAACTGTTAGATAAAAACTAATACAAGGATGCAGATAATATACACTGGAACCCCGCGTTAGCGTACTCCGCGTTAGCGGAAACTATCCCCTCCATATGCACTCGGCCCACATGAGTAGCGTGTGTGGGGATAGCAATGAGCAATGCAGTCGCGTATTTCACGGAGTGGGAGTGAAACCAAGCAATAGGAGATAACCCCGCGTTAGCGGACCAAAGCCCCGAACAGTCCGCTAACGCGGGGTTCCAGTGTAAATGTATAGTATTATAACATAGATAATATATAAGATACATAATATACACATAGATAATATAAATAAAACGTAGTATAAGACAGTATAATTACTTTATAAATGCTATATACCAGTGCTCGGAATTAGTTGCACATTTCGCCTCGATTCCTGAGGCACCGCCTGCTATGCCCCCACTACCGCTGTAGGCTCGACGGCCGAGACGCCGAACGCGCGCGTGGCCTTGTGTCTCAGGAGCGTTCTACGATAGATATGCCTGGTCTATTCGCGTGATTAAAAAATTTTCTTGCGCTGTGAATAATTTTTTTATTTTTACAGACAATTAAAGTTATTAATAATATTTTTACGTTTATAAACATATTTGTATATACATATAATGAGCATAATATAACACAATGTAATAATTGCAATTTTGTCAATAGCTTTCCACATCACCCAGGAGGAAAAATATTATTAATAACTTTAATTGTCTGTAAAAATAAAAAAATTATTCACAGCGCAAGAGAATTTTTTAATCACGCGAATGGACCAGGCATATCTATCGTAGAACGCTCCTGAGACACAAGGCCACGCGCGCGATCGGCGGCTCGGCCGTCGAGCCTACAGCGGTAGTGGGGGCATAGCAGGCGGTGCCTCAGGAATCGAGGCGAAATGTGCAACTAATTCCGAGCACTGCTATATACATAAAAGTCATTTCATTAAAAATTTATTTTAATTAAAAAATTTTTTTTTCAAAAATAAACAGCGTAGTTAAATGGGGGTATTTATGCTGTAAAATTTTTGTATGAAACATTTTTTTATATTTTGTTTAGTTTGTGAGATATATCGAGAAAACGCAAAAATATCTCATCTTTGAAGGGTGGTTTCACCCCTTCAAACCGTTTATAAGCATCAACTAAAAATTTCTAAATTCATGTATTTACCCCCTCTACATTTATGCCAAGTTTCATTAAAATCAGAATTCGCGAGGTTCCCTTGTTAGTTTATATTGTCATTTACCAACGTTGGACATAACATGTTTCATTCTTCGTTGGTCCAAAATTATCAAACTGTTATGTCATAATTAAACATTTCACTTACACCTAAAGAGGACTAAAATCAATGGTCGAAACGTTGTGTATCTAATAAACGGATTTTCCAGACAGTCAATTTGACAAATTTTATTGATTTATATTAAAAATTTTTATTATATTATGTAATAAAAGAAAATAATAAAAGAAAATATATTCTCTCATATAAAGAATATTTCTTTATTTTTTATAAATTTAAGATAATTATACAGTTTATACTCATTGCTGCCAATATTGATGTAATTATGTTTATTCAATGTTTTTACATTAAGCGAAAGAATCTGGCAGAAATAAATGTCACTCGCAAAGCAAAATGTTTATATTAACTATTAAAGCTCTTTTATTTTATTATATTAATGTGTTACTAACCAATGGATTATTTAATAAAACATTTAAATTAATCACTATCATAGATAATGAAATTTGTTATACCAACGATATAGCAATATAAATGTTCCATTGTCACCTGCCATGCGAAAAGCGTGCAAATTTGAAATGTGGATATTCATGAATCACTTTGGCCCAATTGCACTAATACAGTTTAAATTTCATTTAATTTACTTTTTAATTTTTAAAACTAGAAAAAGACAGAAGATAAGTTAAACTAAATTTAAAGTAAAACTATGTACAACTCGGCCTTAAGCTCATTTCTACCAACGTAGATTAACTTTAATCTCAATTTAACTTGTTATGTCATTCTAGTTTCAAAAATTAGAAAAAGAGTAAGTTAAACCAAGATTTCAATGATATATGAATATATTTGTATTAAATTTTTGTTTTACAAAATAAATAATTCTACAATGTACTAAAAATAATACTAAAAAGATTAGCAAAACACAAAATAGGACATATGTACCACGAATATAAAAAAATTAAATGCTACTTTAACAAGTAATTTTTTTCTTTTTCCTCTAATTAGTCTAGTTACAATTTGGATACAAATACTTGCACTATTTGAAAGTTGTTTTCTATTTTTACAGACACTAGTTTTATGATAGGTCATTACCAGTAACTCTTTTTCCTGCACGCATCCTTATTACTAGCTTTGACTTAAAGCTAGTTGCTTCAACTTCTTGATAAACTTACATATCAGGTGTCTATCTGCATTTTTTTCTAAATAGATAGATATATATTTGTCTGATAGGTAAGTTTACCAAGAAGTTGGAACAACTGGCCCACAATTATATGCATCCCAGATGCGCACAGTAATAAATGGACACAGCAGGATGAGTAAAACGGACACAGTACGAAACGGATACAGTAACAAACGGACACAGTAACAAACGGACTTATATAGGTTTGCGTCTTTCCAGAGCATCCCTATCGACGGGTTGGTGCGGAAGGGGGGCCAAAGGCTCCCCTTGCACCTCCCCCCGTGTGTGTGTGCGTGCGTGCGTGCTGTGTTTGTGTGCGTGTGCGCGCGTGCGTGCGTGCGTGCGTGCGTGCGTGCGTGCGTGCGTGCGTGCGTGCGTGCGTGCGTGCGTGCGTGCGTGCGTGCGTGCGTGCGTGCGTGCGTGCGTGCGTGCGTGTGTGTGTGTGTGTGTGGTCAAGCATTCTCTGCATCACATGGATTTGCGACTGTATCCGTTTCACACTAGGTGCGTTCGGGGAGACACTATTAACGCTACAAACGCTAACGCTATCTGAATTGTTCGTGGAGCCAATAGCGTGGTAGTGATAGCGAGTTCCGTGAACAGCTATAGCGTAACAAACGCTGTTGAGCAGTTGATTAGCCACTGCCAGCAATATTAACAAAATGTTTATATATATATTAATAATTATTTATGTTAACTATGTTACTTAGTATATTTATTATTTTTCTTTATATATATATGATACTTATTTGTTTATATTTATTTTATATTCAATATTTTAATAATTATAAAATGATCATTAAACAATTAAATTTTTCAATGGAAATTGAAATTGTTGAAGTTCACAAAATAAAAATTATTAAAGTTATTTACGATCTTATTAAATAAATTTTATAATTTTTAAATAAATTAAATAATTAATAAGTCCTATATATTACTCTTTAATTAAAATGATTTTATATGTAATAAAATAAAATAATTTAAACAATTTCCTATAAATTTTTATTTTGTTCCATTTTTCTATCTTAATTCAAAATCAAATTAATTATTAATTTATATTTATTTTACATAATAATATTATATGTTTGAAGCTTATGCCTAATATAATTTTTTTATGTAAATTTATGTTCTTTTGCACTATGTCGTATACTGTCGCTCTTGAATTGCATTATTTAAACTAAAATTTTAAAATAATATATGATTACGTTATCAATTTAATTGATAATAATGATACTTAAGTCGTTTACATATTTGCAATTAGTACAGAAAAAGATTGCATTTCAAGACAAACAGTACATGCAGTCTAATGAATCAAAATAGTATATATTATTATATACATATTTTGATAAAAAATAATATTAAACTCAAAGATCCAGTCTTGATCACCTTGATAAAAATATATTAATGAAATATTTCACAAAAACTTTTTTATTTGATCCCTTTTTATTATTTATTAAGATTTATTAAAATGCATTAAAATTCATTAAAATTTATTAAAAATTAATATTTAACATTTATTAAAATTTATAAAATTTATTTATATAATAAATAACAATGTAATAAAATAAATTTTATGAATTTTAAGAAATTTTAACAAATTTAAATGAGTATATATTAAGGAATTTAAATATATTTTAATAAATTTAATAAATTTTAATGAAACAGATATCTCTTTTCTCTCTCTCGCTATATCTCTCTCTCCTCTCTATCTCTCTATACTCTATATAGAGTATCTCTTCTAGCGATCTTAGACTATATATCTCTCTATCGCTCTGATCTAGATCTATCTAGATCTCTCTATATCTCTCTCTACCCTTTTACCCCCCTATCATCTCTCTCTCCTCTCTTATCTTCCTATGATCATACTCTCTCTTTCTCTCTTAATCTAGATCTTCTCTCTCATAGCTAGCTCTTCTCTCTCTCCTATTTCGATATCTTCGATCCGATTCGCCTCTCTCTCTCCTCTCATCTACGATATATAGATATCTCTATCTAGTCGAGATATAGCTCTCTACGCATCTCTCTATAGCTCCATCTCTCTATAGCTCTCCTCTCCGCTCTCTGTACTCTCTCTCTCTCTCTCTCATCCTCTCAGCTTCTCTCTCTCTCTCTCTCTCCTCTTCTCTCTCTTCCTCTCTCTCTCTCTCTTCCTCTCTCCTTCTTCTCCTCTCTCTCTCTCTCGCTCTCTCTCTCCTCTCTTCTCTCTCTCTCTCTCTCTCTCTATCTCCTCTCCTCTCTCTCTCTCTCCTCTCTCCTCTCTCTCGCAAGGAGATGTGTTTAATTAAATATTTTCATTAGGACATATAAACAATTTCTTATTTTCTTCTTTTAAGATTACGCATAAATTTTCTCTAACCTTAAAAGAGAGATAGCACATGATGTTTAAACAAACAATGGTGGGGATTAAGCCAAACGCTATCCATGCACTACCTCTGAAGCAGTAGCATAGATAGCGTGCGTTTATGACGTCAAACGCTACGGACAGTGACGTCATCATAATTTTGATAGCGCTATCCAGCGTCTCCGCGAACAGCGGTGGTGCTACGTAGCGCTAATAGTAAGCTCCCCGAACGCACCCACTGTGTCAGTTTCGCA
Organism: Monomorium pharaonis; assembly: GCF_013373865.1. Lineage (NCBI taxonomy): Eukaryota > Metazoa > Arthropoda > Insecta > Hymenoptera > Formicidae > Monomorium > Monomorium pharaonis. The sequence continues at coordinate 13,237,202 of NC_050472.1, read as the reverse complement.
TTGTGTCCCTTTCACTCAGCCTGCTGTGTCCGTTTATTACTGTGCGCATCTAGAACTCACTTAATTATATTCCTTTGCATCTAGAACACCCCTATTAAGTTAGATCCCCCACCAGCTAAAAAAATTTTTCACCCATAAAAAAATTTTGTGTTAATTAAGTGCTAATTTGGTGCTTTATTTAAAAATTTGGTGCTCGTAGATTTGGCAGAAAATTCGATTTATAGTGAGGAGGGACTAGGTTAATGCTAAGCTAGCTTCTCCCATGTAAAAAAATCAATACGTGCAACGCGAAAAAATCGAATGTACCAGAATTAAGTGCTAATGAGGTGATCTTAAAAGCTTCAGAAAACATTTCAATAAAGTAAACAATTCATCTGAAATTAACTAGCAAACATACATAACTATCACATTAAAGTGCAATGTAGCTAAAAATGTATACTGAATGTATATCTAATTCGCCATTTACCAATCTCAAGATAACATTAAATAAGAAACATTTTGATACCAATAATAATGGAACACCTAATTTTTTAATAACAGTTTACTCTTGATAACTCGTTGCGCTACTGGCGTTTAAGTTGAAGCGATGACTAGATTGAACTTTAAAGATTAAAATCACTCCTTGAAAATAACGTTTTTTTTGCGAATATCTTTGAAAATATAAGGTTTATAAAAAAGTTTTATACAAAAGTTTTATGGCATTTTATACTCTTCACAGTGGTATACTTATGTTTTTTAAAAACTTCAAATTTTTTAATTTACCCTCACCCCCACCTCTTAATTTGCAAAATATTATAAGGACAATAATTAACCTTAAACTTAAACTACTGGAAAATAGAGGTCAGATAACATTATAGAAAAGTTACAAAAAAGTATACCTATATACTAGATTCATCTTATGCAAAGTTCTTGACAAGTCCTGGGTCACAATAGTGGTCCTGCTGACAGTCTAAGAGCCTCCTTCTGCATTCGCACAAACTTCTGCATAACATGAAATGCATAATGCATAAGAGAATTAACCAATCAGAGGTCTTTATTTCTATCCTGGAGAGGGAAATAGACGATTCTGATTGATTGATTCTCTTGTGCCTCATGCACTATGCGTTATGCAAAAGTCTGTGCGGGGGCCCTAAAGGTTAAAGAGCAGTAAAAGCCAAATTCATTCATAATAATATATGGGTCCTGCCATTCAATTTTTTGGAAAATGAGATATAAGAAAACATATGTATTTATGATTTACATAGTGTAATGTCATTAAAATTAATCTTTCTTACATTCTAATATAAAAATTTATGCAGAAGAGGCAGTTATTAAATACGACGCAACTAAAGAAATAACGCAGCACTTTTAGCGTAGTGCCTATAACATAAGATCATCATATTGTTTTCCCAAAAATTGAATGGCGGAACCCATTATTATATATAAATAATTTGGCTTTTAATGCTCTGTAACCTTTACACTGCCAGCAGAGCCTTATTATAGTGGCCCTTGACAAGTAGGATTTCATCAAGAACTTTGCATGAGAAGAATATAGTATATAGATATACTTTTTTGTAACTTTTCTATAGTGTTATCTGATCTCTATTTTCGAGCAGTTTAAAAATTAATTTTTGTCACTACAAAATTTTACAATCTAAGGAGTGGGAGTGGAGGTAAATTAAAAAATTTTAAGTTTTTGAAAAACAAGTATACCGTTGTGAAGAGTATAAAATGTCATAAAACTTTTGTATAGAACATTTTTTATAAACATTGTATTTTCAAAGATATTTATAAAAAAAAAACGTTATTTTCAAGGAGTGATTTTAATCCCTAAACATTGTAATATGCTGCTAAAAAAATCTGGGTTTAATATTTTTTTGTGTTACAATATATTCAAAGCTCATTAAAATCAATGAGAGGTATTTTCAACTGTTTCCTTGTAAGATGCAATATCTTCAGATGCAAGTCTCATTCTCAATATGAGTGCATTAAATTAAAATCATCAAAAAATTACATATTTTTAATATCACACCTATGTAAAGCTTTTGAGAGTTTAGTGATTGGGGTTAATCAATAGCAGAATAAATTACAACAATCTGTAAATACACAAAATCTCATATAAAATCTATAACTTTGGATGCCTTGTTCTCGAATTAAAATGCTGTTTTAATAAATGGTTTAAGAAAATTATGAGAACTTTTGTGAAGATTATTTTTGCAAAAGCTAATTCCATGAGGGCCAACAAACAGTCTTATAGACCCTCCTCCTTTATAATATAAGATGTTTTCCAGCTAGGACACTCTGATGTCACACTGTGTTCCTCTGTGTATTGTTCTTGGAAGGATTAGAATTCTAGGTTCACAAACAATAATATTGATGCTAATAAACATCAAGAAAATATTGTTATTAAAATTAATATTTAAAATTATCATATTAATATATGTTAAATATAAAATTTCTTTGTAAAAATTTGTAACCCAACATTTTTTACATGCTCATATTCAGCTTTTTACTGTGTCGAGCAATATAACATTGTGTCAGTTGGAATACTTGTTAGACACTGTTACATTATATGATCTGTATACCTTATTAGTAAACAGCCATACAACTTACATAATTATAGATTTTCAGTACTGGCAAATGAGTACTACAGATTAAAACATGTGGAATATCATTTCTTTGTCACTATACTACTGTACTGGTGCAGTAAGTTAGAATAAGAAAAAATATACATTTGTTCCTGGTATAAATAAATAAGCTGCATTACTGTATTAGTGCAATAAGTTAGAATGAGAAAAAATATATTTCTTATTCTAACTTATTGCACCAATGTAGCAGTACAATGACAAAGAACAGGTCTATAGCCTATCCTGGGCTGCGTTCGAAAACATCACCCGAGTGCTCTTGAGTATCATTCTATCTTTGTTTCACATAGAACGAACAATAAGGATAGAATGATACCCGAGAGCACTCGGGTGACGTTTCCGAACGCAGCCCTGGTATGTTTTCTTAATGTGATAGGTTTTATAACCTAAATAGCAGTTGTTAATTTTAACGATTAATATTTTGCTTTATGGGGCAAAGCAACGCTTATTTGTCAATTTATTTGTTTTGTGCAAAAACGCATCGAATGCATAATTACATCAATATTAATGATAATGCGTTAATAATATATAATTAGCAACCATGTAACGTTATCAATTCAAGTTTTGCCATCGCTACATATGTATACCATAGATTTCATGATAAAACGAATACTGTTACCTGTATCGTAGAATTTATCTATAAAAGATGTAAGAAAAGAAAATTTTGTGACAAATAAACCTTTCAAAATAAAAGGATCACCAACAACCACTAATAACCGTTCGATTGCGAGGTCTTACTGTAGGGGCCGATTTCACCAACTTCGGTTACCTAACCAGTCGGTTATTCTATTGGAATTGACCAATCGCATTTGTTAATTTTGCTTAACGACAAATACGATTGGCCAATTCCAATAGAATAACCGGCCGGTTAAGGTAATGGTATATCCACACAAATTTGCATAAGCGCATAAGCATATACATAAGAAAATTAATTGATCTATAAGCACTTACATAAGAAACTAGACCAATCGAATTCCTTATGCATATACTTATGCGTTTATGCAAGTTTATGTGGATATACCATAAAGGGTGCTGTCCCTTGGGCCTCGGAAAATGGAATCGGAAAGGCGGAGAGGACCAACCAATTGCAAGCTTTCCGTTCCGATTTTCAACCATGGGGGGAAGCTCCCCATGTAGTGATTTTTGACGAAATCGGAAGGCTATGGCTAAGGGTGATGTCCCATGGCGCGTATTGCAATACGCGCGTATCGGGCGTATCGAACTCTGCAACCAATCACAGATATTCCGCTGCTTACAGTACGTTGAAATATGTCTCTTATAGGTTTGTTCTGGTTGCCTACACTTTTACACTTTTACGAAAAGTATAAGTTCTCATTGGCTGGTTAAAAATATAAACCAATAAGAACTTATATTTTTCGTAGAAGTGTAAAAGTGTAGGCAACCAGAACAAACCTTATGTCCCATGAAGCGGATTACGCGGAAGCGGAACGAGCGGATCACCAATCATGGGACTGTTTCAACGGAATTTTTGAAAAAGTTCTATTAGAACGATCCCGTGATTAGTGATCCGCTGATTCTGCTTCCGCGTAATCCGCTCCATGGGACATAAGAGCCACATTTCGGCGTATCGAACATACACACACACAAGCATGCGTGGCCATTTCTAACCTTTTCGTGCCCATAAGAAGTACACAAAAAGTGACAAGAAGGAGTACCACGCGTAGTACTCATAAATCTGAAGAGGTTATAGTAAAAAGAAGTAAATATATACACCGCCCAGTGCACACGCCATGTAACATTATACGACTGTGCATATGTGTGCGATCCGCTCGATTATGAATTTCCGCGGATCGTCAACGTATCAAAAACAGCGGATCGTCTGTCATTGGTCGAAATTTAATACGCCCGATACGCGCGTATCGCAATACTCGCCATGGGACGTCACCCTAACTTTATAACCTGAACTTACATGATTTTGCGTAATACAATTGATAAGGTGAGTGTTATAATATTACAACGTACTGTAATAAATATTGTTGTCGCATTATAATTTATAATTACAGATGATTACTATTCCCTTCTTTTGGCCAAAGTATGTTATTATTTCGCATAAAAATTGATTGCAAAAAAGAGCGATTAAAAAATAAAATTTTTAGCAGTAAAACTATGACTAGGCATGCTGCTATTGAATAATGTTATCTTTTATTAAAAATTATATTGTTTTTATTTTTATATAAATAAAACTTTTAAAAACAAATTTATTTCCTATTGTTCGCTTCCTACCAGTTGAATAATACCGCGAACAATGTACCCACACAGCACACTTTATCCTAGGGATGTCCCTAGGATGTCATTTTGTGGGATATCGCAATATCATTGGATATCCGTGGACCGTCTGCGATATCCGAGGGATATCCAAGAGATGCACAAATGTCCACCGATTTGACATCCTATAGATATCTCAAACGATATCCAGAGGATGTCCAAGGGATTTCCTGAGATATCGTAATATACCCTAGTGAAAAAATTTGTCAGAATTAAAAAAATTTTTTTCAGGATTTCTGATAAATGTTTCGATTTTTTATAATTGAAACGTTTCTCGGAAAAACTTTAAAAATAAAAAATTTTGATTAATTAATAAAATTTTTGAATATTTCTAAGTATTTTTAGGAGTTTCTAAGAATTGATAAAAACTTGGCAAAATATAACAAATTCTAATTATTTTTACGGCAATTTTGTAAGAGAAAGAAGACTATAATATAACATGTTTTAGCCAAGCCACAGTCGTACCTGTTAAAGCATGTTTAATAGTTTAATATCTCTATACCTGAAAAAACGGTCACCCATCCAAGTGTCAACCCTCGCCGATGTCGCTTGACTTCGAAGACCGTACGCATTCTAACGCTTCGTGATGATCCATAAACACTTCTTTATGGATTCATATTTGTTATAGATCATTACAATAGATGTTGTCAGAAAGATAAAACATGTATAGTTAACTTATATTTTTATAAATAAATATGAAGTTTTACCATTTTTTTTACTTTTTTTACTATTTTCATATATGCGCGCAAAATAGTATGTAGACTAACTTATTAAAAAATCTGTTTTTGCTCTGTTTGTATAAAATAAAAAAATTTTTTTAATGTCATTTTTTATAATTTTTTAGTATATGTGGCATATTATTAATATGCCACATTGTTTCCATAAGTGTATTTTCTTTATGTTCTGACGTCTTAATCTACATTTCTTAAAGATTTAATTTACACTTCTGTCACTCTTTTGTTACATTATAATTAACTTTTCCCTTTACACTTGATTTATGCTCCATTAATTGTAGAGATAAAAAAGATATGATGGGATATCATTTGGATGTAATAGGATATCGTAAGATATTAATGAATATCTTACAATATCTTATAATATTTTAAGATATTTTTTGGGGATATCGAAATATATTAATAAGATATCATATAATATCTTAAGATATTTTACGATACTTTAAGATATTTTTATAAGATATCCCGGGAGCTACTCATTGAGATATCCGTGGGATCGCCTTCGTCTGTCTGGGATAATTTGGGATATCCTCAGGATAAAGTATGCTGTGTGGGTATTAATTCAAGACACCTTGGCTGTGTTCCAAAATTCACTGCCAGTACTGAAAATTTATAGTGGGTGTTTACGATAATGGCTATCCGAGTAATTTTCTCTAGGACCGAAATATATGATAAGCACAGCCATCTACTACCATCATGATTCGTGACAACTCAATACTGTCTGGTATAGCCAAATCAACATCACGAGCAAGTTGCGAGTTGCAAGTTCCATGAGTTTGTAGCAGGCAATCTGAAAAGTACGATATAAATATTATAAATAATTTGATTGATTATTACAATTAAAAATACTCTGTTTTTAATGTATGATAAGATTATTAACTTTATTAAAATAGTAATTATATGTAACACAATCATGTATTTTTAAAGTATTGTCTAAAGTAATATTAAAGAGATTATTTTATTTACAAATATTTTTTCCGTTTATCAAGTTTCTATCATAACGGTATTATTTCAAAACCTAATATAATATTTTAATTAAACATTGATTCTCAATAAATGTTATTATTTGTTATTAATAACTAACATATATATTAAAAGAGTCTTCTTTTATTAAACACATGGTGTTAACACTTTGAAACAAATGAGAGGTAAGGAGCCAAAATCCATAAAAAACTAGGGGAGAATGTTGGCAATGATGGAAAATCTCTAGAATTCATAAATTTATTTCTGAAGTTGACAACACTGGTGCTTTCGGGAGTAGCATGGGATGCGTGTAGAGCAGAACCGTGATTGTGACAGATGGTGCATGAAAGACCAAAATAACCTCGCGGAGATGACAGGTCAGCAAGACGCAGGTTAGTGCTAAATATTAAACTTTAATGAGATTATTAATTTAGGATCTTCACAATACGAGTTACTGTAAACTGTCTTTGCTGTTTAATTCTGACTGCATTTACTATGTAAAAATTATCTTATAAAATTATGTGATATTTACTACATGTTTACTTTAATAATTAAATAAATAAATAAATAAAACCAAAGTTGTATTTATTAATTAATTTAACACTAAAGTCATTTGTGTTGTAAAGATTCTAAATTAATAATCTCAGATCAGTCTTTCTATAATAGTATTGATTATATTACAAAACAGCAACGTCAGTTTACAGTAACTTGCATCGTAAAGATCACAAATTAATAATCTCAGATCAGTTTTCCTGTAATAGTCGATATTATAATGTGAAATAATATTATTATCACCAAAATATCAATATAATATGAGATGATTATTATTTCTTAAGGGATACAAATGTATAAATACTTTTTTGTAAAGATTTAATGATCATACAGATCCATCAAAAGTAAAAGATTAATTACTAATTAATACAGACTTATCAAAGGTAAAAGATTAATTACTAATTAATCTTTTATTTTTGATGGATCTATACAATCATTAAATCTTTACAAAAAAGGATTTATACGTTTATATCTCTTAAGAAATAATAATAATTCTATATTATTTTTGGTATTTTGGTAATAATAATATTATTTCACATTGTAATATAATCAATACTATTATAGAAAGACTGATCTGAGATTATTAATTTAGAATCTTTACAACACAAATGACTTTAGTGTTAAATTAATTAATAAATACAACTTTGGTTTTATTTATTTATTTATTTAATTATTAAAGTAAACATGTAGTAAATATCACATAATTTTATAAGATAATTTTTACATAGTAAATGCAGTCAGAATTAAACAGCAAAGACAGTTTACAGTAACTCGTATTGTAAAGATCCTAAATTAATAATCTCATTAAAGTTTAATATTTAGCACTAACCTGCGTCTTGCTGACCTGTCATCTCCGCGAGGTTATTTTGGTCTTTCATGCACCATCTGTCACAATCACGGTTCTGCTCTACACGCATCCCATGCTACTCCCGAAAGCACCAGTGTTGTCAACTTCAGAAATAAATTTATGAATTCTAGAGATTTTCCATCATTGCCAACATTCTCCCCTAGTTTTTTATGGATTTTGGCTCCTTACCAAATGAGATAAATAATGTAAAATTACTAAATAAATCATTACCCACACAGCACAGGATATCGCAATATCCACCAGATATCCGAGGGATATCGCAATAACCGTAGGACATCCATGGGATTGCAATATGTCCAATTGGATATCTCGATAACCTGGGGATATCCTCAGGATAAAGTGTGCTGTGTGGGTATTAATAATATTTTTTAGATTACAAGTAAAATAAAAATTTAAGCATAAATATTTTTCTTTCTTGCAACAACTGTACGTTAATGATAAGTTGCATGGTATTATCATTATTTTATTTAAAAAATCATATATCTTTATGTATAAATATTATGCATAAATATTTTACTAATGTGAGACTAATAATAATGTTTACAATAAATTTTTTTAATTTGTAATGCAAGTGCATAGTAAATTATTAAGATATACTGTATTTATAAACACATGTTTATAAATACGTTTAAATAAAATAACATTTATAACATTAATAACATTCATTAAGAATCAATGTCTAATTAAAATTTTATATTAGATTTTGAAATAATATCGTTATAATAGAAACTTGATACACAAATAAATAAATAAAATATTTGTAAATAAAATAATCTCTTTATTATTACTTTAGACAATACCCAGTGAACACAGTAATATAGCAGCAGTGTAACAGCAATGTAACCGAATATAACAGGTTACGTTATTCTGAAATTACACGTAACTTACATGTAAGTTACAATTTCCGACTCAACAATATAACATGTTATAATTACATGTTATCTAACCGTTACACAACAGTTACAAAGAAAAATAAAATAAAATAAAAATTTTATTTTTTTAAAATTATTTTTATCAACAGCACATACTACATTTGAAATAAATTTTTATTAATTAATTAAATTTAAATTATGTAATTTTTTATTTTATTCTTACTTGTCGCTGCTAGGTTTGAACCCGGGACCTTAGGATGACGAACTTTGTACTCTACCTGCTACGCCAATTTGACTCATCGATATGGGTACTTGTTATTGTCTACATATACTTATATGTTATAAACTGACGCAACTATATTATTTTTTATAAAAGCAATTAAATTTTGCAAAACATATTAAAAATAAATAGCATTAATTAATTTATTTATTAATTTCATTGTTAAATTTATCTTTTTCCATAAACTTAATAATTTGATGGAAATTGCGATCTATTTAGCACTAATCTTTGAAGCGTTCAAATGATTAATTAGATGGTTAACTATACCCAGCAAACACCAATATATAACCATTACATTGCTGCAATAAAACGGAATGTAACAGGTAATATTACATGAACGTTACATGTAACATTCCTGTTAGTTATAATTTCCTACTCATGTGATGTTGTAGTTACATAACATAAATATAGCGTAGAACTGAACTGTTATATAACTATAACCGAGATGTTTTGTAATGGCAATATAAACTATTATATTGCTGTTATAAAAAATAATTACAGTGTTGTTATATATGTACATGTATATATTTTAGCACATAATTCCCAGGAGGTTAAGTACTTAAATTAAGTTTACATAAAACAAAAAATACTTTTGAATGCAATTTCGTTGTTTTATGTAAAATTAATTTAAGAACTTGACTTCCTGAAAATTGTAAGTTCTAAAATTATAAAGGATAGATATAATTATAAAGGAAAAAGATAACATTAAAAATAGTCTTTTCAATAAACTTCTTAATATATTTAACACATATATTTATCAACAAAATAAACTTATATCTAAACAAATGTATACATATTATACTTTATAATTATTAGTAAATATATTTTAAAAATAATTTTTAAAAACATAAAAAACGAGGGAAAATAAGAGAAAAACATTAAATAAACTTCACGTAATGTTGAACTAAATTATAGCTTTGCTCCAGCTGTCAATCACAATCTCAACGTCAATCACGTCTTCTATAGTTTTATTAAATCCGAAATTGTCAGGACATGATAGTGACATGAGTGCAAGCGCTTCCATTTGAGTTCAGTTTTCTGTAAAAAGAAAATAATAAATAATATTATATAACGCTCACCAATACACTAATTCATATATAGAACATTAAATACGTATTTAGAATATTCGAGGATTGGTACGAATAAACCGTCATGCGCATGTACGCATCTCGCTATTTTGCACGCTGGTGCACGCGCAACCGACGCAACGCCGCAACATGATGACGTGCGCGAGGTTAGCAGCGAGTCAGTTTTTAGTTTTATGCATAATTTGCATATTTTACATCGTGAAGGAAAATACGACTGTGCTTAATTTGAAGTTTAGTCTAACACAATGGGTTGTATAATCAGATAAGTCTCACAAAATTTTTATTTTTTTGTATGGAGTAAGTATTCTGAGATAAGATTAATACTTTGTGTTATGTTTTATTTTTAGTTATATTAAAAGCAAGAAAGGAAGAAACACTTTATTTGAGCGTAAAGTAGAAGAAAGAGTAGACGAGTAAGGAAAGAAAGATATAAAAGAGAGATTAACCTCACAGCTTGGAATTTACAGTGTGCCGAACAGAATATGTGGACCTTGAAGGTATCAAATAACATAATTTTACCAAAAAAGTTATAGGATGAAGTGAACAGTTAATTTTTTTGTGTGAGAAAATATCTATATTACAATCTAACTTGTTTCGAGAAAACCTTCGCAAAAGATTTAATAAAGAACAAGCAATTTGATGAGATTATCATTATTATCATATTTATTATTTGAATTTTAAAGAGAAGCAGTAAGAAATTTTATTAATACATTATTAAAAAATTGTTGGCTGTTACACCAAAATTCTCTTTCTTGTAAGCTGGTGTATGCTATTGATAAAAAATTCACCGAAGTTTGTCTCTGTTTAAGCTTAGCAAACCATTATATAAAGAATTGGCAGAGCAATTCATATCAAAAGGATTATCCAAAGGTGTATCTCCTAGTTCTTCAAGTATGTCATTATCTTATGGCAGGCTAGGTAAGAGAATAATGACAAATGTTATAATTTTATTTTAATATTGTATTGCAACTATGTGACTCTTAAAGGTATCGTACAACCATCTTTTTTAGATTACTGAAATAAATAAAAAGCGAAATCTGATCTGAAACAATTACAACAAAGTATACAGACTAATGTCACTCAACTAACCTGCCGATGATGTGGTCGCAGGCTGTAATATAGGAAATATGTTTATGAATGTCAAAGATTATCTGTAGGTCTTAGTCATTTAGTAACTGTTATGCATTTTGTGTCAGCCAGATATACGCCTCAGAATTATACTGATAAAGCTCTTAGTTACATTAAAAACTAAAAAGTAAGTATTTAAATACTCTGTTGTTCCCAAAATAATTTATTCTAATTAATACAATTCTTTTCATACATTCACAATGATCACATTCAGAATTTTTATTTATATTTTTGATTCTCTAACTTAATTGTTTGTAAATTGAGGCATATATAAGACGAAAGACTACAAAATAGGCATATATGAGACGAAAGACAAAATAAGATATTTTTATTTATAGAATAATTTAAGAATGACCAGTGAATGTGCGTATGATTATTCTGGAAATGTGCACAAAAGTGGAGGAGGAACTTGAGAAGGAACATTTGATTATTCCTATCTCTAATTTGCTGGGTTTTATTCTAAAAACATATAATGGCTATAATTTATTCTTACCTGTTCTAATCCTTGTGAAAATTTCTTCAACTTTTATAAACTTCAGTTATTCTTTACGTTCTTATAAATTTTAAGAAGAACAGTTGTCCGAATGATGTAAGAATAATTGGCAGAATTCTGTAATATAAAATTAGTTTTAATATGATACGTCTTTATAAATTATATTTATAAGTTTATAACTGCCTTTATATATTGTATGATTTACACATATGCTATGTGACTTTTGCAGAAATGTATGTAAAACTAGCAGCCCGAATAATAAATTATCTTTAAATTTACTTAAGAAATACATTATTTAAATATAAAAATATGTAGTTGTGCAGATCAAAACAAGAAACATATCGCTATACATTTTGTCAATAATAGGTTTGATAATATACATATCTGTTAGTTTTAACTTTAACGATAAATTTATTGCTTCGCAAGATAGAGTAGAACTTTTATCTGCCATAATTTTTTGTTCATTTTTTGCAAAAATGCATCGAATAAGCAGCGTATACAATTTTATCGAAATTGTATGATGGATCTAAATTGTATAATTATCAATATACCGTCAATTCCACAATACATGTTGCATCGAATTAACATGTAATATCAAAAATAAAAAATATATAAAGGCGGTTATAACTTATAAATCTATATTGTTGTTGCTGACTAAACATAACCTACAAAACATGTAGGAAAGATTATAATAAGTTATCTATGATGTATATTATATATAAGAAAATTAATATATGTTAATTAAATGCAGCAACATTTTCTACACCTTTTTATATAATCTTTAATAAATGTTGACTTAAAAAACATAAAGGATTACCTGATTAAAGTCAAGTTGCAAGAAAACAACGTCTCTCTTTCGTCATTATAGCATCCACTAGGGGAAAGCGCGCCTAATGCACGAGATGTACGTTGTGCGATTGAGGTTAGAGTCTCACAAGATTCAAATTTTATAATATTTATATAACATAAGTAAAACAATTGTTGTGTAACCACGCAACATTGTGGTTACATCACTGTCCGGTTATTGTAACATACAAATAACGAAGTAATATTATAGCTTCATAACTTTGTTACATCACATATATGTAGTAAAGTTTCGTAACTATAATATAAATAGAGTGTAACGTCTGTTATATTACATGTTACTCTCACGTTATATTGCATTTATATTTGGTGTTTGCTGGGTATAGATCGTAATTCTAAGAAAAATTGAATAGTATACATTTATTATTCTGTTTTTGTTCAGCACATGATGAATTTCAATTTTGTGCATTTTTTGTGCACAGTAATTGTAGACAAACCGTTATTTTTGAAAACATTATCTTTATAATAATTTTTTTTATTATCAAATAGATCTATCATTCAGGATGTTGTAATGTTGTCTGATTTCTGAGTCAACTACGACGCATCGTTCCGTAATAACATTGATACGAACGTGTTATGTTACGATTATACAATTTTTGTTGAATAACTGTAACGCCAAAACGATGTATAACAGCTATATCACTTGCGTATAACAAATATTACGTAACAGGTTATTTCCATGTCATATAGCACCTACATATCACAAGAATACCCAGACAGCACCGGATATCGTGCGAATATTCTACTCTCATACGGAATGTACTGTGATCGTACCGAATATACGTAAAACATTCATATAACGTCTCAGTAGAAGGTCATTTTGGTATATCCTCAAGATAAACTTAGAATATAGCGACTGAACTTCGTAACTCCTACTGAATGTACTGAGATTATATCTAATATACTCAAAACGTCCGTAAAATATCCTATGATATATCTCATGTATATCTATCACATATTTCCAAAATATCCGCGTAATATCGAAAGTGAATCATGTCAACGCTATCTGTGATCTGTAACGTTACGCATTTTCGTCTGCCGTGTGACGCAGACACGTGGTAAAGTGTATGGTGTAAATGTGCGAACACAAACTCACGGACAAGGTGGTTTTCTCAGGAATTACGTCCAGATAACTCTGGTATGCACATAAGATATAATATAGTAACGTAAACTATAATAATATATATATATATATATATTATTTAGGTTATAACCTTACTACAATTATCTGAGCATAATTTCCCAAAGCACCCCAGCGTATTCAACAGATATTACACTTCATTTCTCGCGATAGCTTCCTGATGTGCGAAATGATTAATTCCTCTTCTTTCTTCTTGCTAATTCTGTATGTTTAATTCCTTGTTCCTTATTCCTCTTATTATGCATGAGCCCATATAATGCGAACATACTGTAGACATATTGTGAATATACTGAAGATATACTTTAGACATACGTATAACATTCTTGAGATATATTCGGTATATTTTCACAAACTGCCAGCGAAATTCTATGGGATAAGGCAACGCGGACATAGTACATTATGAGTATATACTCGGCATATTACAGACGTATCTCCAATATTATACGAATATTGCAATATACTTTCGCAATATCCTACTATCGTTCTCATAATCTACATGTGCTGTCTGGGTAACAATGTTAAATTACATGTAACTTCCATGTTATATTGCCGCTATAAAATGTGTTCACTGGGTACTTTAAAAATACATGATTGTGTTACATAATTACTATTTTAATGAAGTTAATAATCTTACCATACATTAAAAACAGAGTATTTTTAATTGTAATAATCAATCAAATTATTTATAATATTTATATCGTATTTTTTAGGTTACCTGCTACAAACTCACGGAACTCGCAACTTGCTCGTGATGATTTGGCTATACCGGACAGTATTGAGTTGTCACGAATCATGATGATAGTAGATGGTTGTGCTTATCATATATTTCGGTCCTAGAGAAAATTACTCGGATAGCCATTATCGTAAACACCCATTGGCTGATCAGTTTAAATTCACTACTTGATACGCGTACCCATGCTCGGTGTAAACTAGAGCAATGGCCTAGTTTACATCGTGCATTTGATACGCGTATCAAATAGTAAATAACTAGTGAATGTGTTTAATCATTGGCTGATCAGCTTAAATTCACTACTTGATACGCGTATCAAATGCACGATGTAAACTAGGCCAATGTAAAATGTTGTCCAGACTCTTATTATAGGGACTCTAGTCGAGGCATGTGTAACGTCCGGGTCTAAGGATATTTCTTCTCAATGTGTGCGTCGCGACGCCTCGGTCGCCTGACCGACGCGGGAGCTCTCCTTTCGAATTTCAAGCAGCCCGCTTACACGGACTCTACCCGGGTATGGCGAGAGCTTGTTGTCGATGGAAAACCTTGTGGGGTTTGGTTAGTGTGACCTTAAGATTAAGTATAAGAAATCTGGACGTATATATGTATATATTTATTAATAAAACAATGTATAGTATTTATTACAAATATCGCTTAATTTTCGGGCGGAAATATAATGATTTGTGCTACTGTATCGCTATTATATTCTGCTGTTGGATCTAAAGGCTCTAGCTCTGGGGGATCGTCGTTAGAATCGCTGAGTGTAATTATTTCAGGCGCGTTGGACGTTAACTGGTTATAATTTTCCAGAGGGACGGTGTCTTCTTGGAACAAATCAATGGAAGAGATTGCTCTTCCTGGCGGAGCGTCTGTGACTGGAGGAGGAAGGGGGGTGTGTTCCAGCGGGTAGCCCACGAAATTCTCAATTTCCTCGAAAGCCCGCTCTAGGGCTTTTTGTTGAGCTTTAAGGATCTTTTCCCTTTTCCTTTTTCCAGCGCGGTGGCGATTCTTCTTGATGGTCTACAAATAAACGCTTGGTTAAGCGATTGAACGCTTAGTTAAGCATTTTTCTGCGTCAAAGGAAATTAGGGCCGTCGAGTATATTCGTGCTTGTGAATAATTAACTAACTTATATCGCTGGCAAGCGATAGAATGCTCGCTAGCGGAATCTATGGTTTTGTTTACTTATATCGCTGGTGAGCAATAGAATGCTCGCTAGCGGAATCTATGGTTTTGTTGAGCACGAATATACCGGCTTTTCTAATTTCACCGACGATATTTCAATCATTGAGCCTACTCACTTTAGGTGTTGTAGAATTCATCGCAGCACAAGGGAGGGGAGAGGGTTGTACCTAAAGGAGTTGTTTCATAATTATTTGGAAGTGGATCGACAATTAGGCTGGTATTCATAGTCGAATCTTATTTCAAGATCGTCTCAAGCAATATCTTAAGATGCTAATACAGCTCTGTGATTGGCTGATGGCATCTTAAGACAGCACTTAAGATGATCTTAAATATAAGATCCGACTATGAATACTGGCCTTAATCCTTATCGAAAGGATTCCTTACAATATGGCACAGTTCAATTTCGGAAAATATTCTAGGGAGCGAAAGTAAACAATAATCAGTACTCACGAGTTATAATATAGTTTGAAGTAATAGCTCGGTCCAATTAGATGGTTGATGTAGGTTGACGGTTGAAGGTGGTCGCAGAGATATGTCGATGATGGCAGTCTGTCGGAGCACGCACTGGTTAACTTAATTGACAATGAGTTGATCGCGAAACTATACAACCCAGCAAACACAAAGTTACATGTAACGTGCCTGTTAGTTATAATTTCTCACTCAACAATGTAATTGTAATATAACACACGTGTTATATTACAATTACATTGTTGAGTGGGAAATTATAACTAACAGGCACGTTACATGTAACTTTGTGTTTGCTGGGAAGAGAGGTTGCAGATAACTTGAAGATTGAAGAGTGACGCGTGACCGAGAACTAGTGACTGAACTAATAAGTATGCTGAACAAGTGTCGAAAAAATAATGAATGAATGAATGATCCGGCCTCTGTGCGCGGATTTAAATAGCGCGCGGACAAAGGGATCGAGCAAAATCGGCGCTGCGCTCAGCGGCCGCTAGCGCTCCGGAGTAGGGAACACGCGCGAAGCGCAAGAGTCGGTAAGAGTGGGAGTGATTCGGCGGCTTGGCGGGAACCGAGTTTCGGGGGCCGCTGATAAGGCGCGTGAGACCGTTTGCACGTGTGCGGATGTTTATTGGAGATATCTCGTCTAGGATTTCGTCGATCATTTGATCCGGAGTATTTTTCGGTTAGGATCGCTTTCACAACCGAATATCTCGCCGGTTTATCAATCTTAATTATTTCTTGGGCGCGACATCTCGTCGCCAACGTGAAATAGATATCTTACGGACTGTTTATGTTAAATGCCTAGCTATGGTTCACCTGATCTTCCGACACGCAGTCCGGATATTACGCGGATTAATTTTGTATTGTATTTCTTTAGGCGCGACATCCTGTCGCGGTCGTGTTGATAATAACAGATTTTGTTTTAGAACCGTTCGGTTTGAATCTTTGAGGATTCAGTTGACGAGATATCATTTCTTTAATCATCCAACAGTGCACGTGCAGGGGCCTTTACAAGTATCCGGTTTTTATTTATCTTACAGTTAATTAATCCTCGACGAACCCATAAGCAATACGAGAGTAAGAATTCAGAAGTTTAAACGATCCGATTGCCTATGCGTTCGTACCGATAAGAGAGTTAAAATAATGTTAGATATAACTTAAAGTATATGTATATGTAATATATGGTGCACGTGCAGGGGCCTTTACAAGTATCCGGTTTTTATTTATCTTACAGTTAATTAATCCTCGACGAACCCATAAGCAATACGAGAGTAAGAATTCAGAAGTTTAAACGATCCGATTGCCTATGCGTTCGTACCGATAAGAGAGTTAAAATAATGTTAGATATAACTTAAAGTATATGTATATGTAATATATGGTTTTGATATATATATGTACGTAATTTTAAAGTACGATTAAGTGCTTAATATTTGAATTATTATTATATAATGACGACTTAAACGAAAGTACCCACCAAACACCAAGTTACATGTAACGTACCTGTTAGTTGTAATTTCCCACTCAACAATGTAATTGTAATATAACACGTGTGTTACATTGCAATTATATTATTGAGTGGGAAATTACAACTAACAAGCACGTTACATGTAACTTTGTGTTTGCTGGGTAAGAATGAGCCATAGAAACGCATTACTGAGTAAGGTAACTCAGCGCGCATGCATCTGGACAAGTTTCGCGAGAAAACTTTTGGACAAAATTTTCCGGACGCTGGGACGTTACACATGTGACGCGAATAGGGGCTCGATTCTTGAATTCATTCGCAAGAGAAACGTATTCGCAAATTCTGTTCTTGCAGAAAAGTTGGAACCTTATTGGCTATCGTATGACCTTTAACCAATAAACTTGCACTTTTCTGTTGGAGTGGGTATTTGCGCATACGTTTCTTTTGCGAATAAATTCAAGAATTGAGCCCCAGGGGCTCTATTCTTGAATTTATTCGCAAGAGAAACGTATTCGCAAATTCTGTTCTTACAGAAAAGTTAGAAATTTATTGGCTATCGTATGGCTATTAACCAATAAACTTACAACTTTCTGTTAGAGCGAGTATTTGCGTATACGTTTCTCTTGCGAATGACTTCAAGAATCGGGCCCCAGACCCCATACATCTCTGGCTTAGTTTACATCGTGCATTTGATACGCATATCAGGTACCATATTCGTATCAAATTCGTACTAAATATTTAGTACGCACGATGTAAACGCTGCCGGATCAATTTGGTACGAGCGTATCAAGTAGGAGTATCGTACTAAACTGATACGCGTACCAAGTGATACAAATGTCGATGTAAACGCATAAAACGCATTTTAGAGAGAATTTAGCAATTGAGCATAACCTCAGTGCTAAAATCTAAAAACCGGTGTGAAAATGTCTTAGTAGGAGACATCAACATGAATTAAATTTGTATTATATTTTTCACAGTACATGCTTAGTACATTCGATGTAAACGCGCTCGTACTAAGGCTTTGGTGCGCACCAAACTTAATACGCGTATTAAGGTTTTGACGATGTAAACTAAGCCAATGGTTGTCAGCCGTGGTCAGCCGTTCTTGAGCATTATGGCCGCTTCCAGGTTAATGAAACTGTCGAAAGTGACATTTGTCAGATGAGAGGAATTAATGAGCATATATAAGTATTAGTTATTTGAATCAAAATCAGCAGCAGTTAAAGTTTATACCTTTCTTCTGGTATCCATACTTTACGTAATAACGGCTGTGTAATTTTATAACTCGTGTATGAGTGTTCTCTGACACCTTTCATCTTGTGGAACTAATATACTCTGTAGTATAAGTAAAACTATATTTGAAACGATACGATTGCGTCCACAAGAAATGAAACAATGATGCCAATAAAGGACAATCAGGATGTGGCATGCTTTTTAGTTACCAAGCATTCAACATGGAAGGGAAAGTAAGTGCATTGCTTTTATATACATTTCATTTTAGGCATATTAACTCATGTTTTTTTGTTTAAATGACGGTATTAGAAAGAGATGTAAATGTGAATTAATGTCCAACTAATTAAATAAAATTTTATTGCTTGATATTTAGTAAGTTTAATAAGATATACCTGTTTACATATAAAATTTATGACAACTGTGTCAAAGATACCTGTTATTTATATATGTAATTATTAAATAAAAATAAGCTTAAAATTACATGCTCTCTTTATTTTAGACATGTCGAAAGAAACTATAAGTTTTTTTGATAGAAGAATATTTTTACAATATTATGTATAACAGTAAATTATATATTTTAGATACAAACGTATCTTCTCTATTGGCTCTATGGGAATAACAACGTATAATCCTGGCACTTTAGAAGTGACTAACAAATGGGAATATTCTGATTTTATAAGTGTACAGCCAATAAATAGAACTCAGTTAGGTTCTCATGAATTTACTATAACTGTACGTAAGGAACGAAAAAATGAGACTATGAAATTCAGTTCTGAACATAGACCACATTTATTAACAGAAGCGCTTAAATACAGAAATCAGTTTGAAAAATCTAAAGAATTTTTGGTAAGTTTACACACATATACATAAGTACTTTTTTTTTCTCTTTTCTTGGTACATGTAAACAAAGTTTAAATAAAATGTTTAAATAAAATGATTTAAAAAATGTTACATGTAAACGTAGATAGTTTAAAACATAGATAATATAGTTTAAATTTTAATGTGTTTGAAAGATAAAATTATGCATTATTTTTTTTAGATAATTTTACCTTTGTTTATCTGTTATTTTGAATTTGGATATTTTCTATTTTGATTTTGCAACCCACAAATATTTTTCATTAATCAAATAGATTTTGGTTCTTTTGGTAATCATATTGGATATACCATTTTAAATTTTGATTTTTAAATTTTTTATTTTATATTTAGCAAAAAAAATCCACTAAGACCTAGTTCCACAATAATTTTATATAAAAACAAATTTATTTATTGGACATGATTAATTAAATTCTGGTTAAACCAAGTTGTAGAACTGGACCTTGGTATCAATTTTTATAAAAATTGAACCAGTTGAAAACAAATAGATGTGTGTTATATAGCATCAATGCCGTCAAAGGGCTTAATCCTTAGTAATTACTCTGAAGTTTATCTGACCCCAACATCAATATTACAAGTACCAAACTCTTAAAAGCATAAAAAATTGAAAAAGTTATGAGCTTTTAAAAAGTTTTTTATTTTTTCAAGAATTTTTCTCAATATTTTAAATACGAAGATTGATTATTTAAGCAAATAATATTTCAAGAAGGTCAATGATTGAACAAATATAAGGCAAAGATAAAAATTTTGTAATCTTTATTGTTATGTACATACACGAGATAGATATAAGATTAAAGCATTAAAGAATTATTGAAAAGTTGCGAAACATTTTGACTTTACTCAGTCCTTTTCAATCGCATAAGATGTAATAAAATTAACAAGGAGAAGTGCAATAAAAAGAGAAAAAAAAAACAAAAAACGCAAGAGTTTACATTAAGTAAAAAGATAAACAATGCAAAAAATATTTCACAAAATTGTAGAATGATATAAATTGGGACGTCAAAAACAATAGTATGTCGAGTTATAAAATAAGCTAAGTCAGATTTTAAGTAAGATCAAACATATCGTTAAGTTCATAAACCCTGAGTCCGAAATTACGTTCCTTGTGTAAACAATAACATGTGGAGAAATCGGTACAAAGTGGAATCGGGGCGTCAGGCGAAGTAAAATTATTAAGAATGTGCAAGATTCTATGATACTTCGAGAGATAAGTTTTTTTGTTGTTCTTAAGCAAAAAAAACGGAGAATAGTTTCGATTGCATTGAGCAGATACTTGTGAAAGCACAACTTGTGGAAGTAAGTGTGCCTTAGTTAATTGGTAAAAGAATGAAAAGTACAAAGATTTAAAAAATTATATCGTAAATTATATAATGGATGTACACGGAACCACAGTCAAAAGGAAAATCGACGAAAGTCGTTCTTTGTACATGCATTATATAATTTACGATATAGTTTTTTAAATCTTTGTGCTTTTCATTCTTTTACCAATTAACTAAGGCACACTTCCACAAGTTGTGCTTTTACAAGTATTTGATCAATGCAATCGGAACTATTCTCCGTTTTTTTTTTGTTTAAGAACAACAAACTTATCTCTCGAAGTATCATAGAATCTTGCACATTCTTAATAATTTTACTTTGGCTGACGCCTTCGCCCGATTCCACTTTTAATCGGTTTCTCTACATGTTATTGTTTACACAAGGAACGTAATTTCGGACTCAGGGTTTATGAACGATATGTTTGATCTTACTTACAATCTGACTTAGCTTATTTTATAACTCGACATACCATTGTATTTGACGTTCCAATTTATATATTATTCTACAATTTTTGAAAATTTTTTGCGTTGTTTATCTTCTTACTTAATGTTACTCTTGCGTTTTTTTTGCGTTTCTTCCTTTTTTTTATTGTACTTACTTCTTCTTGTTAATTTTATTACATCTTATGCGATTGAAAAGGACTGAGTAAAATCGAAACGTTTCGCAACTTTTCAATAATTCTTTAATGGTTTAATCTTATATCTATCTTGTCATGTTGTATGTGTGTAACAATAAATATTAAAAAATTTTTATCTTCGCCTTATATTAGCTCAATAACTTTCATTGACTTTCTTGGAATATTATTTGCTTGGCATAACCGAGCGTTTCACATCTAATTGATTATTTAAATTATGAAATCAATGGCTGCGTTTAGCAGAAAAAGCAGCTTTGCAACTGTTGTAAAATTCTTCAACACGATTGGTTTTTGCTCTTATTGTTAGTTCCTGTTAGATCTAAACGTATAAACCAGTTGTGTTGAAGAATTTTACAACAGTTGCAAAGCTGCTTTTTCTGCTGAACGCAGCTATTTTCTTTAATATACAAATCATGTCTAGGAATTTTTAGTTGTTAATAGGACATATACTTTTGGTGCAGTAAACGTTCAAAGTTGTTGGGGTTAATAATAACCTTATGTGAGTAGTGGTTTGTTTTTTATTTCTGCACTATCGCACTAGTGCAATAAGTTAGAATGAGAAAAAATATATTTGTTTTATTCTAACTTATTGCACCAGTGCAGGAATAAAAAACAGACCTTAGATTATTATTGAATTTTTTAGAGGTGTGATTACAAAGGGTTAATAATATAAATATTTTATAATACAATATACATATATTTGAAATAAATTACTTGGAATATTAATTTATTTTTTAAATTTTATTACTATGAAGATTAGTATAAAGAAATTTATATATATAAAATTGCAGTGCTGTGCTTAAATAATTGAAAATTATCTAGATAAAGATAAAATTAATTATATGTAAACATCTTACAAATAATACTACGCAAATGTCACACATCGATTTTGATAAGCTTAGAATATGGTTTATAGTTTAGGTCAGAATAAGAGACTTTTTTTTTATACGGGCTTATATGGTTGTTTTCAAGGGAAAACATTTTCTTATAAAATTTAATTTCGATAGTACTCTACAGCAAATATCATCAAAACAATAAAAAAATTTTTTTTATTTTTGAATAAAGGTTTTATAGTTTTTAATAATCTTTATAATGCAATTAGATTTTTTAGAAGTAATTTAGAAATACCATCATATGCACCTCTATCTGTATTAGTTTTTGACGTTATTACTACTTTCTG
The DNA here is from genome assembly GCF_013373865.1 of Monomorium pharaonis. Classification (NCBI taxonomy): domain Eukaryota; kingdom Metazoa; phylum Arthropoda; class Insecta; order Hymenoptera; family Formicidae; genus Monomorium; species Monomorium pharaonis. The sequence goes on along the minus strand of NC_050472.1, from coordinate 13,214,230 downwards.
ATTTATGCAATCTGTTTTTTGGCATTTAATAAATTCTTTTTTACAATAAATGATAATTTGGAATCTCTGGCTCTCACCCACCATGCAAAAATAAAAAAAAACGAATAACGCAATGTTATGAGCTATTTGAGCTCCTACATGCCACAAATTAAGCATTTTTAGCTCGTTATTCCGAGAAGGGATTTAACACTTTTTGTGGGAAGAGGGGGCTGAGTTTACGTCACTACTTAAAAATTAAGATATTGAATTGATTGTTACGGGAGAATTATGAGCTATTTATGAGCTCTCAAACTGATATAAATTTAATTTTTGAGCTCATCCCTTTAAGTCTTAAACAACCGCCTAATAAGTGCAACTCGAGAAAAATAAAAAAAAATAATGCAATTAAGAATTAAGTATGTAGCGTATATTTCAAAGATTCACTCTTAAAATGCATACATTTTGAATTTTGAGTTGTAATACTTCTTTACAACTTCTTTACAATAAATTCGTCGTCCCCAGCACAAGAGAGAACTGTACTTCAAATGAGGCAGACTATTCATTTTACAACTAAATATCGTTTGTCGATTTACGAATTCATAAAATATGTGTGTTTCGACTTTTGAGCTGCAACTTCTTTACGATAAAGTCGCCTCAAATCTCTCCAGCATAAAAGAGAACTGTATTTAAAATCAGGCAGACTGTTTATTTCATAATTAAAAAAAAAACGTATACTAAATTCGCCAAATTTATATAATAATATAAAAATATATAATAATAAATATATCAAATATTAACAAAAAATTTGAGATTGACATACTTTATATTTAAAATTTGTTTTACAAAATATTAAAAAATTATGTAATTTTATTATTTTAATAAATTAATTTTAAGGAAACATAATTAATAAGTTATATCATAATTATAACTTATAATTTTTGTCATACAACAAGAACATAATACGGTAATATTAGAAACAAAGTTGCAATTTAATGATCAAAATACATATACTTTGTGAGCTCGCAAATCACCAAATAATTTAGTTGTGAAACAAATAATTTTCCTTATTTTAAGTATAGTTCTGTTTTATGCTAGGAAGGTTTGGGATGATTTTGTCGTAAAGGGGTTACAGCTAAAAAATCGAAATGCACACATTTTATGAGCTCGAATATCAACAAATGATATTTAGTTGTGAAATAGTCTACCTCATTTTAACCCTAGAATGGCTTACTGGGATAAATTTGTACCCCAACGCGAATTTGATTTCATTTCCTAATTTAGCAGATGAATGGATCGACTCGGGGCACTGACCATAATTCAATTTAAACTCTTAAGAATCGAAAAAGACACTGGCTGGCGTCGAGACGTTATTAATTTCCGAGCATTACGAATATAAAGTAAAAATGGGGTACGAATATACCTAACCTAACGTTTGTGTATGTATTTGTTCGAATATCGGAAAAAAGTTTATAGTAAAAATTACTTTGTATGATAGTAGTTATGGACCATAAGAAGAAATAGAAGAATTATACCATAAATAGTGTAAATACTATGGTAATAAAAACATAGTAAAAATTTTCATAATTTCTTGTTTCGCGCTCATTATTTACTATAATCATTTTTGTAATAAAATTTTTTTGGTGTATGAAATAGTGTTTTTTCGTGTTTGTATTTTTTTAAAAAGCAAACCGCGATTGTTTTCAGCGGCTTCGCGTCTTTGTTACCGATCAAAGAAGCCGCAAGATCTGTATGCAAAATGATTATAGTAAATAGTGAGCACGAAACAAGAAATTATGAAAATTTTTACTATGTTTTTATTACCATAGTATTTACACTATTTATGGTATAATTCTTCTAAAATTTCTTCTTATGGTCCATGCCGATTCCGACGCTGCGAGATCTATAGCCGATACCAATGTCGCTATTACAATTACTTTTATAAAAAATCGCCGCTTAGACTTTATATGTTTACATTTCGTTCAGATGGGCACTCGCTGTAGAAAGATTGGTGCAACATTTCTGTGTGTGAAAATCACAGGACAATACAGTGTGGCGAGTGTCGTTTGGAGTCATAAAAATATTTTAAGGATTCTTTTTACTTTAATAATATATTCGATATTTAAAACAGAAACAGTTTTATAGCAAAATAAAAATGATTGTCTTTATTCATTTTTTAATTTTTTTTAACTTGTTTTTTCCAACTTTTATTTGTCAAAATAATTATACTTTTTAAACGATACCTAAAATCCATTTTATCCTAGGTCTAGATTTATATCTTTTACTTTTCCAAAACTGTTCGGTTTTTTAAAATTCGTTAATTGACGAAAATACGATAGATTTTCAAAAAGAAGTCATTTTTGCGATTTTTTAAAATCTTATTTTGTTTAAGTTAATGTTTCATGTGTTTAATGATAATTAATACTATTACAGATTACACCATAGTTTTTGAAATTTTTCAAAAAATTCGACGAAGGAATTCATGTAGCACAATATTGATTTTAGTTCAATGCAGCACGTTTGGGAACGAATGGGGGGTACATTTTTAATCCGGTAAAATGTTTGAGGTCGAAAAATATAGCTATATGGTTTTAGAGTTAAGTACAGTTAAGTCTTTCTTGTGCTGAGGAGGTTTGAGGCAATTTTATCGTAAAGAAGTTGCAGCTCAAAAGTTGAAATGTATGCATTTTAAGAGTTAATTATTGGAATTTTGTACGCTACATTCTTCACATAATTCTTAACATGTTTTATTATTTTTTCTAACATTTTTTTCTTGCATTTGTTAGGGGATTGTTTGAGGGTTAAAGGAATGAGCTCAAAAATGAAATTTATATTAGAGCTAATAAATAACTCATAATTCTCCCGCAACGATCGATTTGATATCTTCATTTTTAAGTAGGGGGGAGGGGGGCTGAATCGACGCATAGAGATATAAGAATAGAATACATAAGACAGTTGAAAAAACGATAGAGAATTAGAAAGAGAGCGCTAAATAAAGGCCTCTCTATCTTTGTTCAATCGTGCATGCGCAAGAGTACTGTTTTGAAATCTGCCGAGTCTGCGCCCGTGCATCGCGTGATATGTCAATGCAGAATAATAAATTGACGATTTTTAATGGACAGTAATATCTATATATTTATCTATATGTTTAATTTAATAATAAGTTCAATTATACTATGTTATGTTCTTTAAAATTTTGTATTGTTACACTTTTTGTAGCAAAATAAAATATAATTATAATTCTAGAATTCAATCTTTATTATTTATTTTGACGGCTATACATAAATATTTTTTTAGCAGAATAATTATAATTCTTATACGTGCTTATTCTTAACGTATAGTTATATAAAATGTCTTTATATTTCATTTTTTGTCATAAAAAATAAAAATTTCCAAAAGTTACACGTGATCCCCTCATACCTATACAAGTTAAAAAGCAAATGCATTGTTAACGTTGCCATCACGTACGTGTATCAATATTATATTGATACACTAAACTATTTAAGTTGTGCCTCAGGGAATTTAAAGTTTATATTTATTTTTATAAATAATAATAATTTTTTAGTGTTCTACGATTTCTTATTATCTTTATAATTTTAATTTCTCATAAAAGACTCAAACTAATATTGTACTCTAATGCTATATGAAATAAGCGCACTTACAGCTTGTTCACTGACTCTGCACATGCGTCATTAGACAAAGACAGAAGGGTCTTTATTCTAGCTTTCTCTTTTTATCTCTCTATCGCAGCCATTTATATGATAATATACAACACGCGCTCTATTTTTATATCTCTATGGAATTGACGTCGACTCAGCCTTCTCCCCTCTACAAAAAGTGTTATATAATGACGAGCTGAAAATTTTTAATTTGTGGCATGTAAGATTTTATAAATAACTTATAATATTGCGTTATTTGTTTTTTATTTTTGCATATTGGAAGTGCCAACTCGACAGAGGTTAATTGGAAGAAAATATCATTAAAGTTAACCCTTAACTGACACATGGCGTTATTTGGACTTTTTTTAATGGTGTAAATCTCCGTGATCTTAACGGAATTCAAACTTGTTTTTTAAAGTTAAAATTTAAATTTTGATAAAACTATTATAAAATCTTCTGACAAAAACTTTTAGATATATGTAAAAAAATGTTTGTATTAAAATATTAATAACTTTTGAAATTATTCAAAACTTTTTCATGCTGGGGTCTAAACATAGATAGGGAAACCGGGGCTGACCCTCCTAAGATTTTTAAATCACGTTTTGTCTAAAATAAAATGGATTGCAATAAATAAAGTACTATTGGATAGCTTATTGCAAATGGCGCAACTTTTTACGAAATAATTGGCGATATAGTATCTATTATTAATTCTGAGATATAAAAAAATTTTGATTTTTTCAAAACTTGGGGTAAATCCGACCGCCGAGGTAAACTCGATCCCCCATTATTTTTGATTATTTAACTCGAACTTTTCAAATTTGTTATGTTAGGGTTTTTTACGTGAAATGAGAATCAGACTTATTTGTGATACAAAACTTAATCTTTAGTTGATCTTTTAAATTCCAGCACAATTAACAAAATAAAGAGATTAACAATAACATTAAGAAATAAAATAAAATCTAACAAATACAAAAAATAAACATGTTTTAAAACAATTTTTAAAAAAATATAATTGCTGAAATGTAGAGAAATACAAAACAAAAAATTATTCTTTATCCGTATCTTTATCTTTTTCACAGTAATCAACAGCTGTATTGAAAAAAAAGATCGAGTAGAACAAACCAAGTTCCTGAATTGAGTGAAATTAGTTACGTCAACTACAATTGAATCAAATTAGATAAAAATTTAGTCTGTTCAACAATCTGAGTAAGAGTTTTAACTAAAAAATTTGCTTAAAAGTAAAAGGTTAAAACAAATAAAATGTAGTTATAGATATATATATGTATAGACATTATAAATATTCTTTCAACTACGATAAAGGTTGATCTAACTGCGTTGAATTGATCGATTACTATTTCAGAGTAAAAATTTATGTTATGAGTAATTTTGCTTATCGATCAATTCAACGCAGTTTTTGTCCAATATAACTGTATTTTTAATTTATTTGACACAATAAGATGTTACAAGAACATAAAAATTATGTTGCAAGAATTAAAGCAACTAGTTTGCCGTATACAACTCTGGAATTATGTTTGTTTAACTCATTAACGCTCAAGCGGACGCATTTTTAACATAATTTTCAGCGATTTTATTTGCAATGTTAAAGATCTATAAAAAATTTAAAAGTACTTTTTATGTGAAATTTTACGCTTTTTCAGAACCTATTGTCAAAATTTACAATCTACTGTAAAATATAATCCAAAAAAGGTTTATGGTGACTTTTAAGTACAAAAATGCGAAAAAATTGCAGAAATTTTTTCAAATATTTTTTTTCACATTAAAATAGTATGAAACTTCAACTCTTTGCAACCATCAGAGCATAAGATAGTTGCACTTTAAGAGTCTATTTTTCAAAATTGTCTGAACTGTTTTTTATTAAAAAATAGCGTCTACTATAAATTACATTTTTTCTTACATGCATTTTTTATGGAATGTCGTATACATGTGTTTTTGGGGTCGCTGATTACGAATCTGGAGTCAGAATTGGAAAATTTTCCAAATTGAAGATGCCGGATCCAATATGGTGGACGATATTAATAAATAATAGGCCAATTTATTTCAATTTGAGTATCTGAGAGCTTTTAAGATCACTGATTACAAATCTGGAATTGGAATTAGAAAGTTAAAAATGACAGACTCAATGTGGCGAGAAAAGGTTTTAAAAAGTGGCCGGATTTACTTATAATTAGATATGTATTCGAATTTTGAGGGTATTTGGGTATTTTTTTTTTTTTTACAAAGTAGATTGTAAAATCTGTGAACTTTTTTTGTGTATCACTTAGAAAAAAAAAACTGTTTTTTTCTTTCATACAAATAACATTGTAAAGTAATAACTTTGCAAGATATTACAGTATTGATTTGTTTGATCTACAATTTTTGACTTCGGCTACGTAACAAGTAATTACTAAAACTTTTAAATACTCAAATTTCAATTAATTAGCCCTTCTTTTCAAAAACTTTTGTTGTCATATTGGATTCATTATTCTAAATGTTTTGATTCTGAGTTTAAATTCATAATCAGCAACTTCAAAATTCGCAGATACCCAAATTGAAATGAATTAGCTCATTTTATAAAACTTGGTATAACCAAAGTGGGTTCGCCATTTTTAATTTTTTTATTTGGATTCCAGATTATAATTAATCATAAAAAACTCAGATACTCAAATTGAAATGAATTGTCATTATTCATTAATTTTGTCCGCCATAGCCGCCATTTTGAATTTTGAAAATGTTCCTATTTTAACTTCAGATTTGTAATCAGCGACCCAAAAACACATGTATACAAAACGCAATTAAAAACGCAAATAAGAAAAAATTTATGCTTCAAAGAATTAAAAGCCAACAATTTCTACTATTTCAAATTTATTGCCTTATAACTTTACAAATTTATGTCTATTGTTATACAGGGTGTAATGGAAACCTTTCGACAACGTTTATGAACAGGTAGAGCGCATTAAACTGAATAGAAAAGTCCTTTACCGTTTTTCTATTTTTGCAATAGTTAACGAGTTATGAACTTGTAAAATTTGCTGTATTAGCCCGGCCTACCGGCAAATGCAAGCGCGCCGGGCTCCCTCTCCAGCGCTTGAGCCTAGAGATTGCTTGGCGCGCGGGGGGAGTTATTACAACAAGCGACAATGGTTACGCACGAGCGACGCGTAACGCTGGATTCTCTCTTTGACCTATGATAGTTCCTTGCATTTTTAAAATAAAAATAAAATTGTCTAACGACAAAAAGTATGTGCGTACGCGAACATACATATGTACAAAAAAATATAAATTCTAATGCTTAAAAAAGCAATTAATAAATTTATTTGTTTTTATTTAGCAAATAACGATTATTTTTAATAAAAGATATTTTGTTGATGATATTCTTAAACGTAAACTGTCATCATAAATTTTAGAAGAAACTGTTCATGTGCTCGAAAAAATAATTTATACTCTTTCAAAGAACATTACAAAATTTTATCGATTAAAAATCAAAATAACAATAAAATTTTAGTTTTAACTTTACATTTATAATTAAAAATTAAATAAGTAAGAAATTTATGTTTCAATAAAATTAATGCTTGCGATAGACTTATAATGTACGAAAAAAACTTTATAGTAAAAATTACTGTGGTAAGTAGTCAACGCGGACCAAGGAGGAATTATGTAAATTTTTGTTTTTTATCAAATTACAATAGTATTTATTTACACTACTTATATGGTATAATTCTCTAAAATATTTTTTTACAGTTTGTGGTTACTATCATAAATAATAAATCATAAATAATTTTACTATAAAATTTTCTCCGTGCAGATTTACGAATATATGAATATATGAATAGATGAACTTATGAAATGTTTGAAAACTTACAAACAATATTTATTTAAGGCAAATTTTTTGTATGTAATTTGTGTGTGTGTGTGTACATACAGGAAAAGGTTAAATGTTATTTGTTATTTGTTCGACCGCTATTACTACTATTTATGCTGATTGCTATATACGCACACAGAGAAAATATAATTCTAGCGTTAAAAACATTAATTATTCAATTTTAATTTTGTTTTTTTAAATGATTATCTTTAAGGGGTTACACCAATCTAGACGGTCGAAAAACAGGCCTAACTTTGAAATTTTATTCCTCCTAAACGGGTAGTGGGAATTAAATAAAATTTTGTGTGATTATTGACTTATGTTTCGACAATATAAAAAAATTTTTTTATTAAATAATGGCGACGGAAAGCAGAAATATGGCCGCCGACACACATTGAGGTTTGGAAAAACGCATTTTGCGGTGACCACTGTCCCGTCTAAACGATCCATCTGAAACAAAAAAAAACAAAATGGTGTTTTTAAGCTAACAGTTGTGGTTTGTCGGTGACGATCGCCGATTGTCGATTTTATCGTTTGTTACAAAATGGCGATGAGTTAAAGTTAAAATTTAAAAATAACGGAAAATTTTTGTCCTTTTCATTTTTTTTAATTTTTAATGAAGATCGATTAAAAAAAAAATAGATCGTCACCGACAAAAGAATGTTTCTGAGAGTATTGTGTAAAAATTTGAAAACGATCAATCGATTAGTTTTTGAGATCTCGTGGTCACCGTCTTTGAAAACCATGTTTTGAGAAAAACGCGTTTAAAGTTTCAAGTTTAGTTCTACTATTGTTAACAGCCGAATTTTGCACTTTACCTCTAGTCGGCAATTCCGGGGCCATATGAAATTCTTTCCACATCAATAGCAGCAGCGCTCTGTGAAGACTTTTGTTGATGGCGAGCATTCCTTCCTCTGCGCGTCGCCTGCGCTCGTAGTTCGGCCACATTGATGCGCGCTTGGTCTTGATTTTTGCAATATGCAGCAATTCTTTTATTATCATTAATAAATATGCGGCAGCACCTTCATTAAATGTGTATGCAGCAATATTGGCAGCAATTTGCATAACGTGTGCACCGCTGTGATGCACTTTGGCGCTATGTGCCCAATCAGATTGTTCAAACTTTCGTTAACGTTTTGCGTAAATCCACCGACGCATTTCTCCAGTAAATTATTACTAGAAAATTGTTTTCAAATATTGGACGAATGACTTTAATCACATCATCGTCCAGTGGCGATTTATGTTGATATTGCTCCAATTCGAGCACTCGAACGCTCGATCCCGTTTTACTCAACTCTCTGTAATTTCGGTATTTTTGCAGATATCAACATAAAATTTTCAGGATATATTCTCGAAACTTGAAGCTTCAAGAAAATGTAATTAAAAAAAATCGATTTTTTTCCCGCTAGGTTGGTGTAACCCCTTAATGATTAAAAAAGAACTGTAATAATAAACTCCTTACTTTTTTTTACATAAAACAAATGTATGTACACAAACACACAAATTACATACTATAAAAAAAACGCCTTAAATAAATATTGTTTGTAAGTTTTCAAACATTTCATAAGTTCATATATTCGTAAATTTGCACGGAGAAAATTTTATAGTAAACTTATTTATGATTTATTATTTATGATAGTAACCACAAACTGTAAAAAAATACTTTAGAGAATTATACCATATAAGTAGTGTAAATACTATTGTAATTTGATAAAAAACATAAAAATTTACATAATTCCTCCTTGGTCCGCGTTGACTACTTACCACCATAGTAATTTTTACTATAAAGTTTTTTTCGTACATTATAAGTCTATCGCAAGCATTAATTTTATTGAAACATAAATTTCTTACTTATTTAATTTTTAATTATAAATGTAAAGTTAAAACTAAAATTTTATTTTGTTGTTATTTTGATTTTTAATCGATAAAATTTTGTAATGTTCTTTGAAAAAGTATAAATTATTTTTTCGAGCACATGAACAGTTTCTTTTAAAATTTATGATGACAGTTTACGAATACAGTTTAAGAATATCATCAACAAAATATCTTTTATTAAAAATAATCGTTATTTGCTAATAAAAAAAAAAAATAAATTTATTAATTGCTTTTTTAAGCATTAGAATTTATATTTTTTTGTATATATGTATGTTCGCGTACGCACATACTTTTTGTCGTTAGACAATTTTCATTTCATTAAAAAAATGCAAGAAACTATCATAGGTCAAAGGAAGAATCCAGCGTTACGCATCATGCGTAGCCATTGTCGCTTGTTGTAATAACTCCCGCGCGCCAAGCAATCTCTAGGCTCAAGCGCTGGGGAGGGAGCCCGGCGCGCTTGCATTTGCCGGTAGGCCGGGCTAATACAGCAAATTTTACAAGTCCATAACTCGTTAACTATTGCAAAAATAGAAAAACGGTAAAGGACTTTTCTATTCAGTTTAATGCGCTCTACCTGTTCATAAACGTTGTTGGAAGGTTTCCATTACACCCTGTGTACTAATAAATAAATTTATAAACTAATAATAGATTATGCATAAAACAGTTTTTGACAAAGAATTCATAGAAAAATTTAGAAAAAATCTAAAATATTAAAAAATATTAAAAATTGTCCATTTGATCGAAAATAAACTGCGAATATGGTCTAGGAAAATTAGACTTTTTGGGGAAAAAAATTGATAACTCAGGTTTGACTGAGCGTAAAGCACAATTAATATGTGTAGATTAAGATAGATTTAATTGATACTCGCAAAAAGCTGAGGGTTATTGCAAAATTACGGTTGAAGTGAGAAAAAAGCAGTTTTTTGCTTGCGCCTTGTAAACTAAAAATGGAATCGAAAGTTTTAAATAAAATTACGTAAGTAAAAATGACTTTTGAAAAAATTTTTTTTTGTAAATTAAGTATTTTCGGACACGTACATGCATTTTAGAACATAATTATGTATATATTTTAAGTTGAACATCTACAATGGAAATTAGAAATCCAGAATACTTTGAGCAGACCAATAAAATTCAGCATTTGGCAAATATTGGGAAGATTGGACATTAACTAATAAATTTAAAAAAAGATGTTTTTATTGTTTATACAAAAATGATAAAAATCAATCAATGTTGTACTCGATGCAACAAACCCGTTTGCGATGATTATCGTTTAAATTGCTGTCGCGACTGTTTTTAAACTGTTCTTTTTCTATTTTTATAACAAAATTTTGTATTTTTACGATGTATTAAATAATAATTTGTTAAAACTTTAAGCAGAAAAAATAATTGTAGATTTATTGATGTTTCTCTATTTTACAACACCATTCATCATCCTCAAAAAATACCAATTTTTATACGCTGAAATTGGATATCTGCTTTTATTCTACGTTGATCAGACATTTTTTTTGTAAAGAGGAACTTTTTTTTCCTGAAATTGACTAAAAAAAATTTTTCAAAATTTTTACCATTACTATATATTTTTTTAAGAATTAGCTTTTTTTATTGGTTTTTCTCATTGTTTATTAAAAAATACATATCAAATTTGGGAGAAGGGGATAATATAATGGTAGTTTCTTAAAGAAAAATGTTTAAAGAGTATACATGATTTTTTTCAGATTTTTTAAACCATTATTTATATGGTTATAAGGGCGAGGACGAAAATGACCCATAGGGAGGGATAGAAGGTCCCGAAAAACACGGGAGGGATTGAGGGTTAAGTACCTCAAATAAACGTGTAAAAAATGAGCTTAATTAACAATTAAATAACTTTTAAAATATTACGCTTTCAAAATGGGGTAAAATGCATTTGCTATTTTTCTTTAAATTAAAAAAAAAACATTGTCCTAGCTTGCTTAGAAGCCGAGATATTTTTTTTTTAATTTTTGTTGCTACAGTTATAAATATTAAGGGCTGAAATTTTGACAGCGTCTCATTAAATAGTTAAAGTAACCTTTCCTAAAAGTTCGAAGCGATTTATGAAGATTGACCACGGTAAACGTGTTAACAAAAGTGTCACACGAGAGCGGCGAGGCCGCGCGCACGTCCGCTGCTACGCGGCCAAGCGCGCGCGTACAAAATTGATCTGGCTCGTTCAAATTACTTTAATCGTTAATATTTCGGGAACTAAGCGTCCTAGAAAGACGATTTTTTTTAAACTATCTCGAGACAAGATCAATGAGCTAAACTATTTTCTTATATCTCCTCAATAATTCTTATATCTCCAAATACCTCCTATAAATAATACCTCCTCAATTTTGCAATAACCCTTAGCTTTTTGCGAGTGGAAAATGTATCTTATTCTACACATACTAATTGTGCTTTACGCACAGTCAAACCTGAGTTATCAATCTTTTCCTAAAACTGCCCCTTTTCAAGTTAATTTTTCTGGACTAATATCAATCCTATTATTTTCAGTGATAATAAGCTGTTAATTTTTCAAATTTTGACAAATTTGAAAAATATATCCTTGAAGTACAACTATTTTGTGCACTGATGCTTGCAAAAAGAGTTGGAGTTTTTGTATTATTTTAAGGTAAAAAAATATTTAAAAAAAAATTTTGCGATTTTCTCGCATTTTTCTACTTAAAAGTTGCTATAACTTTTTTGGAGTTTATTTTACATAAATTTTGACGATAGATTCTATAAGAACGTAAAATTTTACGTAAGAAATGATACTTTCTAAATTGGTAATTATTCAGTTTAGGGGAGGTAGCTCCGATGACGTTGACCTTGACATATGTTATCAAGGTCACTCTCCTGAGTGACATCCATGCCTGTACTTTACCACAAGGGTTTGCGACTTTAGATTTTAAAATTGTGGCCAAATAGTGAATTAAAAATGTTTGGTTAGGTTAGGTTAGGAAAAAATACGGGTGGGGTGCAGGGGGAGGAACGGAACCCCTCATCCGCCCACATGTTCTCTGCACCACACTTTGCATATGGATTAACAAACACGCAAATGACGCATTTTATATATTATTAAATAATATAAATTATATATATTTTGGAAATTAACCCTTAAATGCATGATTTTTTTTTTTAATGAATTTTCAGCTCAATATGATACAATAAAAGGAGCACAATAAGGGAAAAATAAGAAAAAAATTCCATGTTATTGTTTTTTTTTGTTATTGTTTTTTTTGTTTTTTTTTTTATTTTTTTCGCACAGCGTGACGGAAAACACTCGAGCGGTATGTAGGCAATCGACTACAATGTGTGCTTAGTCGTTTTCGTACATACGCTCAACGCTACCCACCTAGATATGGCATGTTGCCAAATGGCAACATGATGCATTTAAGGGTTAAGATAGATAACAGTGATTGTGCAATTTAATTCTTTCTATATCAATAATAAAGACTTAAGAATTATAAATTTTTTACTTGTACTGTACTATGGGTTTGTGATTCTATCTGACACCATATAGATAGAATTGTGGTATATATACATTAATCTCAAATATCTCAATACATACTCAAAATATTGAACGTCTGTGGCGTTATTCGAGCTGGAATACCACGATATGGCACCCAAAAAGAACACTTTATTATATAATACTATACGTATTATATAGCTGAATTTATTTTTAAACGCAAATATAATTATTCCGAACAAATTGATAAATTCTTTGAAATTATGGCTTCAATGTATCCTATTCAAGATTAAATAAAATTATTATTATATATAAATATTTCATACTCTCCTATATTGCAAAGTGTGGTGCAGAAAACGTTTGGGCTCCGCCTCTCCCCCTGCACCCTTCTCATATTTTTTCATAACTTAACCTAACCTAACCTAACCTAATCCAAACATTTTTAATTCGCTATTTGACTACAATTTTAAATCTAAAATCGCAAACCCTTGTGGTAAAGTACAGGCGTGGACGTCGTTTTACCCTGTAAGCAGAAGGGAATAGATCTCGCTACGCGTGGAAAGTTGCAAAACCATTTGATGTACTCCTATACTGAATAATTATGTGTCGTATTTATGAAACTTTTTTGTTAATAACTTTTTAACGAATCACGAGCGACGGCTAAAATCTTTTGAAGGTCACTTAGGAGGGTGACCTTGATAACATATGTCAAGGTCAAGGTCATCGGAGCTGCCTCTCCTAAACTAAATAATTACCAAAATAAATTATCCTAATAATATAATGTTAGTATAATATAATGTTAGTTATTTATATATTAATGTTGTAAATAATTATATTTGTAGAGATATCCAGCTTATAAACATCATTGGTCCGATACAAGATTACCTATTGTATTAGAAATAACACCATACAGTCTTGATCAATTAGATCCTGCAACAAATATGGTATTAGCTAGTTATTATTACAAAGATTTTGAAGGGCTTCTGACGATGAAAGATTATCCTAATGGATTTGTTATTGTATGTGGTGGATTTGGACGTCTGCATCTTTTTGCTTCTAAACATATGGAAGAGATAAAAAAGAAATTGCAAGAAGCAGCATTAAATAATCTGGGCATTAATATAAAAATGTTAAAAGAGCTTATAAGGCTCGATGATTTTATTGCTCAAAGATTAGGGAAATTTAGCAGCGATGAACATATAACAAGTGTATCTGAATTTACTGTTCACAAGATCTCCTCTAGGCATTTAGATCCTCAGAGAAGAACACTTTGTCTTTCGGAAACATGCCTATTGGAAAGAGATCCTCAAACATACAATATTTGTACTCTTAGGCCACTGTCAGATATTTTTACTTTGGTTCGTGATAACGATAATCCTCAATTGTTTACTATACAATATCTAAACGGTCAAATGCGCAGTTATACCACAACAAATAGAGATTCCTTATTAGCATCTTTACTGGATGGTGTAAGAGCATCTGGTAATAGAGATGTTCACATCAAGATGTATCCCATAGCTAGAGGTAAAAGACTCGGACCTTTTAACTTACTTGTTGATGAAGAAGTCGAGACGACACATGTTAAATTCCTTCAGCAGCCACCTGGAGGACGTACTTTTGCTGAAATTTTGGAAAGATTTAACGCAAATATACCATACAGTGGACTTAATTATTCCATTACGCAAGACGTAAGATGTGAAGCATTCTTATATTTCTGCGTTTATAACATTATATTTAAGAAATATCTTGAAATAATTATTATGTGTGCACATGTATATAAGTTTGTACAGTACATTGAAGCGGTTAAAGTATTTTAACTGATTGAGAACTGTGGTTAAATCTCTCTTTGAAACTTTATAATAAAAAATATTTAAATTTTTTTATTTTTTCTTACAAAAGCGATATACATAAAAAATTATAAAGTTTCAAAATAAAAGTATTAAATATAAATAGTACATAAAGAGAGACATGAGATATTTTCTGTTTATCTAGGAAGTTGTACCGCTTAAATGGACTGTAACAACATTACAACTTCAAGTACATCGTATCACAAATGATTACTTACAGGGAATTTTTACTGAAAACAAAGATAAGATTATTCTTGGAGCTTTGAATACTTTGATCAACAAGGATCTCGAGACAAATAGCGAGATTGAAGCACAATTCCATGCGTTGCGACGACTAGTAGCTAGCAAAATCGGTTTTGCTGCATTTACAACACTTTCTGGCTTTAGAGAAACTGTTGGTACAAAGGTCGTGAAGGCTTTAAAAAGACAAAATTGTGGTGTTACGCAAGCTGCCATAGATTGTATTTGCGCTTTAATGCAACCAATGCATGACGATTGCGATTTAAGACAAGAACAATTGAACAAAAGTAGTCTGCTTAGCAGTAATAAGTTTCTAGAAAGTTTACTTGAAATGTGGGTTAATCACATTGTAAGTGTTTTATCTTATATTTATTCTTATTATTAGTAATATTAGATTATTCTTCTCTCTAAGGTCTAATTTAAATTTTTACTTTCTATGTAACTTATACAGTTGTTTTTTTAGTATCTACTTTTAGTTTTTTGCCAATTGTATGTATGTGAGTTCAAAAACGAAATTTTCGAAATAATGCGTCAACCTACGTGGTAGCGGTATTGCTTAGTGAGATTAACATTACTATATTTGATGCATCATTATTAGGGTGGAGCAATAAAAAAAATTTTTTATAGATCGGATTCTCATTAGTAAAAAAAGTCTTAAGACATCAAATTAACGTGTGCAAAAGTGCAGTCCGATCGGATAATATCTTCTGTTCAGGGATGGTTCCAAAGTTTCAAAATTTTAGTTAAAATTTCCAAAATACAAGCTTATGGGAAACCTTGCATTTTTTAGTCGAGCTTGTCTTTTTTTACTGGAAACTGTCAGTAAGGCATCATTATATAGTATTACGGTCAAAAGTAGAGTCAACAAAAGTAGAATCAACCCCAAACAAAAAGAGTAAGTAATATGGTAGAACGATCAAAATTCAGATATTTTGGACACTATGCAGAAATCGTAGAATGAGACCACGCACATTTGGTGTTGCTGTTTTGTAACTCTTTGCTTACTTGATTACTTACCAAGCTACTCAGAACCCACCACGTGGAGGTGGCTACACATTGAGTTTCTCCCAAGCCTTACCCAACCACTCTTCCATATAGAACTAAAGAAAATTACAATTTATATTTTGATTTTGTATTAAATTTGAGCATTGTACTTCTTGACTAAAGAGACCAGATTATGTCGTCTCTTGCGTCGTGGCCGGCCACACACTGCAGCTGATGCCTCAATCACGAGCTTGACTGTCCGTCCGACACCTTGTGTATGACAAGGAAAGTGGGAAAATGCTCCACATTGGTTGTTTTTACCATTTCTGTCAATTTCTTGTTGCTCACTTTGCTTAAGACTGGAGGATTCCCTTTCTGTTTGAGTTTGTTAACTCTACTTTTGACAGTAATACTATATAATGATGCTTTACTGACAGTTTCCAATAGAATACAGACACGCTTGACTAAAAAATGCAAGATTTTAACTTAATATATTTGTTTTATATTAAAGATGATTTTGATGTGTTGTCGAAAAAAATTCTAATTTGATGTTAGTATTCTTGCGTTCAGTTTTAGTGGCTTACTTTACATCACAAAGAATGATTTTAATTTGAAAATTTGACAGATTTGATAGTCTATTCACTTTTGAAGTTTGATTATTATTGCCGATAGTAATGGTATTATTTGCCGATATTAATAGTATTATTTTAAGACCATTTTAAGATGCATATGGAAGACAGTATATACTTAAGACAATCTTGAATTACTTGAATATAAAAATTGACCGTGAATACTAATTTAGACATACCGTATCTCAAGATACAATTTGTAAGAGTAAAGAACATTTTTTAATGTTTGATTTTTTAATAAACGAGTAAAATTAAAATATAGAGCTGTTACATAATTTTGGGGACAAAAGTAACTCAAGTAAATAATATTAATCGGAGAGTGATGTCAAAAATAGCCCATTTTGAGGTCCGCAATTTTTGATCCAAATTATGGATTAAATGATAGTTTATAATGAGACATTGATTACAGAAAAATTTCAAATCGTGCCTACTTTTTGTTTCAAAGATGTAAGGAGTTATAGTAGTTAGATTTTTTTACTACAACCCATTGAGACCCATGAATAGATCAGTAACTAAGCAATTAGGAAGAGGATAACAGCATGAAAAACATTTCAAAATTGCAATCTCTCAAAGGGGCTAAATTTTACCTATTTTTGTAATTTCTTAAAACTATATTTTTTCCGTTCTTAATTTCAATTTTATGTTGGAACACAAGAAAATACTAGTACTATCTAATACTAGTGAATTGTGTACTTTATTTTTTTTTGAACACTCTAATGAGCTCGAGACTGCTCAGGACAGAAAGAAGTCCAAACTGAGAAAGAATATTGGTAAATGGTTATTTTATGTTTTGTTAAAAAATCAGAATAAAAAACAACGAATGTCTCGTTTGTCCATACTTCAAGCCTTTCTTTTTTCATTGTCTCCCTCAAACAATGCATTACTGTCAAAATAAATATTACCGTTTTTCTGTGTAAAACAAAGTGAAGAAGTTGCAATGCGCAATTGAATATAACTTTGTTCAACCTTTATGTGCAAAGCGGGTGTATGACATCTCAACAAAAGTTTGGATTTAATTTTGAGTAAGTCATCAAATGAAAATTGAACTTGTCACACCATCTGTTAAATTAAAATTCTTCTTTGAAAACTATTAAATTATCTTTTGAAAGATTCAAGATATACTCAGAAATTTTTTCAATTCCTAATACGTTATAGTTTACGCGTGGCAACCGCAATAATATACAGGGGTTCCCCACATTTCATAGTGCATCAACTTTTAAGAAGTGTTACACACGAAGGTTAAATAGCTACAGAACATAAACTAAGCAATATACAGTAATATTCTAAACAATATGTGGATGTTAAGGAATACTAAGCAGTGTCGTTAGCAAATTAACATATATAGGTTATTGGCGCGCTGTATTCACTTTTTAAAACACACACACACACACACACACGCATGCACACACACACGCACGCATGCACACACACACACAAAACACTACTAAAATATATTTATTGATAATAATCTTGGTGAACTAAATACACGGTTTCTGTTAAGAAATTGTAAAACGGGTAACGTGTAAAGATATTTTGTAATATAAAATGTCAGGCAAATATTTCATCTAATTTTGTACTGATAAAATGCATTAAAGATTTTTTTTAATGTTACAGAATCATGGCACAGGTGCATTGGTGGTTTCTGCTATGCTCGATCTTTTAACATTTGCTCTATGTGTACCATATAGTGAAACTACTGATGGCAAACATTTTGACAATCTTTTAGAAATGGTTGCTGAAAGAGGTCGATCTTTGTTTAAATTATTTCAACATCCTTCACTGGCCGTGGTTAAAGGTGCTGGGTTGATAATGCGAGCAATCATTGAAGAGGGTGCACCAGAAGTAGCAGCAAAAATGCAAGAACTGGCACTTGCAGAAGGAGCTTTACCGAGACATTTATTAAATAGTTTGTTTATTATTGGCAGTGATAGTAGGTTATTAACGCATCGACAATTGTGCCGACATTTAGTAGGTCTATGGGTCACAGGACATCCTACGGCTATGGGATTATTAAAACGAATTATGGTGAGCTTGTTTTTTAAAAAAAGATTATATAAGAATTAGATGCAATTTTTAAATTGTCTACACACTAGTATGTATTGTAAATGTGAGTAATGTGCAATTTATAGCCAGTAGGTCTGTTGAATTACTTGGATTCTGATGAAAAAGTACCAGACCTGTTTCTAGAAGAAGAGAGATTGAATAATCGTGATAATTTAAAGATAGCTATAGATCATGCATCAAGAAATAAAAAGAGTCCACAATGGATAGCTATCGAACGTCAGATGCGAGTGGTTGAAAAGCATGTAGAAAATGCTTTGCAACATTGGGGTGCTCGTATTGGAATAGAACGAAAAGAAAAGATTAAAGAACGTCCGATAGTTTTAAGAAAACGTAGAGAACGTATTAAATCTGAAGCAAATTGGAAATTATTCTATTACAAATTTAATCAAGATCATGCACTGCCAAATTTAATTTGGAATCACAAAACAAGAGAAGAATTACGAATAGCTTTAGAAAATGAGATACGTGCATTCACTTTGGATAAAGACTTGGCTGGGGGAACTTTGATAGCATGGAATCATAGAGAGTTTGAGGTGCAATATCAATGTCTTTCGGATGAAGTTAAAATTGGAGATTATTACTTGAGGCTTTTGTTGGAAAAAGATAGTCCGGACAATCCTATAAGAAAATCGTAAGTACCTATATCGACAGTGTTATGTTTACATAATTTGAAATTAGATAAGATCATAAGAAATAAGGATAAAGATAAAATAAATTAAAGAATATATGGTATATAGGATATGAAATTGAAAGAAAAATAAAAATAAAGCAACAAATAGGAATTGACCGGAATTTGATGCAAAATAAACTAATACTAAACATTGAATATTTGAAGTACAATATATTGAATGTTTCGGCTCTTTCTTCGCGCTATCTTTAACACTTATTTGCAATGTTATAGTACAAAGATGCAATATTGCTGATCTTAAAGTGAAAAACTTCTTTAACATGTAATCATATGCATAAAAACAGTGTCCGCTCGATCACTGATTATACAGTACAATATGCTAATTATTTTTATTGAGAAGGCATTGAAATATTATATTATGCAATATATTGTAAACCCATTTTTTAAGTCTGTACATTAAACATGGTTTGAATTTGCGATCTGACATATTGTTTGCACCTTATATTTTTTGTTGATAACCTTATAAGACAAATGCAGTACATTATCATACTAAATAAAATTTAGGCCGGTATTCATAGTCGAATCTTATTTCGAGATCGTCTCAAGCAATGTCTTAAGATGCTAATACAGCTCTGTGATTGGTTGATGGCATCTTGAGACAGTACTTAAGATGATCTTAAATATAAGATCCGACTATGAATACTGGCCTTAAATTACGCTCATTTTGTACATTTTTTTTTGCTTTAAGTGAATTTTTCAATACTTTCCATAGAGATATAAAAATAGAGCGCGTGAGTTGTATATTATCATATAAGTGGCTGCGATAGAGAGATAGAAAGAGAAAGCTAGAATAAGGGCCCCTCTGTCTTTGTCTAATGACACATGTGCAGAGTCAGTGAACAAGCTGTAAGTGCGCTTATTTCAAAGCATTAAAGTACAATATTAATTTGAGTCTTTTATGAGAAATTAAAATTATAAACATAATAAGAACTTGTAGAACACTAAAAAATTATTATTATTTATAAAAATAAATATGAACTTTAAATTCCCTGAGGCACAACTTAAATATTTTAGTGTATCAATACAACATTGATACACATACGTGATGGCAACGTTAGCAATGTATTTGATTTTTAACTTTTATAGGTACGGGAGGATCGCGCTTACCTTTTGGCAATTTTTATTTATAACTATATGTTAAAAAATTAAATATAAAGGAATTTTATATAACTATACGTTAAAAATAAGCATGTACAAGAATTATAATTATTCTGCTAAAAAAATATTTATGTATAGTCATCAAAATAAATAATAAAGGTTGAATTCTAGAATTATAATTATATTTTATTTTGCTACAAAAAGTGTAACAACAATACAAAATTTTGAAGAACATAACATAGTATAATTGGACTTATTATTAAATTAAACAGAGAAATATATAGATATTACTATCCATTAAATATCGTCAATTTATTATTCTGCATTGATGTATCACGCGATGCACGGACGTAGACTTGGCAGACTTTAAAACAGTACTCTTGCGCATGCACGATTGAACAAAGATAGAGAGGTTTTATTTAGCGCTCTCTTTCTAATTCTCTATCGCTTTTTCGACTGTCTTACGTACTCTATTCTTATATCTCCATGCGTCGATTCAGCCCCCCCTCCCCTACTTAAAAATGAAGATATCAAATCGATCGTTGCGGGAGAATTATGAGTTATTTATTAGCTCTGATATAAATTTCATTTTTGAGCTCATTCCTTTAACCCTCGAAACACTACATACACACACTTACTCATTACTAACTCAACTAAACGTAATACTCTACACACATATATATATATATATATGTGTGTGTGTGTGTGTGTGTGTGTGTGTGTGTGTGTGTAGAGTATTACGTTTAGTTGAGTTAGTAATGAGTAAGTGTGTGTATGTAATGGAATAACCTGAACCATTTCATCGCCATCTTAAAATTTGTGTATGAATATATATATATATTCATACACAAATTTTAAGATGGCGATGAAATGGTTCAGGTTATTCCATTCAGCAAACCTGACCACATACGGAACACTTTTTGTGACCACTTTCAATCTATGTAGATAACTCCTTATTCTTATTTTATGGGAAAAACTACCCCAATCAAATTGCTTTGTTCTGAAATATGTTATAGTTCTTATAATGTTGAACAAAAGTCTCCATAGTCACAACCATGTAATATTAAAGGGTAAAGAAATATGAAGCTCAGGAGTCATAAAATATGAGTGTTTATCATATCTTTCAGATAACATAATATCTTCTTTTACGTATAATGAATACATATGCATGCGTATTTATGGAGGAGTGAGTGCTGCGCGCGCGCACGTGTCTGTATGTGTATATTTGTTTGTGTGTGATTAGATTAGGTTGATGGTTTTATGAGTGCGAGTATATTTATAAAAGACTGTACACGCGCACGCACGCACACATATATATTATCGTAACAGTATAATCTTAACGTTACCGAGAATCTAAGGTTGTATTACGTTGTTTAACGTGAGTCTTCTTGCTTCTCACGTCGGAGTGCTTGTTTAACGTGAGTCCTCTCGCCTCTCACGTCGGGATGCTTGTTTAACGTTAATCCCCTCGCCTCTCACGTCGGGATGCTTGTTTAACGTGAATCCCCTCGCCTCTTACATTTATTCGATCAAATTATCAAGTATATCATTTTGTTCTTGATCATTTCTTTCAGCGACATCCATAATTCGGTTTAAGACAGATCTGTTTGGATCTTTTACATTAAGCTGATGCCATGCATAACCTAAAAATTATATACTACTTGTTATATGAGCACAACATCCCAATGTTCTTGCACCAGTCTTACATGTACAATAATATCCAAGAATCAATTTATTATTATCCAGTTGGTGAGCAATGCACATTTGATATTTAACTTGATTACGAAATCGTGAATATAGTCTTATCCGTATAAAGCCGGGTTTACTTCTGTGTTCATCAAATTGGAAGACATCAGTTGCCTCTATATCGAGTTTATCTTGAATATAAGATGGCGCCAGCCCTATTTAATAAATATCAAATGTTAATTCTTTCAAATAATTTATATCATCTTGGCAAATTTTGGGCGTGATTTTCATTGAATTTATTTCATACAGCATTTTTCCTAAACAGATTTTCCTGCTACACTTTTGCTTGCACAACAATCGGAATATTGGCTCTTTCAAGCATTTTATAAGCGAGCTCTACATTATTTGTTTTCATTAATATTAGGTTCCGATAGCGATTTATTATTGCACCAGCTATAAGATAAAAGTCTCGTAGATTCAAAATATGTACCACAGGAATGACGCCATCGAGAAACTTGAATATTGTCTTAATGTGTCCATTTCGAGACTTCACTACCCACTTTGACTTCGTTATCAATCGAAATTTATTAGCTGCCTCTGTAGTATGCTGAGATTCACCTCTTTGAAGAACAGGTGGAATCTTACAATCAACTTCTTCCTTTTCCAAAAAAAGAACAACGTTCCGGTATCCTCTGTCCGCAATGATTATATCTTTACGTCGTAACCAGGTTCTAAGTCCATTAACATCAAACTCTTCTGAGAATTGCTATATTGTTATTTCTGCTATTAGAGAAGTAAGATCCTTGTATATCCAGTATGAATCCATCAAGAGCAACTACAATTACAGGTTTAATTAGATGACGCTCTTTGTGCATAGAGAATGATTGTCTTAGAAATCTGAAATTAAATGATTTTTCAATGTAATATTATTGCACCAGCTATAAGATAAAAGTCTTGTAGATTCAAAATATATACTACAGGAATGACGCCATTGAGAAACTTGAATATTGTCTTAATGTGTTCATTTCGAGACTCAACTACCCACTTTGACTTCGTTATCAATCGAGATTCATTAGCTGCTTCTGTAGTATGCTGAGATTCACCTCTTTGAAGAACAGGTGGAGTCTTACAATCAACTCCTTCCTCTTTCAAAAAAAGAACATTCCAGTATTCTCTGTCCGCAATGATTATGTCTTTACGTCGTAACCAGGTTCTAAGTTTATTAACATCAAACTCTCTTCTGAGAATTGCTGCATCGTTATTTCTGCTATTAGAGAAATAAGGTCCTTGTATATCCAGTATGAATCCATCAAGAGCAATTACAATTATAGGTTTAATTAGATGACGCTCTTTGTGCATAGAGAATGATTGTCGTAGAACTCTGAAGTTAAATGATTTTTCCATGTAACTATATGATGCATCAACAATTAAAATTTCTTTTAGTTTGTTCGGTTTTGGATTGTATAATGCATTAGAAAATGGAGTAACGTAATCTTTAATATAGTTTTCTCGAGTAATAGAATTAAGACCAATGTTGTTTGGTACAAACTGTAGCATTAAGGATTTTCTCACAAGACTTACAGTAAGATTAACACCTGTCTACTAGGATATTTGAAAATTACTCTCATGAATTCATCAGAAAGATTGTGGCGCATTTTTGTTAGAAATAACAATAAGTCTTTTTTTGGAAATATATCTGAATGTATCATTGACTAGAACAGGAACGTAAAAAGTAAATATTTCCTCAAACTGTACTTTTGATATGGGACTTATTACAGAAAACTCATCATTACTAAAAGCATTAATATTATCAAAAACAGTTCGATTTTTATCACTTATTTGTTCACGAAGTTTTCTGAAAAAAATTGTTTACTTTAGTACTACTTAGCCTGTATGGTCAGTTGATGAATTATAAACCCTGATATAGGATTCTCAAAAGGTTACCATTATCATCTAAAATTTAGATTCTAAATGATGTTCACAACATTGAGCTGATGTAGGAATAAATATATTTGTATCAATGAATATCAAAACTCTACAGTTAAAAGATAACCAACGTAATTGTGCAGGTGCATGGTTACAAATCATACAAGAGTTATTCCTACGTTTTTTTAGAACATTAAGTCTTAAGCAATCGAGATCACGCTCCATATCTTCTATTTCTTTATTTAAAATGTTATTGCAGTTGATGCAAATACGAGAATTGTTGTTTATTTCAGCTGAAGGTTAATTAAGATATTCGCGATGGGTTACGCATAATTGAATTTTCTGCTAGTTATCAAACATACCCGCTTTTACTCGTGCGACAAAAGCTTGTTCGCATATATAACAATAAATCCTATTACGATTATTCATTTTGTTCATAATTATGATGAATTAGATATTCAATTGTTTTGAGGATAAAATACGATTTGCGTAAAATCTATATATGTTTCACCAGTTCGATAAAGAATTAAAAAAAAATAGAGAAATGAGACCCATATACGGCTAACGGCAGTCATACAGAGGCCACGAGACGGCTCGCCTTGATATAATCGACTATGACCGGCGCTTGCGAAACAAAAAAGCGCATCGCGCGCGGCTCGTAGAGGTGATCTACGGGTGGCTTTCGCCTAGACACACGACACACCCACACCCGAACCACACACGAACAAATATTCAAATATACACATACAGACACGTGCACGCGCAGACACTCACACATTCATGAATACGCATGCATATGTATCCATTACACGTAAAAGAAGGCATTATGTTATCTGAAAGAGATGGTAAACACTCATATTTTATGACTTCAGAGCTTCATATTTCTTTACCCTTTGATTTTACATGGTTGTGACTATGGAAACTTTTGTTCAGCATTATAAGAACTACATATTTCAGAACGAAACAATTTGACTGGAGTAGTTTTTCCATAAGGATTGTGCGGGGTCCTTTTTACTACGAATTCGTAATCAGCGACCGTAAAACCTTTAAGAAATAAGTTTTGTTCCAATTGAACTTGATTTCAGAAAGATATGTATATAGTTAAATTAATTGTAGGTTGAAGTATTAGACTTAATTGAGTTTCTGAAATAACAGTTATGATTTAGTAATTAACGAATTAACTTAGCCTAACATATCTGCAAGGTAATCCCTTACCTAAAATAACAGAAACGACATTTAAAGCCTTTATTTATACTCTTTTATACTACTTATACTACTTATATTCTTTTATAATAATTGTGAGATCAAAGCTTAATATCGCCATGTGTTTCTGTCACTCTTAACTGATATTATTACAAGTTACTTTACCGACAAACTTTAAGAGCACGAAATATAGCAGTGTCCAAAAAGTCGTATACTGGTTTTACATGCATATTTTTCTTTTTTATCCCATTTTGCTTATATTTAAGGGGGTGCATACACGAAGGAATGAAACTTACAAGGTTGTTAATATTTTACTTCAATAGTTTTTGACATGATCTTTAAAATAAGCTTGGGTGGAGGTTGTTATCTTTTTTCTGACGAAAGATATGAATTTTTGAATTTCTGGGCTGCATATGTTCCACCAGGCACAAACAAGTTAAGGTGTTAAAGGGATTCTAAAGTTTATTTCACCGACATTTTTTATTTTAACTAATTTTTTAATTGTATAACGGACCGTTTTTTTCGGATTTTGCTCGCCGGGATGCGGATGGGAAAGGTTCAAGACAGCAGACAGGTTATTGATTATAATAATTAATGTCTTATATTTCAATAATCATCGGGTTCGTAAATTTTCTACATCGATATTTCGTTGATTTTTATGGTACGATGTCTATTTACAGTTGTGGTATGCGGCGCGTCACGATCAGCTGGCTCGCGTCAGGCGATGCAGAGCGTTGTAGGTGCTCGCGGCGGCGGCGCGGTGCCGGGAACGTGGCCCGGTGGCGAAGCGCTCGGGGCTTGTAGACACGGCGGGTGCGCGGTAACTGCTCGGTCTCGTGAGCTTGTGTGCGGCCTGAGGCGGTGTTTTTTCCTCGAATTTTGTTTGTGCTTTTTGGAATTCTGATTAGGACGGCGTCGAGAATGCTCGGGAGAAGCCGAGAACTCTCGACCCCAGGAATCCGGGCCGGGGAAAGAGTTGAGTGAGCGGCCTACTGAAAACGCTCGGTGAAGGCAGAGAACACTCTACCTCCTTGATTTGCCGGCTCGGGACGATAGAGGCATACGGAGCCTAGAACGCTAGGTGAAAGCGGAGAACTCTCCACTACGCTTTCCGTAGGCAGGATTCTTCTCGGTGGTCGTATCGAGCGGATCAGAGATGCTGGATAGCCGGTCGAGAAGTATCTTTACCGGCACCAGGGAGGCCGTATATACTTCTCTCGGCGCTGGTTCGGGGATCTCCGGCGATCCCCGGTTTCCTCCGCTCTCAGTATCCCGGGGATCGGCATGCCTGGCGGGTAAAGCATGCGCGCGTACGGCCGTACGGTTGTTGTGGCGGCCGTGTTTTCTTGAAAATCTTATAGCGGGTCGGTGTCCGTAATACGGTCCAACGATTGGTTGGTCGGGTTGGTCGCGGGCGGTGGTCGGGCTTTGTTACAATTGGTATTAAAGAACCGCAAAACTTTTACAGAATTAAAGTATCAAAATCTAGACAAATATGGTTGATTTAATATCAAAATTGAAAAAATTATATTTTTGGTACGTAGAGCAGGCCACTTTATTAATTTGATTGCAAAACACGTTTTAACGAGAGCGGGGCCGAGATTCAACTTCTGTTGACAAGCGTTGCCAAGAGCGTGACAACTGACAACGCTCTCGGTAAAATCAATATATTGATCGGCTACAGGAGCTGAGTCGCAGTCGCGGAGTATACCGGGCGACGCTCGTAACACTGCTCCCCCTTTTCAAGATTGTCGTCCCGACAATCCGGGGAGCAGTTTTCTTGTTACTCCAAGAAGGCCCCTTCGGCTTTCAGGACGATTTCCCTGTCCTCAACCGGACCACGTCCAACCGAGACGACCCTCCTAGCAAGGGTTTCTCCGGGCACCTTTTCTCGCAGAGCTGGCCAGACTCCCACGCGGAATTTTCTGCGCCGGCTTCCTTTTCCGTCCCCGTGCTCCTCTCCTGCCGTGAAGCTTCCTCTTTGCCCGATCTTGCGTGCTTCTCGCTTATTTTTTCGGGGTCAGGGGGGAATTTACTTCCACGGACCCAACGCTCTAAGAGCTCCCTGCCTCCTGCCTCGGCATTTGCCCAATGTCCCACGGAAAAATCGTGGTCAAAAAACCGTGGGCGAGGCAGTCTTCTTAATAAAATCTCCTTCTTCCCCTCGAGAAGCCCTCATGTGTCCGTTCCTTTCGGTAAAATTACTGAAAATAAAACAAAACAAGCAGAACAAGAACAACGTTACGCGCGAAAACAGAGACCCGAGCTCCGCCTGCCGAGCTGGCCCCAGTCAACCCGACAGAATTTAGTTTTCCGATTTCTCCACTTCCGGATACTCCGCACGAAAATGTCCGATGGCCCCACACTGCCAACACTTTTTTTCCCCTATTCTCCCCATTCTTTACTAATCCCTTAATTTTCTTTTCTTTTTCCTCCGAAACTCCCTCCTGTTCCGAATGAAAACTTCCGCTCCCCTCTGTTTTTATACGGAAGTTCCCATTCGTTCTCCCCCTTTCTCCGAGAAACTAATTTGATTAAAATATTTCAACATCTTTGCTCGTTCAATTGCCACCCTTAAAGATGTAATTTCCTCTACTTGAAGAGAACGTTTTACAAACCCATCGGTTAGCGCGGCGATAAATTGAGAGCAAGCGATCTTATCTCGTATTTCGCGCACTCGGGGTACGCTTTTCGCGAGAGACGTTCTAAATCGGCCCCTAACGTTGCGTAATCCTCTCCGGGACATTATCTTCCGACCTTCGTAAACATCACAAAAATTCTGAGTGAGTTCGCTCTCCCCGAAACAGAGCTCCAACTTTGATTTCAGCTCCTCAAAAGAAATAAAGTCTTCGTTTACGGCGCACGAATCTAATAACGAACGCGCCCTCCCCCGCAAACAGGAGGCTAACACCACCGCTTTTTCCGTTTCACCCCAGCGATTCACACTCGCGATAAGCGAAAATTGGGTCAGGAATTCCCGTAACGGGGCCGTCTCGTCGAGAGTATTCGGCTTAATTTTCACACCGACAGACGTTCGCGCTTCACCTTGCGCATCCTCTCGCCGCTCGCTCGCGCCCGCACCGAATACGCCCTCCTGCCGCGCGTCCGCGCCCGCACCGAATGCGTCCTCCCGCCGCGCATTCACGTCCGCTCCGGACATACAGCGACTTACAGCCCGCGTTTCTGTTTTGCGGAAAATTATTAGAAAAACTCAGCTGTATAAGGCGCAGCTCCTCCTCATGTTGTCGCAGCGTCATGGCTTGCTCCTCTTCCCTCCGAGCCAGGCTTTTGCGCATTAGCCGCATTTCCTCCAGGAGCGCCTTTACTGTCTCCAGCGTCTTCTGCTCCGAGTTTCGTGCATCCGTTCCGTCTCCCTCCGCAGCGGCAGAAGCGTGGGATTGGGTCACCACAGGGAAACGGGGGATGGACATCCTTCGAATTCTCTGTTCTCTCGTTTTTTCACTCCGCGCGCTGATCTCTTAAATTCGCGCGCGTTTTGCAGGATCCGTCAAATGGATCCCGGACGAGTCCCCAAAAATGTAACGTGCGCGCCGCGGAAATAAAAGACACTTCTTTTATAGAACAGGCGACTTTATTAATTCGATTGCAAAACACGTCTTAACGAGAGCGGGGCCGAGATTCAACTCCTATTGACAAGCGTTGCCAAGAGCGTGACAACTGACAACGCTCTCGGTAAAATCAATATATCGATCGGCTACAGGACAGCTGAGTCGCGGAGTATACCGAGCGACGTTCGTAACAATATGTACAAAATGGAACCGTATTTCTCTAGAAATAACTATGTGCGCGAGCTTCAATCTCGCTCGCACGGTACATTTTCACGAGGGTGGCTCGCGCTCCGAATGGTGCGCTGAGGAACGCAGGATCATAGCAGGCTGAGAGAGAGACACGTCACTTTACTGGTTGTGTAAATTTTTATTACGTGCTGAAATTGCACAGCTCGCGATCCCAGCGACACGACACAAAGTTAATTGTCACATGTTATGTTTTCACGTGCACAGCACGAGCGTTCACAATGGCGGACGCAGCACAGTGCGATGTCCTCGCGCACATCACATGCACACGGGGTGGTCGCAATGTTCGAACACAGCGCGATACGCTTTTCGAGCGTTTACAGAGATGGTCCGTAGCGAAACCTACGGTAGCTGAAACACGTCTTTTCGCGTATATCACACGAATGTCTGCTGCAGAACTAGAGACGGCCGAGCGCGCGGCGCGATACGCCCTCCGGCGTACAACTCAAGATGTTTGTTGCGGGGCTAGAGACGGCCGATTACGCGGCGCAATACGCTTTTGCGTATATTATACAAGAATGTTCGTTTCGGGACTAGATACGGCCCTAGCATGGCGCGATTGCGTATTTCACAAGAATGTCCGGTACGGGACTAGAACTATAGACGGCTGAACGCGGCGCAGTACGCGAATTTCGTGTGTATCACAATTTCCGGTGCCGGGCGATGTACGACCGAACACGCGGTGCGGTACGTCTTCGCGTAGTACAAAAATGATTTGTGAAGAAGATGGAAGTCCTCGTCCTGATTGCGTCAGCAGGATGTCGGAGCAGAATCGATTTCCGATTGGCTCGTGTCACGCGTCGAATGTGACGACACGCTTGTTGAATGGGTTTCGCGATTTTGATAGTTCCGCGAGCGCCACCGGGCGCTTTATCGATTTTCACGCTAGATCCAGGTAGGTCCGGCAGGTGCTGCCGCGAGCGATTCCTGTCGAACTGAATTATAGCTAGGGGCGCAACGAGTCCCCTATTTGTGCTGCCCCCTTGGGCTAAATTTGATTTTGTTTGCGATGGGACTTATTTCCAAACAATAACATATTTGAACAATATTGGTGCAATTCAAACTAAGATTAAAAGTCTAGGAAAAAAGATTAGTTTTATAACCGCAAATTCAGATATAGGTTAGAAAAAGAGCAGTCTGAAAAACATGTCGTTTATTCTCGATATAAAATCCAGTTCATATAATGATATTAATCCTCTGACTGCACACTGGGTTAGCCAGGTCGATTTTCAAACGTGCGCCATTTTATAACGAGCAGTTGGGAGATGGACCATGGGGGAGAAAAAAGTTAGATGTCCCTTTTATCTTATGCGTGCTTGATCCGGTGATTACTCGCTTAGTGCTTGCAGCAGCGTGAATGGAAGTTCGATTCTGGGTGTGATACACCTAGTGTGCAGCGAACGTTACAAAATTGTGCAGAGCGGAAATTTGAAATGTAAGTAAAAGTAATTGCATTCAACTATAAATTACTTTTTTTTAAATAAACCAAGTAAAAGAACATTAGTGAAGTATATTTTCGAGTATGACAAATTAATTTTTCATATGTAAGCAACAATATATAATCTTCTTAGAAGAATTTGAAAATCTTGAATTTCAAAATATTACAATTTTATTTAAATACTATAAGTATTATTTTAAAAATATGATATAATTGTTTTGATAATTTTAGTCTAAAAAAAATTATAATCTTCGATTTAAACATGTAGTATCTTTATCCAATATTTTTTTTTTGCATTCAAGAAAATTATTCTTAAGTAACAAGAATATTATTTTTTTGGTTAAACTATATAAAATTTTGAAATAAATCTTTGTTCAAGTAAATCTTTTTGATTTAACAAAAATATTCCCTTATTTTTTGTGTATGTTTCTAGAGAAGTGAATACACGGAAGAGTGGATAGTTGAACTTTTATTTCTTTATATTTGAGTTAAATAAACAATAAATAATAATGAAAACAATAATTGTTGTCGTTTTATTCACAAATATTTCGATGATTTCGATTTTACGGTATTAACTGTCAGATCGAAAAATAGTGAATATTCATATCTTAAAAAATGTACTTTTTGGTATAAATTGAAAAATTGATAATAGATTCTTAAAATATAACTCTTCAGCTTTCCAATTACCAAATTTTGAAGTATTTTTTCTTTTTTTTCTACAAAATGCAGCCGTTTGAAGAAAAACAATTTTTTATGCAAAATTTTTTGATTTATTATTTGATCTGTCTATTGAATATATCTCTTTCCAGTTTATACATACGACTTTCTAACCTATTTTATCACAATTCTGAGAAATTTTCCTTAGGATTAAAAAAAATGGATTGAAATTTGTCGATTTTTGCCCGAAATACAAATCGTCAAAGTTTCCCGGGTGTCGTACACCATGTGTGTAGTGAACGTAACTTTTTGATAGTGTGCAATCAGAGGGTTAATACATGTACTTTAATTCTGGAAAAGAATTTTCGAATCTAAAAAGAAATACATACAATGTCTTGTTAATGATATGCACGAATGACTCTATATTATCGATCCCGATCACGTTTGCACTTTAAGGTCCTCTTAAATAAGTTTAGTAATTTGTATTATTTTATAATAGCAATCTTTATGCAACAATACAATAAAGTGTAGAAATTTTGATCTAATTTCAAGCCCTCTTCAGTGTAACATAAATTAAGTGGGAAATGTTTCTCACAATGTAATAAATTTACATTAATAAGAGTGCAAATGATTTATACGTATCTGAGAAATTTGTCCTATCAGAGTACACATAAAAATAGTCAAAATATTACGTCAAAAATCATAAACAATAAGATTAGCATTGCGCGGCTACGTCAATAATAAGTTAGTCAAAGGTGTTCTTAAAAAGTCGAAAAAAATTTTTTTACAAATTTTGTTTTATTCTTTTACAAGATTCTCGACTAAAGCACTGAATTTAGTACTTAACTCGACTTTCTTTGTCTTTAGCGGACAATTTTATAAACAAACGTTTAGTGTTTCTATAGGTTTCCCGCTGTCTTCCATAGTGACTGATCTAGTTTTCCAAGATTTGGAATTTAAAACACTCGGAGAATTTATCTGTGCTCTCGATTTTTATTACAGATATGTGGAAAATAACGCATTAACAATTAACAAGCAAAATACAGAACAATTATTACATGAATGTAACATGTATCACCCGAAACCCACAACGAAGAATAGAGGTTAATTATTTGGATTTTTTAGATATAATAATTATAAAACAATAAAATTACTTAACATATGATTGATATCAAAAATCGACTTGTTTTTATCGTTATCTTTTTTTTCATTTGTATTGTCAAAAAAGGGCACAATTATTGGGTTAATAGATCGCGTTCTCTTACTATCATATCCTAGTTTTCATAAAAAAAATTTTAACAAAATTGTTCACATTCTGGTTAGTGGTTATTCTCTGGATATGATTTTCAATAATAGGATGAGGTTGTATAATAAGTTTGAATAACTAAATACAAAAAAAAAAACAAGGCACAGAACAAAGATGTATCAAAAGAATTTACCTTACAATTTTATAACATCAATCTTTGACAGGTTTAAAAATTTCTTGAAGAATAATATATAAATTCGAATAGTATATACTTGTCTTAATAAGTTAAACTCACAACCGCCCACCGCGCCGCGCTATCCCTGCGTCTACCAGCGCTTCGTCACGGGACGCCACCGCCGCTACCCCGCCGGTCCCGAAACGGCCACAAACGCTGCACGCGACCTAAACACGATCGGCCGTTACTCACGCGTACCACTGTAAATAGAAGCAAGCGATCCGCAGATAGACTAAATAATGTACATAGTTTAGATTCTAAGAAATAGATTTTTTATTACTTTTCTTGCAAAATGTATGTTGTCTCGGACTTTTTCCTTCTCCGTATTCCGGCGAGCTAATCCGCGCGGAAAACAGGTCGTTACATTGGCGCCTCAAGAGGGACCCGACTAAGAACTGTTCCGACAGACAACAGACAGCCGCGTAAAAGAAGAAACAGCGAATCACGCCGATGCCGAAATCGTGGATTTATCTCTCGAAAGCCGAACTTATATCCGTGCTCGAGGAATTAAATCTCGAGACCCACGGCACGCTTGACGACATTCGGCACCGCCTTAGCGAGTACGTGACACGACATTCTAAGAAATTCGCTGACATGCCGTCGCAACTGGGGGGATTGGCGGACCCACCGCAAATCGCGATCTCCACACCGGAGGGAGGAAGCCTCGCCGAGTCGCATGCAAAGGCAATGAATCAAATACGAAAATGGGGCTGCCATTTTGATGGTAAAGACTCCATGGCATTCCTTGAGAGAGTGGAGGAATTACAGACCGAATACGACTACGACGGCCGTCAGCTATTAAGGGGGCTACCGGAACTTCTCAAAGGAGAGGCCCTGCTGTGGTATTGCAATAACCGATCGAGCTGGGGGACATGGGGTGAATTTATGGCCGAATTCCGCGAGTATTATCTTTCCCGACGCTACCACACACAATTAAAACGAGAAATACAGACACGCGTACAGAAGACCGGAAAAAGTTACCGCAAGTATGCTACCGATTTACTAACGATGATGAGGCGTGCCGGAGAGTACACAACTACCGATCAAATAAATACCCTATACGAAAATATGGAGCCGCGGTATAAAATGTATTTCTGGCGCGACGACGTGGCTCGCGCGAACGATCTATTACGACGCGCGGAAGTTTTTGAGGCATTGAAGGAACAATGCAAGGCGCCAGTTCTCGCTGAAAAACACCGCCACCACAGCGGCTGCATACGATAAGAACGACGCTGGCAGTGCAAGCAACGAGAGCATATCCGTTTCGACTGCCGCTGTATACCGAAGAAATTCTGTTCGCAATGCGGCAAAGACGGCGTTTTTACATGGGATTACCACCCGTCGTCGGAAAACGCTGCCAGGGCCGAGGAAAGCGCAGTCGCGCCCCGACCCTTCGAATAGTTAACCGGCCGCGACCGCACCTCCCACTCCGAATTCGCGAAATGTCATTTCTAGCGCTTTTGGACACTGGGTCGGAGACCTCCTTTATCAGCCCCCACACCGCCGCCTTGCTACAGACCGTCGGGCTAAATACGAAACCCGTCACCGGCCAGGTCCACCTCGCGAACGGGACAAGCACGCGATTACCGGATACATGACCCTGCCGATCAGAACGGCTAAAAGATTTCCTGAGCACTGAGCTACCACTATTCGAGAGCGTACGAGGGCCCACCGACCGAATTCAACACATTATCCGCGTGAAAAACCTTCGATAAAACAGATACCGATCTCGCAACTCGGCCATGCAGTCGGTCATAAACGCCGAAATCGAGGAGATGCTCCGCGAAGGGGTAATCGAGCCCTCCAGTAGCGCTTGGAGCTCTCCGATTGTGATAGTCAAAAAGAAGGACGGGAAACCGCGATTTTGCGTCGACTTCCGTCGCGTAAACGAAGTCACGGAGCCCGACGCATACCTGCTTCCACAGATCACCGCGACACTCGACAAATTGCGAGGAGCAAGGTACCTCATAACTTTAGATCTAAAAAACGGGTATTGGTAGGTACCGCTCGACCCTGCCAGTCGGGCGATCACCGCATTCCCGTCCCGGGAAAAGGCCTGCAGTTCCGCGTAATGCCGTTTGGGTCCCGAACTCGAATCCGCGTATTTGTGTACCTCAACGACATCATCATCGTTAACGAAACATTCTCTGACTACCTCGAGACATTACGCGAGGTCTTCCGGCGACTCCGCGATGCCCGCCTCCGACTCAATAACGACAAATGCAAGTTTTGCGTCAACCGGCTGACCTACCTACGATACGCCGTGGATCGCGACGGGATTCGGATCGACCCAGAGAAAATCGAGGCCATAGCTCGATAGGAGACCCCGAGGAATGTCCATCAAGTACGACAGTTTCTCGGGGTCGCGTCTTGGTATCGCCGCTTTATACGGAATTTTGCGTCTACTGCCGCCCCACTCACCGGTCTAACACGGAAAAATGTCTGCTGGCACTGGGGCGACGAACAACAAGTTGCATTCGACGCGTTGAAACGCACGTTAACTACCGCACCCGTATTCACCTGTCTGGATTTTTTAAGGTAATTTATACTACAAACCGATGCAAGCACGTCCTGGCTCGACGCGGTCCTGACGCAGAACTTCCCCGAGGGAGAGCGGGTAATCGCCTACGCGAGTCGCACCTTGAATAACGCAGAACGCAACTACAGTGCCATCGAGCTCGAGTGTCTCGCGGTCGTGTGGGGCATATGGCGGATGCGATGCTACCTCGAGGGATACCATTTTAAAGTTATTACGGACCACCAATCTCTCCGCTGCGCGCTGGCTAGGAAAGCTCGACTTGCCGGCCGGCTGGGACGGTAAGCCTTCGAACTGCAACAATACGACTTCGGGGTGCAGTATCGAAGGGGATCACTAAACCGCGTCGCCGATGCGCTGTCCCGTCGGTGCGCCGCGCACGCCGATGCCCCGCCGAAATGGTACCGTCGTATGTGGCGAGTGACAAAGCAGACGCCCCATGCCTCGTCTGACTTTCGTATCGAGAGAAACCGACTCTGGAGGCACGTCCTCCACACTTTAGATTTCAAGGAAACGCCACCGGAAAATTAGTGGAAGAAATGCGTGCCTGCGGAGAACCGCGAAGAACTTTTGCGACGATACCAGGACCGCCCGACCGCGGGACATCTTGGCATCGACAAGACCATCGCGCGTATTGCGAAACATTATTATTGGCCAGGCATGCTCGGCGATATCGCCCAGTACGTTCGCCGATGTTCGCAGTGCCTGGCACATAAATCCGCGCAGGTTCGACCGGCCGGGCTCCTTCATCCGACGGCGGTGACGAGACCATGGCAACAGGTTGCCGTGGATCTCGTCGGGCCTTTGCCACGCACCACACGGGGGCACCGATGGGTGCTGGTAATGCAGGACCGTTTCACCAAGTGGTTGGAAATTCGCGTACTCCGCCGCGCTTCCGCCGCACAGTGGATCGAACAACGTTAAAATGCGGACATGGACCCCTCCCAAAAAATTTGTTTACATAAAGTCCCTAACAGAAAATTTAATTAGTAAAAAAGTTATAGAATTATTATATCATCATTATTTTTAAAATTGTTATCAGATTCATATAAAAAATAACCTCAAATATCATGATTTATACAAAGACGAATTTTTGTCTAATTTCAAGCTAGTATATTTCATACCACTTTAAATATTGTGATATCAACTTTTTTCCAATTTATAGGATCTTTGTTACCTTGAAAAAATTTTGTATCTTGATTAATGAATGGTATTGTTTAACGTTTGGCAATCGTTTTTACAATGTCATAATGAAAATTCTAAAATGTGAACTTTCTTTTAACGGTAACAGAAAGTCTTATAATATCTTGAACTTTGGCTGGAAATAATGGATTAAGGGCATAATCTATTTTATAAATTCATTAATTTTAGCTGCTACTATCTGCTACTTTACAAAATAAGTCAAAAAATTATCCGACATAAGCCAGAGGGATGTTGCGCCATAGGAGTAATTTTGCATTTTGTGAGTGTGTATGCGACATGTCTCTCTCTCTCTCTCTCTCTCTCTCTCTCTGTGTGTGTGTGTGTGTGTGTGTGTGTGTGTGTGTGTGTGAGCAAGTGAGGCGCGTAATAAAGAATTTCGAGAATATAGGAGGCAACATTCACGTAAAATTTGTATAACAGCCACGAATAAAGACGTTTTACATCAATTATTAATTTCATCGGATCTCTTAATTTCTAATTTAAGAACGAAAACATGTAAAAAGAAACAACAAGATTTGCTTCCCGAAACATTGGAACTTTTAATATAAACGTACACGCACATATACACATACATACACGCACGCACACGCACACGTATACGCACGCACACACACACGACACGCATGCATGTACACTAGAGAGACTTTGGAGTCTCTAAATACTATGGGAGTGACGAACCGTGGGCTCCTTATCTCTACAGTAACACACACACACGCGCGCGCGCGCACACGCACATAATATGCAAAATCCGACTCCCCGTGGTGCATATCGGGTAATGCTAATGGCGGTAGCAGCTCATACAAAAATTGTTGCTAAAGTTTATTGTTTAATATAATAATGCGAACAATAATTATTTTAATCATCAGAATACATTTAAAAATACATTTTGTAATTACATATAATATTCACAATTGTAAAGCGTTTGTTGTTGTATATCATTGGGATGAGCATGTCAGCGAATTACAGTTTGCATACAACATCGCAAAACATGATGCGACCGGGTACACGCCCGCGTTTCTTACTTACGGGCGCGAGCTTCGCTGACCGACCGAACCACCTGAAACCAAGCGCCGACAACCGCACACGTTACAACGTCAACTATACGACGCATATGAGCTGGTGAAGATCCAGAACGCGCGGGCCTTCCAACGACAGGAACGTCATTACAACCTGCGTCGCCGAGACTGGAGGCCGAAAGTGGATATGGAAGCGTGACCATCAAGGAGTGGATATAATTTGCTCACGTTCAAAATGGCCACGCGTAAATTTGACCACGTTTGAAATGGCCACGTTCGGAATGGCCACGGGAAATATTGCACGGAGTTCAATTTGCCCACGTTCAGAACGGCCACATCCGAAACGGCTACGTCCGAAATGGCCACGTTCGAAATGGTCACGTTTGGAATGGCCATATTTAAAATTACCACGTTTGTAATGGCCACGTTCGGAATGGCCACGTTCGAAACGGCCATGTTTGGAATGATTTTTTTCTTGTTTTGCATAGAAAGTTGCAAACCCATGTGGTGCAGAGAATGCTTTGCACACACACACACACACGCACGCACGCACGCACGCACGCACGCACGCACGCACGCACGCACGCACGCACGCACGCACGCACGCACGCACGCACGCACGCACGCACGCACGCACGCACGCACGCACGCACGCACGCACGCACGCACGCACGCACGCACGCACGCACGCACACGTACACGCACACGCACACACACGGGGGGGGGGATGCAAAGGGACCTTCGCCCTCTCCCGTACTCACCCCGTCCAAGTCGCTAACCTTTGTGCATTGTACTGGAAATTATGTAAAACATACGTCGCCATTTCGAACGTGGCCGTTCCGAACGTGATCGTTCCGAATGTGGTCGTTTTGAACGTGGGCAAATTGAACTTTGTGCAATATTTTCCGTGGCCATTCCGGACGTGGCCGTTTTGAACGTGGGAAAATTGAACCACGTGCAATATTTCCCGTGGCCATTTCGAACGTGGCCATTTTGGACGCTCCCACCACCAACTCTCCAAAGACGTAGACGCGTTCAACGCAAAACTCGCGCCGAAATTCATCAGGCCGCTTGAGGTCCGACGGATTATCTCCCCTATTTGTCGACCTGCGCACCTGAGGGGGGGTGTTACCGGCGCATACACGTACAAAAATTAAAACCGGCAAACTCCGGCCAACCGACCGGGAACGAAGAAAACAACACTGAGGACTAACAGCAGGAGGCTCCGAGGAAAACAAACCGCCTAAAAGGGGCGGGAGCTCTCGAGCCTTCGCATTATCGCTGCCATCAACGAAATTTTGGATGACCCGAAAGAATACGATCCGGCTCACCCAGGATTCGCTCGCTTGGACACCTCCGCGACACCGCCTCCTGCACTAACCGCACAACCAACGGCACGAGTAACCATGGTAGGCTACCGCCAAGGGCAACTAATCCAGCCGTCGGACCGCCGCAACCAAGAACGCAATGTCTGGATGCTCTAGGCGCCGCCCGCGAAGCCGCAACGCCGGCAGCCAGGTTGCAACCACCACCGAGAGCAGAAGAACAGCCAACATTAGAGCCTCTCCAGATGTACGGCTCGGCGCGGCGCCACCACCGCCGATCACCGTAGCCGTCGAACTCGGCATTATCGTCGACGTCCCGCACTTTGCTGTGTACGTCAGCCGGCAATACAAGGTCCGGCTAGGAAACAGGTGATGGCGCACCTGCGCTTTGACCGACTCGGCCGCCTCCTTTCGTGCCGGGAAAAATCCTACCCCCCAGCACCGGGGCAATAAGCGCTTCCGATTTAGGCGCAGTTCTAGCGAAGGGGTGATGTAACGAACCTTTCGTTACATCACCTAGTCCGCTGGCGACCAGCGACCGCGTACGGCCCGGCCGAACATCCGCCGGGCCGCGATACGGGCACCGGCTCGGCCCGTCATAAAACTCACATAGCGTGAGGCGAAAATTGCTTCCGCAAGCCGCACGCTTTCCCCCGCCGATCACCCGATCGCCGGAGATCGAGCGCGGAGGAAACCGAAGTCTTCCGAGAATCGCCGAGCCTCCACCCAGATGGGTATAAAAGGCTGTCTTGGTGGAGGTACCGGTACTTCTTTTTGAGACGGTTTTGCCGAGAAATCGCTTGATACGACATAAAAGAAGTTTCTTGACGCAACCAGAGATTAGAATTCTCCGCTTTAGCCTAGTGTTCTCAGGCTCTGCTCGCACCATACCCATTTCCAGGACCAACGTACCGAGGGTAGAGAATTCTCTGCCTTCGCCGAGAGCTCTCGGCTGGCACGCTCTATTCTCGACGAAGCAGTCTGGATCAAAAGGGATCGAGAGTTCTTGGTCTCTCCCGAGCGGGATCTAGATCTGTATCCCGTCCACGGATTACCACCATGCACAATACTAAGAATCTGGCGGCCGCCCGCCACACCGCGCATACCCCGCCGGGTTACCAGCTCAAGCGAAGAGCCAACCGCCCACCGTGCCGTGCTATCCTCGCGTCTACCAGTCTGAGCGTTTCGTCACGGGACATTTCCGCCGCTACCCCGCCGACCCCGCAACGGCCGCCAAACGCCGCACGTGACCTAAACACGATTGGCCGTCATTCACGCATACCGCTGTAAATAGAAGCAAGCGACCCGCAGATAGACTGTAAATAATGTACATAGTTTAGATTCCAAGAAATATATTTTTCATTACTTTTCTTGCAAAGTACTGTTTGTTGTCTCGGACCTTTTTTTTCCCTGTATCCTGGTGAGCTAATCCGCGCGGAAAATAGGTCGTTAGAAGGTTCATCAAGATCCATAAAGACAAACTTGCTAATTTAGATCGAACAAATGTACTGTATGAAATTAATTGCATGGATTGTGAGACATTATATGTAGAGAAGATCGACGAGAAGATGCTTTAAAAATTAAAATTGGGGGAAAATCACATTAACCTAAACACAACTTTTTAATTGGGACAACGTGTAAATTTTAGATGAGGAGAAAATATTAAAAAAAAAACTTGTATTGGAAATGATTTACATAAACAAACAAAAACTATAGGACTTAACTTACAAAATGATACGAAACTGCCTCTATATAACAACTTATTGATTAAATCTTGATGCTTTCTACTCTTTTTCAATACTGTAACTCTTTCAAGATCCTCGACCTCCGTAGAGATAACACATCAGTTACCCAACACGAGACAACATTGTAAGTAAACACGGATATATTTTATATTAATCAGTGGTTTTGTTGTCCGTACAAGGGTTAAAAAAAATTTTTTTAAGAGTTTTTAACCACAATACCTTTATGGTTTTTTATGATATTTGATTTAATACTTTGACCATTTTC
Source organism: Monomorium pharaonis (assembly GCF_013373865.1). Lineage (NCBI taxonomy): Eukaryota > Metazoa > Arthropoda > Insecta > Hymenoptera > Formicidae > Monomorium > Monomorium pharaonis. The sequence goes on along the minus strand of NC_050472.1, from coordinate 13,173,543 downwards.
TTATTGTGTGTATTCTTATTATATGTAGGCTAACATTCTCAGTTATGTGTGAATCATTTACATCCTTATTAATGTAAAATTATATTGTGAGAAACACTTTCCATTTAATTGTTAATTTACGTTTATACTGAAGAGGGTCCGAAATAGGTCCAAAACATCTGCGCTTTATTGTATTACTGCATATAAAAATTACTGTTGTGCAATAATAAATTACCAGATTTATTTAACATTTTAAGTCATCTTTTAATTGGCTTTTCAACATTGTTTAGGTTTATTTTTACTTTTAATATTTTAACAATTATTTTAAGTCTTTTAATTTTACGTGAATTTGAAATTTAATTTTTTTACTAAACATTAAGATCACTGCTACATATTATGGCGGTTTGTGTTTAATATGATTGCTTATTTATTTGGACAACTTCTAATCTTGAAGTATTCCCCTTTTTATTAGATTTGTCTTCTTTATTTTAATGTCTACAAATTTTAATTTATTTACAGTAGAAATTATATTTATTAAATCCGTGCTTAGCAGTTCGTATATTTAGACATCTCCATGTTAAAAGGAAAGCAAAATTACCTTTTTAAAAAAAGTAAAAGAAAAGCATCAAGTGTATAGTTTTTCTTTAAAGAAAAAAATTACAAATTGAAGGTGGTACTTTTGATTAAACTCAACCTAAGTAATATATATCTTTATAGTTAGAAAAAATTGATAGTTAGAAAAAACACAACTTCATGATCATGACATGATCTGCAGCTTCCTTGAGACGAGTGAATTTTCTAATAAATCTTGAATCGAGTTCCACATAAGAGTTTTTTTTTATTACACTGACTTCAATTACACTGACTTTGCACAAGATCTGTTTACTCTATTAAAACGAGAAATTTACCAACGAATTTATCACAGTCAATTATATTATCACAATCATAATCACTTTAATCACTTTGTCGATTGATTTTTTCTGTGACTGATAATCACACGTAGGCAAAAATACGTCGCTATCATACAACACGCGTTTACTGTACAATATCAAGCAGTCGACCAATTTTATTAAAAAATTTATTAATTAATCACTATCGAACAGTCACTGTCGATTAATTATTCGATGAAGACCGCTCGAAGAAACAAATTACCGTCACATAACACATCGGTATTAGCAAGCAGTAAACCGATTTTACAAATGAATTTATTAATTAATCACTGTCGATTAATTATTTGGCGACTGAAAATCGAAGAAGCACATTACTATCACACAATACGCGTTTACCGAACAATAACAAACATCGACTGATTTTATTGGTTATGGTTATACATATAGTCAAGTGCGCGTAAATTTGCTAGATCTAAGATGCATTCAGGGAGATCCTATTAGCGCTATCTGCATTAGTCTATTCTTGTTCTACTTTTAATGAGTAATAAAGATAGACCGATGCTGGTAGCGCTAATAGTGTCTCCTCCGAACACATCCCTAGATGGTAGTGCCATCTAACTTAAGGCGCGCTCGAAGATAGTGCTGTATCATTCTTACTCACAAGGGAACGGACAGAACTGTCCCTCACCGATTTTAATGAGCTTTGGATATGTTGTAGAACATAAGAAAATATTAGACCCATATTTTTTTTTATCTGCGTATCTCGACGTTTAGGGGTTAAAACCACCCCTCGAAAAAAACGCATTTTTTCGTTTTTTGCGAATATCTTTGAAAATATAAGGTTTATGAAAAAATGTTTTATACAAAAGTTTTATGGTATTTTATACTCTTTACAATAGTATATTTATATTTTTTAAAAATTTCAAATTTTTTAATTTATCCCACCCCCCACCCCTTTTTTTCAACATTAAAAAAATTTTGTAACGACAAAAATTAAAGAGCATTAAAAGCCGAATCCACCCATATATAATAACATATGGGTTCCATCATTCTCAATTATTAGCAAAACGAAACAGTAATCTCGCACTATAGGTGCCGCGCTAGAAGTAGTGTTGCGTTATTTCTTTAGTCGCGTCACACTCAATAACTGCCTCTTCTGCGTATATTTTTATATTAAAACATAAAAATGGATTAATCTTAATTATATAATACGCAACTATATAATACGAAAATTAAAAATCTAAAGGATTGAGATCCTGGAATCTTGCGGGTCAATTGGGCCCAACGAATCGACCCATCCATCTTCTAGGAAACTGCTCATTCAAATAATCCGTCACAAGTCGAGCGTTATGCGGTTCAGCGCCGTCTTGTTGAAAAATAATTTTGTTTTTATCCAATAATGGAACTTCTAGGAACTCTGGTATATTGTTTCTCAAAAATTCTATGTACGTTACGCCAAAACATTTGGGAGAACAACGGAATTTAATATTTCGGTTTCTATAATTTTCGCTCAGATATTCATCTTACAATTGGTCTAGAAGCTTCTGAGTCGCGTAACTCTCGGATTTTCTTCGCTCGGTGTTCTGTCAAACGTTCTGTGACGAAGATTTTTTCTTATGTCCTTTCGATAAAGGCTAACACATCTGCATACATTTTTTCGTGAAATTATAATCACAGTTCTACCTACGTTGCTCATGAATTCGCTCAGAAGCGACTACGTTGAAAAAAAACAGTTTATATTTTAACAATTATAAATGAAAATAATAATTGTAAAAACTCAAACATTTATCATTGAATGTAAATTTATAATAAAAATTTTTGCAATTTTGCATTTGGAATATTTAACTCAGCTTTTCACACCATGCTGCGTACCTAACGCGACTACGATAGATTTAGACTACAATTGCATTTAGAGTTGGAATACATTCCGGTATATTATCGCCAGTGCTATTATTTGGTACTACAAAACAGACAGATTTTCGCCTCACTTTCATATCACGGAGATTGGTTTTCCTGATTCTGGTCTTTATAGTTATTTAGCTAACTATACTGGTAGGACAAGCCTTGTTAGATTAAAAAAGAATTTATTATATCTTTATTTTTTAACACAAAGGGACTGTAACTTATAGAATATATTATTGGTATTATCTTTGAAATTTTTACATAGGTTTCGAATCTAAACGGCGGAATTGAGAACACTTGGAAACTTTTGCTTGTCAATGTATTGATGATATTTAAGTAAATGTCAATAAATGAAAGGTTTTCCTTCATAAATCAGACAAGTTTTTACTTAAGCCGGAAGATATTCTCTTACTGGACGGAGTATTGATAAATTTAAAATATTATATATATATATATGTATATATATATATATATCGCTGTTGGGCGAAAATAATGATATACAAATTATATATTTCATATTTTTATTTATAAAGCTTTCTTTTAACAATAAGAATTTTCAATAAGAATTATTTAATCTGACATAAAATATTTTTCTTTTGATTTGGATTTAAACGCAATTAAAATAAAAGTTTAACATCTAACAGTATGTTTTGTTTTTATTTGCAGATACGAATTTTTTAATGATTTATATCACAGATTTTTATTGACTGCGAAAATCGAAATGAAGTGCCTTTGCTTGCAAGCAATGACGATAGTGTACGGTCGGTATTATGAGGACATTGGTCCATTTTCAGATACGAAATATATCTTGGGAATGTTGGAGCGTTGCTCGGATAGAACGGAGCGCGATAGGCTAGTCATGTTCATAAATAAACTAATATTACACAGGCGAAATGTCAAAGATATAATAGATCAGAATGGTGTACGAACTTTAGTCGATTTATTAACATTGGCACATTTACATACTTCTCGAGCTGTCGTACCAACGCAAACTAATGTGATAGAAGCAGGTCCGCAGCAGGAACGAATGGAAAAGGAATGGTATTACAATAATGGAGATCAACGTGAAGGTCCAATGAGTCTGAAAGATCTAAAAGAATTATACAGTTCAAATCACGTGACTCATAAAACAAAAGTTTGGGCACAGGGATTAGATGGATGGAAAACAATTTCACAAGTGCCACAACTAAAGTGGACTCTTGTTGCAAGGGGAACTCCCGTGATAAATGAAAGTGAATTGGCGAATTTAATCTTAAACATATTAATCAAGATGTGTGAATATTTTCCAAGTAGAGATGCTGATGATGCTGTAATTAGGCCCTTGCCACGTGTGAAGCGATTGCTATCCGATCTTCAGTATCTGCCACATATCGTACAGCTTTTGTTAACGTTTGATCCAATTTTAGTTGAAAGAGTCGCTATGTTGTTGTGCGAAGTGATGCGAGATAATGCAGATATGTCCAAAATTTATCTTACCGGTGTATTTTATTTTATCTTAATGTATACCGGTTCTAATGTCTTGCCAATTGCAAGGTTCTTACAACTTACGCATACCAAACAAGCTTTTAGAAACGACGATGTGAGTTTACATGTTACTTTTTTTCACAATATAAAAATTGTAATATATAATTACTATTACGATACATTTACGAGAATCATGCATTATATGTTGTTGTATTCTTTAGAACGCTTGTTTTGATATCATGCAACGAAGTATTCTCGGTCAATTATTGCCTGATGCAATGGTGAGTTATTTAGAGAATCATGGAGCAGAAAAATTTGCCCAAATATTTCTTGGAGATTATGATACGCCGGAAGCAATTTGGAATGCAGAAATGCGACGAATGCTTATTGAAAAAATTGCTGCACATATTGCAGATTTTACTCCCAAGTTACGAAGTCATACGATGTCCAGATATCAATATATTGCTATACCTGCTGTAAGATATCCACAATTGGAAAATGAATTGTTCTGTCAGATATTCTATCTCAGACATCTTTGCGATACTGTTAAATTTCCGCAGTGGCCTATTCCAGAACCTGTAAGTTAAAGCGAATTGTTCGTATGTTATGTATCTTTTATGCATGGCATATTATATTTGTGATACTTATATTTATATTAGGTGGTTGCATTGAAACTTGCTGTTTTTTTTCGTTTTTTAAGCATTTATTTTGTAAAAAGTTGTTAGCTTACACTAATCAAAGTATTTTCCCTCGGATGTTACTTTTTCCCACTTATTAGGCAAAAGCTGAATCCCACGTCGAAAGAATGCCCTGTCTTTTGACGCTATCCACTCATCTACCCATTTTTGGACTTTCCTCGTAATTACGGAAGTGTGCATCTTCTAAGGCGTGTTGCATTGACCGGAACAAATGATAATCACTTGGAGCAAGGTCCGGAGAATACGCTGGGTGAGGGAGGATCTCTCATTCCAGTTCTATCAGTGTTTCTTTCACCGCCAATGCAACGTGGGGTCGAGCGTTGTCGTGAAGCAAAATCACCATTCGGCGATTTGATGCTACTGACGGTCTTTTTTCAATTAAATTATTGTACAAATGCTTCAGTTGTTGTTGGTAACGTTCGGCAGTAATTTTTTGATAGGGTTTCAAGAGCTCATATAGCACCCTCTATATTCCACCAGATGCACAGCATGTGACTTTGAAAAGTGACCCTCTGCCATTAATTTCCAGTCAAAAGGCGCCATATTTAATTCAAACAGTGTCTGGAACGAGCAAGTTAAAAATGTACCGCGACAAGTTGTGTCCGTACTAAAGTATAAACACCTAGAGATATCTACAGTCGAACAGCGGGTTTCAATGCAACCTTTTAATATTTACATATTATATCATGATTTTTATTTATCAAAGTAATATTGAATCAGGTGCTGCTATTAAAAGACGTTTTAGACGCGTGGAAAAAAGAAGTGGAGAAAAAACCACCTCTAATGACTATGGATGAAGCTTATAAACAACTTGGCCTACCTAGTGGGAAACACCATGATGAAGCAATTGTCAGGAAGGCATTTTATAAATTAGCTCAAATGTACCATCCTGACAAAAATCCTGACGGCAGGGTAAGTCCATATTTAGATTTATTATAAGATATTTTATTACTTTCTATCAGGATTGGGTAAGTTAATATTTTTTAGAAACCAAATTAAGTTAAACATAATGGCTTATAAAATTAACCTTTTGACTGTGTTGTCTTTTATTGCCTTCAGACTGTATTTTAGACAGATTATGTTGCATTAAACATTGTTTTCTTTATTTTAAAATAAATTTAAGAATATTTATTAAATACCTGTCAACGAATAACAATATACAGGTTAATAAGAATAAGAATAATACTTGATTATAACTGGATCTTTGTACTGATATTTTTATATTTACTTGTATGATTTTATATACCTTTCAAAATTTAATTAAACTGCCCCGAATAGAATTTTGGCTTTAAAACACAGCCAAAAATTGTAATAATTTATTATATTAATTTGCTTCATTATTCAATAGGAAAGTTTCACATGTTCTTCACCAGATATTATGGACTGTCAAAAATCCCCGGTTGGACCGGCGATTATAGTGGACACGGAAGTAAGGTGTGTAAAGTGAGAGACAAATAAGTTAAAATCACGCTTATCTCTTTCGAACAAAGAGATGAAGCATCTCTGTAATTGTTGTAGTCTCGAAAAGAGACAGAATATGATTAAATTTATCCGCTTTTCACTTTACACGCTTTGCTTCCTTTTTCACTGCAATTACCGGATTATTCTACATGATTATTCGATATGTAATTTATCTTATCTAGATAATTTTAAGTTATCTAAGCGCAACATTGATAATTATTAACGGCTAGAATGGCTGTTGCACATATTGAGCAGTGAAATTGCAACATTTGACAAAACGTTTAAGTCGAAAGGAATTTTTTGTTACACGTGCGTGGAAAGTTGTTTATTACGCGTCCCATTTTTGTTTGGAAAACCGCCATTTTTCGACAGAACAGTTTTCTCAAACAGTAATTTATTGTTTTATAGTTTTTGTTCTACCAATAGATGATGTGAAGTAATACATTTCTGCAACCCGTTTACTTTGTTTTTAGTACTGTTACTTACGTTATTGCACTTGCATGCGCGTTATCTCACGACACGCATACGATAATTTGCTACATTACCGACGCTTTATTACTTTCGCGAACCTAATTTTAGTTAATTCATCAATTCGTGTCACTCAAAGACATTAGATTGCGTTACATTAAGATCGCGTAAAAGAAGTCGATACGTGTTGATACGATTAGTATTAGCAATAGAAAATCAAAGATGAATACTAAAAATTCCAATACTGTTATAATTCCCGAAAGTAATCCACAAAATCTTTTGTCACAAAAGTCAAAAGAATAGATATTTATATAACTAGTGCGGTGAGTCGGCTAATTGACTGCAAGTGCGGGATATAGACGTATGAGTCGAAGGCGAGTGGGGAATAGCTAATCCGCACATGTCGTACACAATATTTTTTGTAACTTGTGGTTCGAAATATTGATTTTTAAGTGCGAAATGATAGGAGAGAAAAAGACCACTTTCGGTGCACAAGTAGCTAAAAAAATATTTGAATATGTACAACAAAAGTAAATATTACTACTAAATATAATTTTTATTTATTTATTACAAAACTATTCAAGGTTTTTTTATTTGCGAGAAGCTCTACTCGTACACTCTTCGGTTTTCTCCCTGAACCCGTTCTCGCCTTTGCCACTTTGTTTCATTTAATTTTTTCCAATTATAAAAATATATATCATTTAAGTTGAATTTGATTGTAAGTACTATCTTGGATTAGTAATTTTTTTCCTCAAAGAAAAACCGGCTGAACTTCCGTATCCGATTTCCCTCCGATTTTGATGAAATTTTATAGGCATGTATTTACTATATGTAGTCGAATACCATAAAAGCGAATGTACGGAAACGGCTAGTTTTCAAAATATTTAATTTTTAATTATGCGGTTTGGCTGAAGTTCCGTATAGGTCGGACCACCTATTTTGTTGTATTGACAACTACGTATTCTTACGTATTTTGGCGCTCTGATTACGAATATGATAGTGAAAATTGGCGCAATTTTGATTTTTACGGTGGAAACTATGAAAAGACCATAAAAATTATGATTTTTTTCCTTTTATTTCCGTGAATAATGGGAATTTCAAAAAATACTTTAGATAAAAGTTGTAGAATTCATCGAAATACACATTTTATGTCGTATTGATTTTTGCCATAAAGATAGTTTTTCTCAAAAACTTAAATGTTCAAAATTTTACAAAACTCATCTAATACAAATCGAGTTTTATTAGTTAATTTTATTAGTTAATACCGGAAAGGAGTGTGGGGAGGGGTAAAAGCTCTTCCCCGCCCATTTGTTTTCTGTATCATTGGGTTTGCGACTTTCCACGCGTAGCGAGGTGTATCCAAACTGCTTCCCTTCTGCTTACAAAGCGAAACGACGTAGATTTGTGACTTTTTATGCGAAGCAAGGTCCACTTACGTCCTCCCCTGATTACAGAGTGAAACGACATCACGCTTGTACTGTACCACATGGATTTGCGACTTTAGATTTAAAACTGTGGCTAAATAACAACTTAAAATTTGTTGGGTTAGAGTCAGAAAAGATACGAGAGGAGGTGCAAGGGAAGGGCGGAGCCCTTTCTTCGCTCACGCGTTTTCTGCACCACATGGATGTGCAAACACGTAAATCACGCATTTCATGTATTATTAAGTGATAAAATATATATATTCTGGAAATTAAGATAGAAAATAGTTATTTCGTTTTATTTAATTTTTTCTTATTTCTTAATTTTTTCTACATCAATAATAAAGATTTAAAAATTATAGATCTTCTACTTGTACTGTACCACATGGGTTTGCGACTTTCCACGCGTAGCGAGGTTTACCACACTCCCCTCCCCGCTGCTTACAGAGCGAAACGACGTCCACGGTTGTACTGTACCATATGGGTTTGCGACTTTCCACGCATAGCGAGGGCCACTGTCTTTATTACTCTCTTCAATATTTTAGTTTTTTGAGGTAATTTGAGTGAGCATTAAAATTAACTAATAAAATTCGATATGTGTTAGATGAGTTACATGAAGTTTTAAACATTTAACGTTTTTCTCAAAAACTATTGTTTTTATGGGAAAAATCAATAAAACATAAAATGTGTATTTCGATAAGATCTATAACTTTTATCTGAAGTATTTTTCGAAATTCCCATTATTTACAGAAATAAATGGAAAAAACGATGATATTATTAAAAGTTAAATTTTTTGAAAACTAGCTGTTTTCGTAGATTTGCTTCTGTGGCATTTGCCTACATTTAATAAATACTACATGTTTATAAAATTTTATTAAAATTGGAGGACGGTCGGATACAGAAATCTTACCGAAAAACCATACATTTGACCCTTTTCTACTTTTTTTAAAAAGGTAATTTTGTTTGGATATATAGATCGCCCATACAACGATAGATACATAACTTATTTATTGACTGCAGTAAGGCAAGTCTTAAAGGGGAACTTGGTTTAGAAGGTTAAAAAGTTCGATTTTTTAAAGAATTTTTTAGCTAAAATAAAACCAATAATTACTTTAAAAGGTGGAGAGTCAATAAGACTAATTTTATAGCTTACCTTCGATAAAATGAACTCCAAGTACGTCATTTTACTTATCTAAATAAACCTCATAACATACTGTAAAGATTTTTTCCAACAAAGATTTAATTCGAAAAAGTAGACATTTTAGAAGGGTTTTTGTACCTTTAATCAAATAAAGTTAGGTTTTATATTATTAATGTTACTCACGTAAGATTATACTTTCCCAAAAATTGCACATATACCGCAATATATGTCAGAGCTATCATTTTTTTCGAGGTTTACTTTACTTTAAAAATAACATTTTTTTACATATTCTATTGTGTTTGCACTTGTAAATGAAAAAACAGTCTTTTATTTTAAAGAGAATTTCCTCAAAAAATAACAAAACAGATGAAGATCAACCAATATAGATAAAGATGATTTAAAACTGAAGTTAATGAAACATAAAATGTCATTCAGGTGCGACTGCGTCTGATCCAATAAGACACATCCAAGGTCAGATGTCCAGTCGTTACTAATAGAATAATCGTGCACAAACACAAACATGTACGCAAAGGCTCAGCACAATTGTGTTTGAGTGTTTTTTTCTGCTATATAGTATTTACGTAGGTTCTTAGTCAATCTGCTTCATTCTGCTTCCATTGCTCATACGGTGTGAAATATTTCTTATACATAAAATGCTACTTTGTTTTTTTAGATCTTTATGAGCGGCTTCAGATTGTTTAATTGTTATTTTGTATTTTTAGATTAATAATTTTAATAATTTTATATTGATAGTTTATACTATTGTGTAGTAATTTTATTAATTAACAGTGATACATATCTGATTATATTAATTTAATTATTTTTTTTATCTTATTAAAAAAAATTTTTTATTGTCAGTTTTGGTTGATCTTTATTTGTTTTGATATTTTTTGAAGGAATTCTTTTTGAAATAAAAGATTGTTCCTTCATTTACAGATGCGAGTACAATAAAGTGTGCAAAAAAGCATTATTTAAAAGGTGAAGTATCTCAAGAAAAATGATATCTTTGACGTATATTATAGTATACATACACATATGAGCAATTTTTTGCAATTTTCATTCAATTAAAGATACAAAAATCCCTGTAAAATGCAAATTAAAAAATGCTTATTCCTCCGAATTAAATTATTGTTAAGAAAAATACTTACAATATGTTATGAGGCTTACTTAAATGAGTAAAATGACGTACTTGAATACCAATCAAAAGTGAACCCAAAAAACCGGCCTTATTGACCTTCCTCCTTTTATATTTTATGTTATTTTATATATTTTTAGAAAAGTTTATTAAACTATAACTTAAATAGTTATAAGTTAAACAAGAAAAAAAATATATCAAGTTGATAAATAATTAATAATGATGCTAATTAATATTTATTATTCCTTTTCCCAAATACTGCAAATAATTTGTTGCGAAATAATATAAATTTGTTACGAAAATTAGTTTACCATGCAGTTTGATAAATTTGAAAAGGTATATAAATCACACACAAAAAACAACAATACAAACAATTATAAAGGGCTCGTTAATGCTAAGTAAAAATAATATGATAAACAGGTCAATGTATCGAGCCAAGACAAATTTTTTTAATACATTATAATTAATTAGATAAACATTATATAATTATAAACGCGACTAATAACACTGTGTTAAAGAAACGTTTCGACTATACTTAGTCTTCTTCAGTCATAATATATTACCAATATGTATGAACTTAAAACATAAATGAAATGATGGACACGAAAATATAATTAAACAGTTAAACAAGATGACCATTGAACAACCATAAAACAGCTCATTGCGTATCAAATTATGTCATAATAAATAAAAACGTAAACCAATCAATAATATAATTAAATGAATAATAAAATGAAAAGTAATGAAATTTTTTCGTAAATCGGTTTTCATATTAAAATAAATTTATAAAATTTTGCATCAATATATTACTGGACAACGGTTATCCACTAGATCTTGTTTTTCATGAAATTAATAACAGACTTAAGAAACATTTCAATAATCAAGTGGAATTCACAGACTCTCAAACTAATCAGGCTAAAACTGAAAGTCAACGCATGAAGAAAAAGTATTTTGTATTATCTTATATCAGACACATATCTGAAACAGCCTCATCTTTTGTTAACAAAGATTTGTTTATGGTTGGTTTTCGATGCCTCAATAAATTGAACATGTTTATCAGGGTACAGAAGGACATAACCAATATAAATTTAATGAATAATATTGTCTACAAAATATGCTGTAAAAATTGTAACACGTCATATGTAGGACAGACAAAGAGACATTTAAGTACCAAGATTAAAGAACATGCGAATAATTTTAAATTGGAATCGTCGAGACACTCCGTGGTAACAGAACACATGCTAAAAAATAACCACGTGTTTGATTGAAATAACGTTAAAATATTAGATTCTGAATCAAGATACCAAAAAAGGTTAATTTCAGAAATGATTCATATTAAGGAGCAAGTTAATGGCATCAATTTACAGAAGGACACGGAGTGTCTTGACAATTCTTATTATTGTTTGTTTAACATTTTGTCGAAAATGACTAACCGAAAATAAGTCTCGCTCATTCTGCCTCTGACTACCGAACGTTACGCTTGTCTCTAGCGTTTTGTCGAATACTCTGTGTGTTGTTGCTCTTTTTAATATTGTGTTTTAAGATCTGCGATTAACATATATAAGTTTACAGTTTTCTGCAATACGCATACTAGTTTATGTTATTCATAACACGGTTTCCATCATTTTTAATCTTATAAATTTATTTTAATATGAAAACTGACTTACGCAAAAATTTCATTATTTTTCATTTTTTTATTTATTTAATTATATTATTGATTGGTTTACGCTTTTATTTATTATAACATAATTTGATACGCAATGAGCTGTTTTATGATTGTTCAATGGTCATCTTGTTTAACTGTTTAATTATATTTTTGTGTCCATCATTTCAATCGTGTTTTAAGTTCTTACATATTGGTAGTGTATTATGACTGAAGAGGATTAAGTATAGTCAAAACGTTTCTTTAACACAGTGTTATTAGTCGCGTTTATAATTATATAATGTTTATCTAATTAATTATAATGTATTAAGAAAATATTCCATAAAAAGCATTTTTTATAATATTTAACAATAAGAATAAAATTAATAAGTTAAAGTTTACGTATTTTAAAAGTAACTAGTTGAAATTAAAAATCACCTCGTATGAAATTAACTAAATTAAGTTAAAAATTATTAATTTTTAAATTTTTAACTTTTTATTAGTTATTATTTAATTCTTTTATATGAATTAAGCTTGTGCGTACTTGCGTGCGTACGTGCGTACGTGCGTGAGTATCTGCATGCATGTGTATGTGTGTATACATTGCCCGACAATGATTTATTTCTCGGCACTTTTCGCGAGATAAGGGGAATATAGACATTTTTTTATTAACTTAGAGAGGAACTTCGCAAACCTGAAAATTCGAATTTTAATGAGACTTGACATAAATGTAGAGGGATTAAATACATGAATTTAGAAATTTTTAGTTGGAGCATTGGCCTAAAAACGGAATGAAACTACTTTTTAAAAGTAAAGACATTGTTGCCTTTTCTCGATATATCTCGTAAATCAAACGAAGTATAAAATATATTTTATACAAAAGTTTTACAGTATAATTACCTCTATTTAACTAAGCTGTTCATTTTTTGAAGTAATTTCTAAATTTATATATTTACTCCTACATTTATGCCAAGTTTTATTAAAATTGGAATTTTTATGCAATCAATAATCAGCATAGAGGGAATATAAAAAATGAAATTTTGAAAAAAAAATTTTTAACAGCATAGTTAAATAGAAGTATTTATACTGTGGAACTTTTGTAAGTATTATAAAATATTGTTTTGATGTTTTATTTGATTTACGAGATATATCTAGAAAAGGCAGAAATGTCTTTACCTTTGATCGATAGTTTCATCCTTTCGAACCGTTTTTTGGTCCCAATTCAAAATGTCTGAATTCATGTATTTACCCCCCCCCCCCCCTCTACATTTATGCCAACTTTAATAAAAATCAGAATTTTTGGGTTTGCGAGATTTTCTTGTTAGTGATTATTTCACAGCTCTTAATAATTAGGTTAACAAATGTGTCAACTTTTACTATTTAATGGCGCCATTGCTACTTACTAGGTCCTTCTTTACTCTGGGAGAGATGTTTAGGAACGAATTATTGTTGGGTAGTGTACATAGGTACACTGCTATTTATTAATGCCTGAATTTTCGTTTGCATAAAGTGACATTTTTGTCGTGTTTTGTCTCATCTATGTGAATTGATTATTTTTAGGTAACACATGACAATATGCCTCTTTTGCCTATGATTATAATAAATGCCATATAGATGAGATAACCAATGGTAAAAATTCAAGTCCAGGCATTAATGAATAGCAGCGTTGTACATACGTACATACGTACATACGTACATACGTACGTACATGTATACGTACATACGTAGTTCACCCAGATAACACAGTGTCTTCTTAAAGAATTCATAAAGTAGTCTTCCTTTCTGAATAGTAATTCCTGAGGAATTCATAGAAGAATACTTTAAGAATAACGTAGGAAGTTACATGCACCATGATTCGAATTCCTCAGGACTTCTTAAAGTATTATACATATTCATATAGAATTACTTGTTGGAATTCCTCAAAACTTGTTAAAGTATTCGTTAAGACTTCTCCAAGTAGATATCTCAAACGGAATTAAAAAATTTATTTTCAAGATTTCTGATAAATGTTCCGATTTTTATAATATTGGAACGTTTCTCAGAAAAATTTAAAAAATAAAAAATTCTGATTAATTTTGTAAGAGGAAGATTATACCATGTTTCAGCCAAGCCATAGTCGTACCTGTTAAAGCATGTTTAATTTCTGTACCTGAAAAAACGGTCACCCATCCAAGTGTTAACCATCGCCAACGTTGCTTGACTTCGAAGACCGTACGCATCCTAACGCCGCGTGATGATCCATGAACACTTCTTGTTTATGCATACATATTTGTTAATATATTGTTTTGTTAATTATATATAGCGCATTTCGTGTATAAAAGTATAAATTAGCATTTATTAAGCGATATATAATTATAAAAATGTAATTGAAATTATCCAAACACTCGAGTAATTTCTGATGAATACTCAAAGTATTCCAAATAATAAATTGCGAGGTATTCATCGCAATGAACTCTTAAGGAATACTTCAATGTGAACTCATTGTGGCTAATTCCTCAAGAATTCTTTATGTATTCATTTTTCTACTTCTCCAAGTATTCACTAAAATGACTTCTTTGGGAATTTCTGTTTATCTCTGTGTTATCTGGGCATACATGCGTACATACATATACGTATATAAAAGATGGTGGAAAGGCGCCGAATTTGGAACATTACTTTGTTTTTGGACTATATTTCTTAAATAATGGTTAGAAAAACACTTTTGAAAACACGACTTTAAATTAGAAAGTATTTTCTGTCAAATAATATAGTAATTTTTATAATACTGTTTTGTATTTATTTAATAATTAATATTTTTGTAACTCATGTCAAAAACGTCTGATGGAATGGGCGCCTAATTTAGAACTTGATCAAAGTATTAATGTTATATTTTATTGATTTATATGTCTTACCTAAATTATGTAATTTTATAAACTCTGTGTTATTCTGTTAGGTTCGCCTAAGAAGCATATTTTTTAACAGGCCCGCTTTTGTTAACTGGTTTATTGTATTTTGATGTAAATCGCGTCTCGAAACAATTAGGTTTTATTATACATATAGGTTATATATTAAAGTTACGGTCACGGCTTAACTACAGTTACGACATAGTAACAGTTATCATTACCAGGGTTGGAAAGTAACGCGTTACTTGTAACGCCGTTACCGTTTTCATTACTTTTTTTCGATAATGATCGTTACTTTTTTATGTCTGTAACGGTAACGGTAACGTCGTTACATTTTTACAGTAACGGTAACGATTTCAGCCGTTACTTTTATTGTTACTTTAGTTCCCTATTATCTTTTATATCTGTTCAATAGATCGCGTACTGGTCGCGCGCATTATTCTTGATTGGATAAAAATATCCCGATATAGGGCGCTGGAAATCAATGTCACGTGAGAAAGTCCTGTTGAATCATCCTGTTGATGCGATGCGTGAACCTTTTATTTTGAGATTTAAAAGACTTTAGATAGTCGTCTTCAATACGCAAATACATACAATGTATAACCTATCTGCTAGATTATAGGTTACGTGCAATAAATGCTATTATAAATATTTATTTTCATATTTTATAATATATTTTAAATATATGTTTGAAAAATATTTTCTACCTTATATCTTAGGTTGCATTCCGATAGTCACTGCTAGTACTAAAAAGTCTAAAAGTCTATAGTAAGAGAGAGAGAGAGAGAGAGAGAGAGAGAGAGAGAGAGAGAGAGAGAGAGAGAGAGAGAGAGAGAGAGAGAGAGAGAGAGAGAGAGAGAGAGAGAGAATGAGAATATGAAACGTGAACTATAAATTTTCAATATTGGCAGTGAATATTGGAATGCTTATATAACGACATTAATTTTTAAAAACAAAGTTTATTAAAAATTTTTGACAAAATGACATTTGTGAATTACACTATAAATTCTTATAAAGATAAGTATAATAAAAAATAAAGATATTAATATAAAGAATTAGAATAATTATTAGTTGAGTTTAATATAAAAAAGTATGCTATATATTAGAAACTAGTTTAAAGTTTAAAGTTTTAATATTGATTTTTAAATAATGTAATTTTATAATCTAATGTCTTACTTTAGTATTTCAAAAAAGTAACGAAAAAAGTAACGTTACTTTCTAAGTAACAGTAACGCGTTACTTTTTAAAATAAGTAACGAGTAACAGTAACGAGTTACTTTTTACAAAAAGTAACGGTAACGGTAACGCGTTACTTTTTTAAGGTAACGTTCCCAACCCTGAATTCATTACTAGACCTCTCAATGAGTGTTCCAATTTACGCTCACACAGCAACTTTATGTTCAAAACTGCACTATGAAATAAATATAAAATAGAAAAATAAAAAGAAATGATTTTGGGAAACTATCCACACAGCAATGTAATATTTTAGCAATATTACAAAAAGATTACAATATTTTAGTGATGCTACGTGGTAATGTATTAATATTATTACAGAAATATTGCTAAATTATTAAATGTCCGCGAAAATTTATCGCTTAAATATTACTGCAATATTGCAACAATATTACTGATATATTGTGGAAGTATTACGTGATAATATTACTGCAATTTGCCTGTAATATTTTAATAATATTTTTGCAATAAAAATATATACTTCGGGTACATGTTCTATCCAGCATTTGCATCCACATTATAAAAATATTCTTCCGTAATGGTACACTACACATATCGCGACCATTCAAACCCTATTAATCGCATTGCTTAACTTCTACAATCGGAAAACGGTCACCCAAGTGTGAGCCGCCGTCGACGTTGCTTGACTTTGAAGATCATACAACTTAACACTTCGTGCTGATCCTTGAACACTTAATGTTTACGAATATATATTTGTTATAGATCAGTTTAATAGATGTCAGAAAAAACATGTATAGTTAAATATTTTTATAAATTGTATATACAGTTTTTTTACTGATTTTTACATATGCGAAATAACATGTGAAATAACTTATAAAAATATCTTTTTGATTTGTTTTTTTGCTAAAACTAAATTATTTAATTATACAATATTAATTGTATTAATTATATAAAATATATTAATTATTAATATAATATAATATTATATAAATTGTTATTATAATATTATATAAAATATAATTATTATATAAAGTGTTAGTCAATTTGTAAATAATAATCATTAGTTTTCGGAAATTTTTGTTTACATGTGTTGTTTTAATTACGTTTAAATTAATAAGAAATAAAAACATAAAGTTAAAATTATTATATTTGTTAACGTGACCAAAATTTGACGTCAAAATGACTTGTGTTTGCTATCTGGAAATACGATATATCACAATGCGATATTGTAATAACATAAATATTAAAATATTACAATATTATATATTGCAATGCAATATTTCAGCAATATTTTTATGATGTTACATTGTGATATCGCAATGCAATGTTAGTAATATTTTTGTAATGTTACATTGTAATACATCGTAATGCAATATGTCAACAAAATTTCTGTAATATTACATTTCTGTGTTGTAATATTATTGCAATGTTATAATATTACTGTGATATTAAACCAATATTACATGCTGTGTGCAAATGTGTGAAATAATGGAAGCTGTTCCAAATTCGATGCTTTTCTTCTATATATGTATACAATAATAATAATGATTCTAGGATAAGTTTGAAGCTGTCAGTCAGGCATACGAATTTCTATGCAGTCGCAGTTGTTGGTCCATGACTGGCCCTAATCCTGATAACATCGTTTTGATTTTAAAGACTCAGAGCATCCTTTTTCATCGATATACAGATGAACTTAAACCTTATAAATACGCTGGTTATCCCCAATTAATCAAAACGATTAAGCTGGAAACGGATGATGAACGATTATTTTCTAAGTCTGCCCCATTATTGGCAGCTGCGAGCGAACTTGCTTATCACACAGTACACTGTTCGGCTTTAAATGCCGAAGAATTACGAAGAGAGGATGGTTTAGACATATTATTGGAAGCGTATACGCGATGTGTATCTGTTTTAAATAGATCGAGTAAACCCACCGATATAGCAGTACAAGTTTGTATGCATATCACTAGATGTTTTGCTGTTGCCGGATTGTTTCGAGGATGCAGAGATAAGATCATCGAATTACCACAACTTGTAAAAGACCTTTGCAGAATACTGCATTTTAAGGTATTTAGGCAAAAATATTTTACAGCTAAAGAATATACAGATAGAGCAAAAAGTATTGGACCAAAATGTCTTGAAATTAAAACGTTGGAGAAAAAACGTTTTACATAAAAGTTATATGATCTAAAGTAGACTCTTAAGGTGCCTTTTCACGCTGACGCTTGACGCTCATTTTCAGCGTCAAAAGACATCTCGTGACTAAAAATGACGAATGGGTATCTTTATTTTTAGTCACGTGACTAAATCTGACGTGACTAATCCTGAGGTTACCATAGGATTTCCTCAGGACATCCTCAGGAATAGCTAACAATGACCACTTTTTGTCAGATTTTTTATATTTTTTGTAGAATTTTTGATAAATATATCAATTTTTTATAAGAATTGAAACGTTTCTCAGAAAAATTTAAAAACTAAAAAGTTCTGATTAATTTAGAAAATTTTTTAATATTTCTAAGTATATTTAAGAGTTTTTAAAAATTAAAAAAAACTTTAACAAAACATTAAATAGAATAACTTATTTAAAAAATTGTTTTTGCTCCGTTTGTATAAAATAAAATAAAAAAATTATTTAATGTCATCTTTTATAATTTTTTAGTATTGTTAATATGTCACATTGTTTCAATAAGTATAGACATTCAATCTGACTTTGAAGTCGACATTTTTACACATTTGATTTTGCAATACATTCTAGAAATACGTACGATATTCAAAGATTTCTCACTTGCTATATTAATTTATCGTCTTTTTCAAAAATTAATATACGTCCAGGATGTCCCTGAATACTGTTTTAGGATGTTTTGAGGACTTTCGTAGGATATTCTTAGGATTTTTCGTACGATGTCTTGAGGACTATCTTAGGACGTCCTGAGGACTGTCTTAGAATGTTCTAAGGACTGTCTTAGGATGTCCTGAGGACTGTCTTAGGATGTTCTGAGGACTTTGAGGATATTATATTTTCATAATTTTTTAAAGACATTTAGACATTCTGTGCTATCTAAAATGTCTGGTATTTATACAGTCATCATATTTAAGTTTATCTTCAGACATTTTGTAGCTAATGAAACTCTTTATACAATATTTTAAAAATAACGTTTTCAGCTAGAATACATATATTCTCAGACATCCCAAGGATGTCCTCAAGACATGAGTAGAATTTTTATTCATATTAATACTATTACAAAAAAAACTCTAACATTCTAAACTTACTTTAGAAGTCAAATTTATACATAAAATATTTATATAAAATATTTACAATAATACAAGTATTATATCCTAACAAGATCCCAGGACATTCCGGGACATATTCAGGATGATCCTGAGGACGTTCTGTGCTATCTAGGATTTAAGTTAATCTATTAAGTTCTAAATGGACAGTTTTCTGAGACTTTTTTGAGTGGTATTTTATACTATATATGAATCTATTCCTCAAAAAATTTTAAACCAACTTTTTCTTATGCAAAATTTCCTGAACTTTTAATATTTGTCGTCAGAATTTCTAAAAAATGCGATTTGGACAATTTATGTTAATTTATTTGCAAAAAAGTTGGTTTTTACACTAAAATTTTTTTTAATTAATAGAAAACGTATGGAAATATCTCTGAGAAGTGAAAATCTTACGTCCCTGGACCATGAATTTTTAAATGTACGTGTGAATATATTTTAATACAAGATAGCGATATTTAATATGGCGGTTAGAAGAGGAAGATCTATGAAATCTTTGATTTTCCCATATATAAATATTTCTTTTAATTGCTTTATTATTTAAAATGGTGTTTAGAGGTTTTTGGATCGCTGATTGCGATTATATTATCAGCATGTCAAATTCAAGATGGTGGATTTAATATGGCGGTCGAAAATGTTTGAAGTTAAACAAATTAACTGATAATCACTATAAGCGGGTTTTTTGAGTCGCTGATTACGAATCTGGGATCATAATTGTCGATCTATGAACGGTGAATTTACTATCATGAATGAAATAGTCAAAATCATTTAAATTTTATCAAATTTAAAAGTTATCTGACTTATATAAGCACGGATGAGTTATAAGTTGTATTCTACAAATTTAATTTTTTTTTTATTTTGCTCGTATTTTCTATATTTATGACATACATTCAAAAACTGAAAAAATACAAACAACATAAATAATCCAAGGAAATTTTGAATTGTCAGTATGTAAATTAATAATCAGCTTAACACTTTTATTTTGTTGACCTGACTGGCCAAGTTTATTGATATGAATGTAACTACGTTTCGACCTCTAATTTGGGTCCTTTTCAAGTTAAATTATTAATGATCTTACAAAACATTGTCACTGGAAAAATACAAATTACGGTTTATACAATGCAATTGTATCTTATGTCCTCAGAATACATCAATTCGAAAACTTAACAGCTAATATAAATTTTCTACATGTTTCAATAAGAAATTCAAATAAATGTCCTGATAAGCTATTTTATATAGTCCGATGTGTCAATCAAAAACCGAAATTAGCAGTCAGTTAATTTAACAATATAAAAGAATGTAAAAGGTATAAAATGTCAAAAAATGTAAAAGAGTGTAAATTAAACTATGTCTGACATCTAGAAAAACAAAACGTGTAGCTTACACGAATCCTTGTGCGTCGGTAATGTCGCGGAAAACACATTGTCCAATGTAAAAAATTTTGTCAAAATCCCGTATATAAAAGGCACTAGCGAGCACATCCGTAACATTCTTAATAAGCAAGATTTCACAGTTCTATACACTATCCCCAAAAAACTGGACATGTTAATAAGGAAAAACAAAGATGAATTAAAAGAAAACAAGCGCACAGAAGTTGTCTATAAAATTGATTGCGCCGATTGCAATGCCACATACAGAGGGCAAACAAAAAGACATATTGAAAAACGTATTAAAGAACATCGAGCGGATATTAAAAAACACGTAGACAATCTCTCGGTGGTCAGCAGGCACAGATATGAACGTAATCATGAGTTTAGGTGGCGGGAAGTCGCGATCCTGCATAATGAAAAACATTTCAGGAAGAGGGAGATAGCCGAGATGTTTTACATTAAAAAATTTAAGGACACAATAAACTTACAAAAAGATATGGATAACTTACTACCGGTCTATGACCGAATAATACAGGCTACATAAAAACCCCCTCCCTCCGTTGTTTTTGGCTTTCGGCAATGTCGAGCTTAAACAGCAGTTTTGTAAGACAAAGTCGCTCACACACATATTATTGCTTTGCGGTCCATGGAGTGATACGGTCGTGCTTCCGAACACGAACGTTGACATAAGACAACACAAAGCGAACGTACGATTAATTGTTAATTCGTCAGACTATATCAATTACCGACGCACAAGGATTCATGTAAGTCACATGTTTGCGACTTGGCGAAGAGTTCGCTGGTTAACCCCTGAGGATGTTAAGCAGGGTGAGAGGACATTCGTAGATCAGGTGTTAAATAAAATGCACTGCGATTACGTGTCACGTGGACTCATCGTGATGTCCGAATCGTACCGTATATTTATCACAGATCTTAATTGATACATATTACACGCGTTTACTGTTTAATGAGCACAAGAATAAATGTCTGGATGAGAATAATGTCTTGATCACTTACACGGGAGAGATTATATTAATCTGTTACCAGTCGTGATGATGATGCCCGTGAGCCGGTATCACGCGTGCGCATAGCGTGGTGAGCGTGAGTCTCTCAATGGTGATATACTTGAACGATAATTATGAGTTTCTCTTAATTACTGTACGAGTCCTTTCGTTGAACACTCTCTGAGCAGGTATTTGAAGATCCAACGAATAGACTTGAGCACAAAATTACGTTGAAAACGATCGCACGAGATACAATGTGAATCGCCGCCATAGAGCACAAGTATCGAAGTAAGTTAATTCTGGTGATATGCGCATGCTGGCGCGCATGCTGGCGCTCATGCTGACGCACCACGATCTACGCGAACGGTAATCAATAGCTGCTGACATGACGGCGCTCAATACATACTGAATCCCGAACACCACACGTTTTGTTTTTCTACATGTCAGACATGGTTTAATTTACACTCTTACATTTTTTGACATTTTATACCTTTTACATTCTTTTATATTGTTAAATTAACTGACTGCTAATTTCGGTTTTTGATTGATACATCGGACTATATAAAATAGTTTATTAGGACATTTATTTGAATTTCTTATTGAAACATGTAGAAAACTTATATTAGCTGCTAAGTTTTTGAATTGAAGTATTCTAAGGACATAAGATACAATTGCATTGTAAAAACCATAATTTGTATTTTTTTTAGTGACAATGTTGTAAGATCATTATAATTTAACTTGAAAAGGATCCAAATTAGAGGTCAAAACGTAGTTACACTCATATCAATAAACTTGGCCAGTCGACAAAATAAAAGTGTTAAGCTGATTATTAATATAAATAATACAAAACCAAAAAACTAAAAAATGGAAAAAGGTAAAAAACTGAAGGCTCTTTATTTGCGTTCACCTCCAAGTGGTGAGAGCTGGGCAATTTCTTGACGGCTGAGAAACGTATCATGATTTACTTATTTTATTTTGTATGATGAACTTATTTTGTAGAAACGGTTTAGTATGAATGTAGCAGAATTTTTTCGAACGGAGATGAATATCCTCCATGAATGTTCACACATTGAATGATCACATGTTAGAAATTTTCTACTGACTACACTGCAATATTCGATCCACTTTCTTTAATTTAACAATTCTGATGTCATATTTGTAATCGGCGACCCAAAAAAACCCCATAGATTTTCAACGAATTTGAGATATTTCGAAAATTTTCCGCTGCCGTATTGGATCTGCCATTTTGAGTTCAAATATTTTGATGCCAGATTCATAATTAGCGAACCCCAAAAACCCCATATAGTGATTTTCAGTAAATTTGATTGGCTTTAAGCATTTTTGACCACTATTTTGTATCCGCCATCTTGAGTTTGAATATTTTGATGTTAGATTCGTAATTAGCAACCCCAGACGTTCTCATATAGTGATTTTTAGTAAATTTGATTGATTTCAAACATTTTCGACCGCTATATTGGATTCTCCATTTTGAATTTGACATGTCTGCTAACAAAATCGCAATCAGCGACCTCTAAAAATCAATTTGAATGATAAAGCGATTGAAAAAAATATTTATATACAGAGAAATCAAAGATTTCATAGATTTTCCCTCTTCTAACTACCATATTGGATGTCGCCATTTTGAATTGAAGTATACTTACACGTACATTTGAAAGTTTATAGACGCAAGATTTTTACTTAGAGATATTTCCATCCGTTTTTTACGTGTAAATATTGTTTAAAAAATTCAGTGAAGAAATCAACTTTTTTTGCAAATAAATTAACATAATAAATTATTCAGATCGCATTTTTAAGAAATTCTGACGACGGATATTGTAAGTTCAAGAAATTTTACATAAGAAAAAATTGGTTTAAAATTTTGTAAGGATTAGATGCATAAAATATCACTGAAAAGTCACAGAAAACTGTCCGCTTGGGACTTAATGGGTTAACATATTATGTAATTCGGAAGAAATTTAATTTTGATTTGTACTTGAATTAAAGAGATTCGATTTAATTCGATTCGACATAAAAATTTCAGATTTGTTTTAATTTGATTTTGAACGTTTTTAAAGATTTGATTCAATTTTACAAATGCTTAATTTGCTCTACTATATCTGAAAATTAAACTTTTTCATATGTTTTTATATGTTTAAAGTACATACAAAATAAGTAGTAGAACACTTAACTTAACCTTTTGTAATTACATTTCCGAAAAATTTAACAGTAATCATGGGTCATTTTGACCCCAACGACTTTGAACTTTGAACGATTTGTACATTGAAGAACATGTTTTCATGAAATAGTTAAATTTTATGTTTAAAATATTGAGAAAAATTTTTGAAAAAAGAAAGCTTTTTATTAAAAAATTCATAGCTCTTTCAATTTCTTATAATTTTACCCCCAAAATTAGGGTTTTACTCTTGAAATATGATACAAAAAAAAAGGGATACTGTGTTCCAAAAAGTATATTTATTTTGAAGATTAAATTCAGTGATTTTGAGGCAAAAAAATGCGGTGATTCAGTAATGAAAAGTGTGTTTATTCAATAATTTATAAAAATAATTTCCATGAATTTTTATTCTTCAAAATTTAATTTTTTTTTTAAATTTTATTCTACATTTGAATGCGAACGCAAATTATATGCTATCTAAATATTCAGAAACCAATAAGACAAAATTTGACGGAATCTCAATATTACTTATCATTTGAAGCGTTTGGAGCACACAAATAGCGGAAAAATAGTCCGAATTTAATAAAAAACTCAATTACATTTGGGGTCACCGTGACCCTAAATTACAGAATATCTGCTTCAAACAACAGCTGAAAGCACACCGATGTTTTGCGAGTTATGGCATGTATACAATCGTGGACTAGATATCTCAAACCATTAGCAAATGGCGCTACAGGTCACGTTTTTTGAGAATTTTGTACTTGTAATATTGATGTGAAAATTTTGGGGGATCAAATAAACCTCAGGTGATTACAAAGGATTAAGCTTAAAAATGAAAAGACAATAACAAATTACCAATATATACATATACATGTAATTATTTAATTTTTTAAATAAACTCAAGTTGAGTATCTTATTACTTATTTTATATATGTAAATATGCAAAAGAGTTTTTCTTCAAGACCAATTAAAAAAATTTATACCTTTTGTGTCACCACTTCTGTTACTTTCGTTCAGAATCTTTTTAATATTTTTATATGCAGAAAAATTAGAGTAATTATTATGTAAAAAATCATGTAGTTTCAATGTCTTGGTTTTTTATTTTTTTGCTCTTTTTGCTGTATAGGGTTTTTTAACATTCTTATTCTATTCAATTTTTATTTTTCTTATTTTCTTTTGCAGCATTTAACAAAATTATGTGCAGTTGCTACAGAGTGTATTTCATCTCTTGCCATAGACAGCATATTACAAATGCAGTTGTTACAATCTGGTGTTTTATGGGATTTGTTGCTCTTCATGTTCAACTATGATTACACGTTGGAAGAAGGTGGAGTAGAAAGAAATCAGGATGAAAATCGTCAAGAAGTAGCCAACAACTTGGCTAAATTGGCGGTTCGTGCTTGTGCTAGATTAGGTGGTTACTTGAAGGGTAATAATGAGACCCCTGTTAATCCCGCTACAGTTGCCGCTCTAGAAAGCTTATTAACGCCTTATCTAGCACGTCAGCTTGTTAAAGATAAACCCGAAGAGATTTTAAAGATATTGAATTCTAATTGTTCGAATCCATATTTAATCTGGGATAATGGAACTAGAGCAGAACTAAGTGAATATTTAGAACTAAAACGGCAAGAGAGATTAAATAATAACGGCAATTTTGAACATGATTTTAGTGATTTTAAGTATACTGCTCATGCTGACGAATTAATAATTGGCGAAATTTTTGTAAAAGTATACAATGAACAACCAGCGTATCAAATTGAGGTAAATTTATTTCAATGTAAAAATAAAATAGGGTGTGTATGTGCGTATATGGAAAAGGATTAAAATTCGTACAGCATAGAACCTTGCAGCAACATTGCTATAACGTAATATCATATATTGCAGTACAATGTTGTAGAAGTATTGAAAAAATTTTTTTCTAATATTCAATGTTTTGTAATGTTTTAAAATTATTATGAAAAATATATGTTTTATTCGTGAGCAATACGCGTCATCACCATTAAATGGGCGTGATGAAATTTTTGTAATTAAAAAACCTATACAAGACAGAATAAAAAGTGTAATAATAACGTTACACATTATGAAATTTCATGAATAAATGAATGAATGAATGTTTATTCATTCACATTTTAATGAAATAATTCCTTGAAGAATCTCTAAAGGTTGCCTTGACTTTGAAATAAATGAGATGTATTTTGACAGTAAAATTTTGATTCTATAAAAATTGATTTAGAGATATGATATTTCTGAATGTGTCAAAATATGTTAAGGTTCTTGGCCTCTCGCCACAGTCATATTAAGTTTGTGATATCAAAGATGAGAAATGACATGTTGACAGCTAAATTTTTGCGCCCATGCCATTTGCAAATAGAAATAAATTTAGATAATATAATACATAAAATAATACATAAGATCACTTTAATATATAAGATCACTTCTAAAATATGGTTAATGTTACTCAGTGAACAAAAAGTCATTGCTGCCACGTTATTATAATGTTATTCACTAACATAGGTTTCCAAGTATGTAGTTTTTAATGTTATATACAACATCATTATGACATAATATTTAATAACATTTAAATAACATTTAATAAATATTTTAAAAATATTTTAAAAATATTTTAATAATATTAGGACAGCAATATTAAATAATATTTTTAAAATTTTTATGAAAAATTAAGTTTCAATGTTTAGCATTGTAACTGGATCACGTACGAGCACTAATATCGCGATTCGACAAAAAAGTTCTAAATGGTATCTTTGTCACTTTTTAGTATAATCTAGCAAAAAGTTTTATTCTTACATATGCAATTATACAGTATTTCATAATTTTTTTTCTAAATATTTAGATATTTGGAAAAAGCAATTAAAATTCAATATTTACAACTGAATATGCGTATACATAAATTTTTTATGGGACTATTATTCCTACTACTATTTAATACACATGCCCAGTACAACTTAAATGAGGACAAAAATACCATTTAGAACGTTTTTTCTCAGATCACTTTAACAAAGGATTTTACCTCTGCGCGCGTTTCAGTTATATTATATTTCAGTAATTCCAACTTACAACATCAGAATATAGTGAATAATTATGGTATGGTATTCAAGAAATAAGTTATCATATCATTTTTTATGACGTCACAAATTCAATATGGCTGTGGTGAGACTGATCTGAATATATGAATAGCTGATACCACCGATGAGATACTATTAAAGACTGACACCATACGGGAGTTTGCGTCTTTATTAAAATATAAATGATTAAGAATAAGACATTGATAATATAGTACTAATTTTATTCTGATGTTTCGTAGATATGTAGGGGAGACCAGAGTTAATCCGACCCCCCCCCCTAAAATTTTCAAGTTGTTTAAATTAAAATGGATGGCAATAAATAAAGTATTATTAGATAGTTTATTGCCCGGCAACTTTTTATAAAATAATTGACGGTATAGTACCTATTAGTTCTGAGATATAATAAAAATGCTGATCTCTTCAAAATCTAGGGTAAATCAGACCCTCCATAATTTTTTGTTATTTAACTCTAACTTTTTAAATTATTTCGTTACTTTGGTTTTTTACATAAAATAAGAATCAGATTTATTTGTGATACAAAACTTAATCTTTATTTGAATTTTTTAATTCCAGCACAATTAACAAAATAGAAGAAATTAACAAAAACATTAAGAAATTAAACATTTATCTAACAAATACAAAAAATAAACATGTTGCAAAACAATTTTTTTTTAAGATATAATTGTTGAAATGTAGAGAAGTACAAAACAAAAAATAATTCTTTATCTTCATTTTTTTGCAGTAATCAACAGCTGCACTGCAAAAAAAAGATCGAGTAGAACAAACCAAGCCTCTGAGTTGAGCAAATTTAGT
This sequence comes from Monomorium pharaonis, assembly GCF_013373865.1. Taxonomy (NCBI): domain Eukaryota; kingdom Metazoa; phylum Arthropoda; class Insecta; order Hymenoptera; family Formicidae; genus Monomorium; species Monomorium pharaonis. The sequence continues at coordinate 13,145,538 of NC_050472.1, read as the reverse complement.
TACGTCAAGTACAATCGAATTAAATAAGATAAAAATTTAGTCTGTTCAACAATTTGGTATAAAAGTTTTAACTAAAAAATTTAGTTAAAAATAAACGGTTAATACGACTAAAATGTAAGTTAATACAAATAAAATGTAATACAGACATTATAGATATTATTTTAACTACGATAAAGGTTGATCTACTGTGTTGAATTGATCGATACTATTCCAGAGTTAAAATTACTCATATTATGAGTAATTTTGGTTAATCGATTAATTCAACGTAGTCTTTGTCTAATATAACTGTATTTTTAGTTTATTTGACACAATAAAATGTTACAAGAACATAAAAATTTGTTGCAAGAATCAAAGCAGCTAGTTCGCCATATACAACTTTGGAGTCACGTTCGTTTAACTCGATTTCAATTGCTAATACTGATCTTTTTTTATAGTTTGCAGTTGTGCTTTGTCGCGTAATATGAGAATCAACTACAAAAATCTTTAAATGAAAAAAAAATTTTCTGTATGTTGAAAAATGCAAAAAAAAACGCAAAATAGAGAGAGAAGATCGGTTTTTCCGGTTTTTGAGGTCGCATTTGCTCTGATCTGTATTTTTATTTTAAAGGTTTATCTTTTAATAATGAGGATACAATAATTTTCCCTCTTTTCTAAGAAATCTTATTGTATACCATTAATAAAGAACACTTAGCTTTGAACTCCAAATTTACATTAATAACTTTAATTGATTTTTTGTAAAAGGAAAAATTAAATTAGTAACCTCAAAAATAATATATTGGCTATAGCTCAAACATTTTAAAACCAAACTCATCAATTGTATGTCATCAAAATATTGTTAAATAACAGTGTCTCTAATGGCATTTTCCATTTTTCCATATATAATTATCTCTTTGAGATAATAAGGGGGATTTACTCAGAAATCGAGTTAGCCCTGATTTCCTCTATATGTATACATCTAGAACTCAATAATACTCGATTTTTATTTAAAATTGTAATTTTAATGTTATCACCCAAGTTTGATTATTCCAAGATAACAACTGTACAGAAATAATTGTAAGTTTGCAGCAATATTTATGATATTATAGCTTCATAAGTATGTATATGTATTTATAAAGCATTTATATAATAAAAAGTCATGAATTTAATATTATATTTAAATATTTAGGTTAATAATCACAAATTTCTATTCGATAATGTCATTGCTTTTTAATTACTACCTTGCCCCTCGGATTTTTTTGTTATTGACGAATAGTGAAGAGTCAATGGTTTTTAACACTAAAACCGACACTCATCGGTATTGTATTACTCTTTGTTTTTAAGCTAAAACATGAACTCAATTGATCGGCGATATGTTACCCAGTAAACACAGAACATTGCAGCAATTTTGTAATATGTTGCTACAATGTTATAACATTACCGCAATGTTACTGTTATGTTCTATGTTTGCTGGAAAAAAATGTTGGAATCTGACCAATTAAACCATGTGTCATTTTCAAATTGACACACATACAGAAGCACTTTACTTATGTACATAAGGTTTACGCACACAAGTCTAACATTTTGTCTAAGTGGTGGACCTTCAATTGGCTCCAACTATAGTAGCGCTATTAGTTATTGGAGCTACTCATATATTCAGACCAATGTCAGGGACCTTAATTTAAGGAGATGTTAGAATGACACAGTGTTCCGATCCGGGTTAGGTTGCAAGTCGTATATATGGCTTTACGCATGCGCAACGATGGAGAGGGGGGGGGGGAATACAGTAACGTGCTTATTATGTTGTAGTTATGGGAAGTTTCCTGTTTTTTTATTATAACTTATATTTAAAATATAAGTTATGATTAAGTATATAATTAAAATTTGCTGTAAAATAGTTAAATTCTATAAATATTATTTTTTACATGTGTATATATATTTTATACTTTAATAATTTTTTCACTAATACTTTAATATTTTTAATAGTTAGAAAATAGTACCTCTTTTTACTTGTACTAGGTACTTACTGATGACGCATTGTCGCACATGCATAAAACAGCCTAGCCCGAATCGGAACACTAGAGTGACGGTCAAACTCGATCGAGCTGTTACTAAAAATTTACAAATATATGGTTTACTTCCTCCTCCTCTACGTTTATGTTAAGTTCTATTAAAATCTGAATTTGAAACCTTTGTTTCCTTGTAAGAAACGGTAAAATATCATAAATTATAACATTTTTATCTAATATAAAATATCCCTTATACGGTCATAGCTGGATCTTTGTGCTGATTTATTTATGTGATTTTATATACTTTTTAAAGTTTGCTGAACTTTGCGCCGAATATACTTTTTAATCTCTAAAACACAGTTATAAAATGAACCAGATTAGTAATATAACAGTATTAAATTGATAATCATTTAATAATAATATTGACTAAGGTATACACCAGTGGTCAAGTTGGCTAACAATAAGATACCTGTTCCAGAAAGTCGGGAGTTTCCAGATCCGATCTCAGAATGAAGTGTTATTTTTTGTAACTGAAATATTTACAGTATTTGAAAGAACAGAGAAACAGATGCTATTTAACATTATTATTATTAAATTGATTTTTAATTTAATATTGTGATATTACTAATCTGGTTTATCTTACACTGTGTTTTAAGACTGAAAAGTATACTCGGCTCCCTGTTTAGTGAACTTTGAAAGGTATATGAAATCACTAATAAATATCAACACGAAAATCCAGCTATGATTGTATAAAAGCATATTCTATGCATATTTCACATAATTGGTATAGATTCTCTTTATAAAATTTTTTTCTGTTTTGGAATAAATCCCGCAATCTAGACTGGTAGTAATGCATATATTTTTATCCTAAAGAAGGATTTTCAAATCTATAAAAGCAAGTAATCATTTTATAAAAATTGCTACATTTTATTGGTAACAGACCTGCCTCCAGTATCTCCTTAACCTCTTCAGCGAAAGGCGAAATTTCATTGTTTGTGTTCCTATGGGCAAGAAAAAAGTTATCACAATTCAAAGTTACTTTGTATCTTTTTTTTGGATTGCTGAATATGAATTTAAGGTGGTTTAAATTCCAAATTCAAAATGGCGAATTCAATGTGTCGGTTAAAAAACTAAAGTCTATTTAATTGATATGAAAACTGGTATTCAAAGATTTTTGAATTGCAAATTTGAAGTTTGTTATTGAAGTACAAAATTTTGTTATTGAAAATAATGGATAAGTATTTATGTGTTGATATTTTTTTTTGTAAATATTTATTATACCTTCTAGGTATTAGATTTTATAAAAATTAAAAAATTTTGATTATTTTTGACCGCCACTTTGGGTCCGCTATTTTGTATTTTGTAATTTTGATCTTGAATTTTTACTCAACAATTCAAAAAACCTCTAGTAGGGTGTTATGTAAAGCTTTATACAACGTTTATAAACAGGTAGAGTGCATTGAACTGAACAAGTTTTTTACTGTTTTGCAATTTTGAAATAGTTAACGAGTTATTGATTACTAAAATTTGCTGTATTATCCCGTCCTACCGGTGCAAGCGTGCGACGAGATGCGGCCAGCGCTTGAGTCTTGAGACGCGGGAGGGAGTTGTTTACAACAAGCGCTAATGGCTACGGACGAGTGACGCATAACGCTCATCATTTTTAAGAAATTATAATTTTTTTATTTTTTACGCATACAAAAAGTATTGAGTAGATATTATTTATGCATCATGTTATTTACTGCAAGATGGTGAGGAGCCATTGCCGAACTTTAAGATTCAAACGCTGGGCGGCCGCATCTCGCCACGTGCTTGCATTTGCTGGTAGGCCAGGCTAAAACAGTAAATTTTAATAACCAATAACTTGTTAACTATTGCGAAAATTGCAAAACGATAAAGGATTTTTCTGTTCAGTTTAATGCGCTCTACCTGCTTATAAACGTTGTATAAAGCTTTACCTGACCCCCTGTAGATACCAGGATTTAGAAGAATCGGAAAATTTTGATTATTTTTGACCGCTATATTGGGTCAACTATGTATTTTGAATTATTGGGAATTTTGACCTTGAATTTATATTCAGCGACACAAAAAACCTTTGGATATCAGTTCTTATGCGAATCGATCTGGCTAATTAAAAAATAAACAATGTGCGCCATATGGCGTTAATGCCCACTGGGGCACACATATTTTCTGTGCCATATAGCATTAATACCGCTGAAAAAGTTATTGGCATCGGAAATATCAGAAATATTATAAAGCATTATATTGTGATTGCTGCAATATTGTATTGTAATATTTTGAAAAATGGATATTTTATTATTGCTGAAATATTTTAGGTATACTGCAGCAATATTTCGCAATGTTTTGCAATATTGCAATACTATGATATAATATTTTTGCAATGCAATGTTTTCTGTGCTATACAGGGTGTCTCCGAATGAATCATGTTTATTTTACAAAGTGAAAGAGGGTGAAATTTTGCTTTACCAATTTTGGCCCAGATTAATTTTGGCTCAAATTTATTTATTAATATCAAAAATTAAAATAAAGTTTTAAGTAAGGGAATGTATGATAAGCGCGTGGAGTTTTATGGCATGCTATGCTTCTGCATAATTTCGGCCGCACGCTATCTGATTGGCCAATTTTATTAATAATTTAGTAAATAATAATCTGAGTCAAAATTGGTAAAGAAATTTTAGTTTAAAATGTCACTCTTTTACTTTGTAAAATAGAAATGATTTATTTGGAGACACCCTGTATATAATCAAGTTATAATTCTGTAAAGAAAAGTAATTTTAAAAAGTTGTTTAATTTTCAGAATCCGAAAGGTTTTACATTAAACTTACTTGAATTTTTGTCATTATCTTCTGAGTATTTAACATCTTTGACAAGTATTACTTCAGTTAAAAAGGATCAAGAAAAGTTGGAACACATTGTAATGGCGCTTAAAGCTTTAAATAATGTTATCAAAAATAATCCTGGTATTGAATTACAATGTATGGGGCACTTTAAATTATTGTTTGGACTTCTGAATTGTAGTAATTTTAAATTAATACAAAAGCACGCTCTAGAAGTAATTAGTAACGTTACCAAGAATCAGGAATGCGTTGATGATATTGCTGTAAATGAAGTTGTCGTGTATTTGTTATTATGTTTGCACAGTTTAAAAGAGTATCAGCTTCTTGCATTGGAAACTTTATATGCATTGATGAGTTCGACTAAAATTGTAAAAGATGCGTTATCGAAAGGTTTGTACAGACAAATACAATATAGAGAATATAGAGAATATTGGCACAGATTCACAAATCGACCAAATTGATATTATATAGCTGTAATGTTAATATATCTATAATGTTATTCAGGAGCTGTTGTATATATTCTCGATCTCTTTTGTAATTCGAATAATATTCAAATAAGGGAAGCAGCCGCTGAATTACTTGCAAAAATGTCATCCGATAAATTAGCTGGACCAAAAGTTAAACTTGATTTATCGAAATTTTTACCCAGATTATTCAGCGAAGCTATTCGCGATGCACCCAAACAGTGTGTACATATGTTTGAAACACAACATGAAAATCCTGAATTGATATGGGATGATGATGCAAAAACTAAAGTAACGAGAATTATTGCCGAATTAAAAGATGAGTAAGTTTTATAAATTCATTATTATGTTTTTTCCTTTTGTTCTTTATTCCTTCTTTAATAATGTGCAACAAGTTAATTATGTCTTTTACTTTTTAGATACCATGCACTACAGAGACGAAATCCTAATGCTATATTAAAGTTACCTGATACGCAAAGTAATATTGATGTCGCGACCAATGAACCTGTTGTAGGTGGAGTATATCTTCGATTATTTATAGCCAGTCCCGCTTGGGCACTTAGGAAACCAAAAGAGTTCTTAAGTGAGCTGATGGACACTACATTGTCATTAATGTCCAAAGAAAAGACTGATGTAAGTGTTATAAAAATCTAGCAAAGAAAATCATCTTTATCTCAATAGTTTTATTTTACGCATATATTATTCACATTGAATTTTTTCTTTGTAGACGGATATGTTGGAATTAACGACGCAAGCTCTTGTGTGTTTACTCCAAACGCAACCTATTTTGGCAGACCAAGTACCATCATTGGGTCATATACCACGACTCTGTCAACAAATGGCTGCTCAAAACAGTCACCCGTCAGTATATAAAACAGCTATATTAATTCTACATCAACTAGCTACGAGCGAGGTGAGTAAATAAATCATAACGTCGATTGTATCTAGTGGTCCTTGCTTAAAATTATCCAAATAAAGATAAGGTGTAAACATATATAAATAATATAAAAATAGGTTAATTTTATATTTATCTAAAAAATAAATTAAATTATATATGATTTTAACTATATAATTTTAAAATAATCAATTGTTGAGCAAAACAATTTAGGACATATACAATATAAATTCATGTTTTTATATTTTAAATTGTAAAACTTTATTTCTTAAAAACAAGAATTCTTTAAATAATTTAATCTGACAAAAAATGTTTCTTTTTTTTATTAGAATCATGCAAATAAAATTTTAAGTTAAAAAATATAAAGGAATATATAACTCACATTATAATATCTAACAAAGTTTCTTGTAAAAATTTTTGAACGATTTACAATTTTAAGGCGATACTTTTTTCTAAGCTGTATAATTTGTTATTTAAAAAATTATACTATTAGGTTAAATCCTAACTTGAAGATTGAATCTAAAAATCATACTTTATACTTATTGTTACTTAAATAATTTGAAAAGATGACATTTACTTTGTTTAAGATAAAAATAATATTTTAGATAATGATAAGGTAAATTCATTTCTTTATCTAGATAATTATGTAGATAATAGCATACTGGTTGTATTGATATTTATAATTATTTTTCTAATTTGTTTGATTTGCATTTGCTTGTCCAGATTTGTATTTCGTCTATATGTCAAACGGAATGTATAAGTCCATTAAAACATGCGATGCAATTGAGAAGAGACATGATTGCGGTAGCGTGCGAGACGCTCAATAGATTATTTTCGACGAACGAAGATAGACTTATCAAACAGGTATGTATACAGTTCAGAATCAGACTTTATATACTTTAAATAATCTACATTATGTGTATATAATGTAAACAGTACTTTACATGTAATCTATGTAAATAGCAATCTATGAATCATAGAAGATATTTAGATTTTACTAGTAATAATTTTCAAAATTATATTTTGTATTTTATATTTATTTAATATTATATTTTTATTTTTACTCCCAACTGCTGCCAACAGAAGTTTGGCAAAAAGAGAGGCAGTATGCGTTTCACCAAAGCTAAATATTTGTTACCTTAGTTTTCAGTAACTACAACATGGATTAAAATCAACTTTTACACGTTAGTTTCTTATAACCTAAGCTAAGTTTAAAGCATATAATTATTATTAATTATTTTCAGAATAAAAAGCAGAAAAATGATATTAGTCTGTCTATACGTTATCTCATTGGCTATTGTATAGGTTACGTAGCAGTTTGATTAACCAATGGCTACATTCAGAAAACACAACCGTTACACAACAGTTGAGTAATTCGTTAATATAATTGGTCTAAATTTAGAGATCTAACAGTAAAGACCAATAATCACTGATCGCTGTCTGATCACTTGTGTTTTCTGAACGTAACCATTGATATGTATCATATATTCCGTATGGGGAATATTAGTGATTTATTGTTAGAGTTACAAGACATATCCAACTCAGTGATGGGAACTCGCGAGATATTTCTCGCGCACGCGCATCTAAGCAACAGCGGCGCAGCGCATTAACGTATATATTTAGTGGTACTGTAAAGGTCCTAATATTCATCGATAAAAGAATGTGAAGAATATTGTAAAGAGAAAAGTTTTTATTAATATTTTATATTAAAACAAAATCCTACTTATGAGCAATAATAAATTTTATTTATTTAATATATATTTTTGTAACAATTATAGCCGATTTATTACATAAATATCAACATTTATTATAAGAAACTTGTAAAAATCTTATTAGCATTTTTGCACTAAAATTGAACATAATAAATATGGCGCATTAAAACAACATATAATAAAAATAAAATATAGCCACTTATACGCATGTTTGGACCCTTGTAGACACCCGATATAGTACCTACAACCGTCACTGAAAAAGTACTGATACGTCACCTCACGCATGCGCACGAACGCGCCTGCCGCGCGGAATATCTCGCGAGTTCCCATCACTGATCCAACTATGATGAGCAGGGGTATGTTCTGTTTCACGCATGATGCGCATAATGCATTATTCATCCTCGTTTAACGTTTGACAAACAACAAGGATGAATTATGCACCATGCATATTGTTGCACTTCTCGAAGCTCTCTCGCTCCCAAACACACACTCTCACAACCACACGCGAAATAAACACACGGATTGCCAATTTAAACGACTTTATTATTTCTCGCGTTTACAAAGGCAAGGAATCTCAGACACGTACGGTCGAGATGATGTCCCGAGATATTCTGTTGACATTTCATTTGTTTATAAATTACTAAGCGATGCCGTTGCCGTTCAACTCAACTGACTAATTAGACGATCGATAATATTGATTTTCGCATTAATCTCGCACTCACAATTAGCGCGAAACTCGCGCTCGCAACATTTACTCACACTTGATAGGAAGTGAACGTTTTTTTAAATAATTGTGTAATCGTTTTTATTTTGTATGAAGAGGTTTGAAGTGCAATTGAAAAGGTTTGAGAGTCATTCGTTTATTTGTAATTAATTATTTTTTCACCCGACACTTAGCCGGAATATATTAATTGAACAAAGTTATATGGAATTGTTTGAAGTTTATATGAAAAGTTATGAAGTTTGATTAAAAAGGCTTGTGAGTAAGATCCAAATACATTTTATTTAATTCGTGGAAGTTAGCCGAAATTTACCGACAATATGTAACGGCATGAGCATGTGCAGTGGTCACATTTGCATGCTCCTTAGCTGTAGACGCATGCTCTGTAAGCACAAGTATGCAAAAAGTGCGCGAAATTCAAATGTGTATGTATTTAATGAAAATCTCGAGCATCTCGTTTTGCGTAGAAAGTTGCAAACCTATGTGGTGCAGAGAATGCTTTGCACGCATACACATACGCGCGCGCTATCGGGATGTGTGCTATCGGGAATTTACTAAATCTTTATGTGTGCTATCGGAATGTGCGCTGTCGGGATAATGCGCTTTTTACTTTGTGCGCTATTGGGTTAATATGCATTTTTTACTGTGCGATATTGGAACGTGTGCTATCGGGATGTGTGCTACCGGGAATTTACTAAATTTTTATGTGCGCTATCGGAATGTGCGTTATGGAGAATTTACAAAATCTTTATGTGTGCTATCGGGATGTGCGCTATCGGGATAATGCGCTTTTTACTTTGTGCGCTAATATGTTTTTTTGACTGTGCTATATTGGGACGTGTACTATCGGGATGTGCGTTATCGCACCGTGCGTTAATGGGACCCTCCCTAGTTACCAGTCAAGATTAAAAATAATTAAAACTCCTTTGATAGTCAACGAACTGGCCAATTTTGTTATTTTTCAATTCAAGAAGCATATTTAAGTAGCACAATGTTTTGACCTTAGTTTAGGTCTTTTTCAAGTGCAAGAAATTTTACGAAAGATTTAAATAAGAGTTTCATCGCAAGGTCATGAGTCTGTGCCAGCAAATTCACTTCTTTGCTATAAAATATATAATATTACTGTGTAAAACTCCCAAAGGATTAAAAGGAAAGTCCAACATATGCGGAATGAGAGATGAATTACAATTATAAAATTATTTACATTTAAAATAATTAAAAATGTATAATAAAAAACAATAATTTCTCTTAATGACTTTTTTTTAATAGAACACGGGAACATGTTTTCGTTACTTTATTAAACGCTGGTTGAAAATGTCGGTCAGTTTTCATCTTTTTTCCCTTAAGGATGTCTTTTGAGGCGAAAGAATTATTAAAAGATTAAAATATTTTTCTTCAGAATTATAATTTATAGCTAGTTTATAATTTATATGACTTTGATTATAACTCTACTATTTTGTGATTTTTGCAATAGTGAAAAAGTTATAAATTTATAAAGACAATCGAATTCTCCTTTTCTACGTAGAACTTTTACCACCAAAGGCAAGCCGTGAGTTGTGCGTAAACATTTTCGCTTGTAAACAACTCCCCGTGCCTAGTAACATGTTTCACTGAGTGGTTGTATTTTGTCGCTTGCTTGCATTTGGCGATAGGCTAGACGAAATCAGCTTTTATGTGCTTAATTAAATTTGCAATCTAGTCAGAAGGACTAATATTTACCTGATAATTTTTAAGAAAATTAAATGAACGTGGATTGTAAGATGTGATCTTGTTCACAACAGAGAATGCCGATATCATTTTTTTTGTCGCGGTTTTACTAAACACTGCCGAACGACGGGTCTGATAACGAAACGTATACTTCAAAAAAAAAAGCTTTTATAACAGTACCGAATAACGTTTGCACAACAGTTATCAAATAAAACGTAACCTTAATAATGGCTATAAAATGTATATAATTTACTTCCTAAATAATAAAAAGTACCCAAAAGTTGTGTTCGCATGTGTACAAGTAAATAATTGCATCTAAATTTTCGATGTCATTTGTTTATGTTTGTTTAAGAGAATTACCAAAGAGAACGAACTGAAAATAAAAAAAATATACTAAGCTAAAAATAGCGGCTGTATGCTAAATGCCGAATGCGCACAGAGCCCGTAGAAAGGAGTCTCATTCTTTGACCTGTTAAGAATTGAGGGTGCTGAGTGTCGGGCGAATTCGGGTTTAAGAAATAACCGAACACTTGATTTCTGCAGATGATGTTGCAATAATTGTAAACTTCACATTTTGTCAATTTATTTACAAATTATATTAAAATAGTATGCATGTTTTTTGTGAAATTTTTATTTAAGAATGTTGAATAATAATTGTACAATTTGATGCTGTTTCTACAATAATTACAAAATTAATTTTTGAAATGTATTCAGCAATAATCATACAGAGATGAGACTCACTAATATCACAATTATGTAAAGATATATTTTAGGCTAGATAAATTTTTTTGTTACATGTTAATGTTTTAGGACAGTATTCTAAAAAAAAAAGATACATATTTTCCAATTATATAAAAAAAACAAACTATTTTTAGAAAGTTTTATCCTGTTGTTTTTCTTTAATATTATGGATAAAGTTCCGAAAACGACTTACCTCCGATTTTTTTGAAACTACGTATTCTTACGTATTTTGTGGCGCTGATTACGAATATGATAGTGAATATTGGCGCAAATTTGATTTTCATGGCGAAAACCATGAAAAAACCATAAAAATAGTTTTTTCTATTTATTTCCGTAAATAATTAAAATTTCTAAAAATACTTCAAACAAAAGTTGTAGATCTCATTGAAATACATATTTTATGTCCTATTTATTTTTGCATAAAAACCAATATTCACTATCATATTCGTAATCAGCGCCCCAAAATACGTAAAAATATGTAGTTTCAAAAAAATCGGAGGTAAGTCGTTTTCAAAACTATACCCAAAATTATTTTATGTTTATTTTATATCTCATATACACTGAACAATACAAAAAAACGAGGCAAAAATTTTGACCGAATTTTTAGGCAATTTTCAAAGTGACAAGTGAAAGTTTGATTTGTTAAGTGTAAACCTTTTAAATCGCATGAAAATCAAACATGTTTTTTTTAATTGAAAAAAGTAAAAGTTTGTTATCATTTTTCACAAGTTCCTCGTTAAAATCTTGCTAATATTAATCTAGATTTTTTTAAGTTCATTCTTTTCTAAGCAATTAAAAAAAAACATGTCAATACGATGTTTTTTGTTGATTGCACACGAGTTTGAAATTTGCACTACATTTTAGGGTATTTTAGCGAATAAATACAGTATTTTTTAAATATCATGAATTTTGAGTATCAATATGATATTGCACATTGATTTTATTTGTGCTTAACTCAATCATATCGCCGTCGTCAGAGTGACCCGATGTCCAACCTCGTGGAGGTTGACGGTCGGATTTTGCACATCATGTGGCCCAAAAAGGGCTAATTTTTTAAATAAAGTTTGAATTTTTAAGATGAGTATGTGTGTGTATATATTTATGTGTAGGTTTATGAGTGTAGATGAAATGTGTATGTTTGTGTACATGTCTATGTGCATGTGTGTTTAATAGTGGGTATTTTCTTCTCGTCGTCTAATGACTTGTTGCAAACATTCTTCCATGTTGATGCATGCTTGGATTTCCTGATGCGGTATTTTATTCCAAATTTGCACCAGCAGTTTTGACAGGTCATGGAGATTAGTTGGTGGTCTCTCCAGACCTGTTAAATTCTAAATATGCTCAATGGGATTAAGGTCTGGTTTCATAGGAGGATGAGGCAGAACAGTAATCCTGTTTTGTCGTAGGAATTGTCTAGTAATTATTGCTGTGTGAGGACGTGCATTATCGTGCATAAACACGAAATTTCGTCCAATACGACGTCCCACTGGCAGTACATGCGGTCTCAAAACTTCATTAATGTAGCGTACTGCTGTCACTTCTGATGGTGGTTGGATGACAAATTCAGTGCCAGAAACTCATTGTACCAGATTCCACCCCATACCATAAGAGAACCGTTGAAAGGATTAACGGGTTGTACACATGAATGATCGTAACGATGACCTCGACGACGCCAAACACGTCTATCAGAATTGAACAGGCAAAATCTCGACTCGTAAATAAAACATTGCGCCATTGCCTTTGAGTCCAATTCTGATATGTTCCAGTATAGTGAAGACGAGCTTGACAGTGTTGGGTTAACGCTGAAATTCGAACTGCTGCGTGAATGCAAACCTGCCTCATGTAAATGATTTCTAACAGTTTCGTCAGAAATTCGTCTTCCAAGATTTAATTCATCAAGGATATGACGCGCACTTTGAGCAGGTTCTCGCACGGTAGCACGGATAATTTGGCGATCTTCACTAGGCATAGTGATTCACCTTCGACCAGAACCTTCACAACGATCAAATCTTTCTCTTTGTTGGAAATTTCTCCGAGCAGATTTCTGCGGAAAACCGTAGAACGATGAATTTGCATTCTTTCCGCAACATAACGCACCGTATTTCCTTCTTGTAGAAGGGCAACAATTTGCGCACGTTGAATTTCAGTTAAATGCTGTGGCATTTTTTTTAACATTAAATGCAGTGCAATCACTGATTTGAGCAGGCTGCTAAAGTGGCGAACCTTCTGTTCATTTTAGGGAAATTGGCTCTATCCGCTATACGAGTATTCAGATCAATAAGTGCAAATTTTTACCGATGAATTTCAGAGCCACATGATGTGCAAAATCCGACCGTCAATCTCAACGTGGTGTATATCGGGTCACTCTAATGACGGCGGTATGATTGAATAAGCACGAATAAAATCAATGTGCAATATCATATTGATACTCAAAATTCATGATATTAAAAAAATACCGTATTTATTCGCTAAAATAGCCTAAAATGCAGTGCAAATTTCAAACTCGTATGCAATCAACAAAAAACATCGTATTAATATGTTTTTTTTAATTGCTTAGAAAAGAATGAACTTTAAGAATCTGGATTAATATTAACAAGATTTTAACGAGAAACTTGTGAAAAATGATAACAAACTTATACTTTTTTCCATTAAAAAAAAACATGTTTAGTTTTCATGCGATACAAAAGATTCACACTTAACAAGTCAAACTTTCACCTAGGGATTCTCAAAGTAGAGTCTTTGTCCTTTAATTTAAAAAAAGTACATGTAATTTGGACGATTTTTCGCAAAGTTGCATCATTTTGAAGATTGCCTAAAAATTTGATCAAAAATTTTGTCTCGTTTTTTCTTTGCGCCAGTATATATTATCCTTTTTATAAACAAATACTCTGAACACAGTCGGTATTGAAACGCAATAAATTAAAGCTAGAAATAAGTACATTTGATAAAACTGGAAATGTGAAATATTTATATAAAATAATATTAAATACTAATCTAGATCATAATATGCTCTTTTATATTTATTTATATGAATACATAAACCATAATCCATGCAGTTTTTAATAATCTTGAAATTTACGGTACAATCTTGGTGAAAACTGTTGATGCCAATTTTTTTGTCATAGGCGTTGGACGCAGAAATGGTACCATATCTCTTAAATATATTAGAAGGACGATTAGATATTGTTGAAAACCCTGCCACGACTAAAGCGCAAATAGTAAAAGCTTTAAAAGCCATGACAAAAAGTTTACTTCTTGGTGAGAAAGTTAATGCCATTTTGGAAAAATCGAGTGTGTGGGCAGAGTATAAGGATCAGCGACATGATTTGTTTATTTCGAATAATTCCAGTGCTGGTTACCTTACAGGTATGATATATGTAAATAATTTTAAACCATAGTTGAAAATTTTTATTAGAATATATATATAAACAAATTATTAAATTGCTTGATTATTATTTAGCTGGAACACCTGTATCTGCTGGTTACTTGACAGCAGGGCCAAGTACAACTTTAACCACGGGCCCACCACCAGTAGACAAAGAAGATAGTTTAATTAATAGAAACGAAAGTATCTGATATAGATAACATTGTAAGTGGTACAAAAAGCAGTCAGAGCATTAATATTGAGATTCCTGTTGGTAATCAATACCGGTATAGACAACATTGTCTGTGATTTTTGGCTTAAAGAAAGAAATTTATTAATTAAATATATTATTTTTAAGAAATTTGTTAAATATATTGTTTTTGCTATACAATTTACGTTAGGATTACAAAATGTAATATTTCGTTCTTTGATTACGTTTATGCGAGCAGTAGTAACATAGCTATAAAGTTAAAGTCAGTTTTAAAGGGATCCTAAATTGACAAAATTGACAGGGTATAAAATTCTCTTAGAATTTGATAATATCAGTTCTGTCTTACTTTAGGATTTCCTTAAGATAACATAAGTATATGAGTAAAATTATAATTAATTTCTCTCAAGAAATACAATCTCTATATATTTGTGTGCGTGCGCGCGTGTGTGTATATATATTATCAAACAAGTCTTTGGACACATTTTTATCTTATACTCAGCAGTGTCGTAATATGAGATTTTGTCACGCTTTTGAAAACGAATTTACATTTATAAATTTGTTTGTAAGATGTTAAGAAATAAGAATAATGTCCGATATTGCCTGATGCGATTATAATTCTTTTTTTTTTTTCTTAAAGAAATCAAGTATAATGAATAATTACCAGCTAATTAAGTATACTTTAAATAACACTACTATGAATTTAATATTTTAATCGCACTAGCATTACTTCCATATTCGTGGTCCAATTTCTAAGTTTTATTACGCTGTAATTATATTTTCACTTAAATTTTTATTAAGGAAAGATTGAGGAAAAGAGCTATACATGTTAACTGATTTTTATATCTTTAAGAATACTTATGTATTATACGATGTAATGAAATACTTTTTAATGAGATTAACCATGAGTTTACATAAATGTAAAAAATTCCCGAATTATAAATGAGATTTATGTAATAATTTGCAATAAAATCAAAAAAGAAAAAAGAAGAAATTATCCAACAAATCTATATGTAGTGACTAATTTTTTCTTTGTGACAGTATGTTAACCCTTTAACGCTCAAATGCACAAGATTTTTTTCGTAAACTTTGACGGCGTAGACTTTGTATAAAACGGACAAACTTCTTATCAAATAGTACTTTTCTAAAAGGTTTCGAGTGTGCTCTTTCGAATACCGCCGCGAAAAATTGAAAAAAATGTCAACAACATTCAGTTTCTGAGCTTTTTTTTTTTTAAAAAAAAGCACAATTTTTTTCAAATAAAATTGTTTAAAAAGTGGATTTTTTTTTATCGTAACGGGTTTGGATTAGGATCGGAACTGAATAAAGCGTGCACTTTTTAGTTGTACTTGAAGACTATGCAGCGCAAAAATTTTTTCTAACATGGCGGATCGAATATGGCCGCTTAAATGTCAGAAATTTTGGAAATTCCCATTTTTTACGATTTTTTCTATTCAAACAATTGTAATTCGATTTACTAATGCTTATTAATCACTTAAAAACGTTTGATCATATTAGTTTGTACCATAAAAAGTGAAATCCAATATGGCGGTTTCAAAATGGCAGCTAGGATTGGCGGAAACACCGAAAAAAGTAGTATAATTCGTAGTTTTTTATATATTTCCATGTACTCATGTGACTGGAGAGTACAAAAGCAACTATGTACGCTGTATGCGAGTGTGTGTGTGTGTGTGTGTGTGTGTGTGTGTGTGTGTGTACGTACATCCAATTTAACAAATAATTATAAATGAAAATTAATGACATTATTAACTTCTAAATCGTCTTTTGCCAATAACTTCCATGGCAGAGTTATCGATTTTCACCCTGTGGAGTTGGACAATTATTGAGAATCTTTTTCTTGTTTTTTTTTATATTTTATTACCCAGGTAGCAAGGTGACGTCCACTGGACGTCAATAATTCGTCATTTAAGGTCGCGGACGTCATGTTACCAAATTAAGACGTAATAGTAACGTCATTTTTTGACCTATTAATTACGTCAGTCATTTATCCATCCTACAACGTATTTCCGACGTCATATTCTTGACTAATTAATAACGTCAGCTAATTGATCATTTTACGACGTATTAATAAGTTTTATTAATGACTAATTACTGACGTTAACTATAATTCTTTGTAATAATTGACGATTTAACCTCAAATGACGAATTATTGGTCCAGTGGACGACATCTTGCTAAATATAACTATTAATCATTATTTAAAGATTGGCTAATAAACAAAATATTATTAATAATTAATATATGTAATATTTTATATAATTATCATTATTTTAAAATTATCCCAGACAGTACATAATATTTATGATAAATATTTATTAATATTTATTAATATTTATTTTTTTAAAATATTATATAAATATTTTACACATATTTTATATACATGAAGAAAAAAATCTTTATTCAACATATTATTAAAATAACTAAATATTTTATATAATATTTATGATAAATAAAAGATAAAGATTTGTATAAGTAATATTTTGTAAATATTTATAAATATTTCATAAATATTTTTATAATATTTATGATAAATCTTTATAATTTGTCAAATCTAAGACCACACAAATATTTATAAAATATTTAGATACATTGTAACGACCTGCCTTTCGCGCGGATTAGCTCGCCGGGAAAATGGAAAGACAAAGGTCCGAGATAATAGACAACGTGAATTTATATGTATAATAGATAGATATATTCCAGTATGTACAATATTTACAAGGTGTCTCGTGTGTACGAGCACGCGCCGATCAGGTGCACTCGTGCGAGTCGTGCGCGGTGTTTGGACGGTGGGCACGGATTTCGCGGAGAGACGGCGGCGGGCGCCCGGTGGTGGGGTTTTCGGAATCGGTGGGCGCGAAGATCTTAGCGCGGTACGGTACGTGGTCGCGGATCGTACGTTTTCATGGGGCGGTGATGGATGGATCGCTTGGATCTAGATCCGAGAGCGCTCGGAGGAGACTAAGAACTCTTGACCCCCTTGTTTGCCTAGATCATTGCGGCTAGGAGCGGAGCGGGCCAGTGGCCGAGAGGTCTCGGCAAAGACGGAGAACGCTCCACCCTTGGTGCACTGGCCCTAGGAGACGGAAAAGATTTCGATCAGAGCCGGAGAACACTCGGCTAAAACGGAGAACTCTCCACTCTACTTTCTGATCGCAAGGTTTAGGAGGCTTCTTGTCCTGTCGTGTCTCACGGAGATTGTTTCAGGAGAAGAAGTGTCTTGCCTCCACCGCGGACGGCCTTTTATATCCGTCCGGGTGGAGGGTCGGCAGTTCTCGGGAGTCTTCGGTCTCCCTCGTACTCGATCTCCGATGGTCGGGAGATCGGTGGGGAATCGCGCGATTTGCGGAGGTACTTTTTGCCTCGACGCGATGTGCTATTTTTATGACGGGCCGATGCCCGTGTCGTGGCCCGACGGATGTTCGGTCGGGCCGTACGCGGTCGCTGGTCGCCGGTAGGCGGGGTTCGTTACAACATATTTATAAAATATTTAAATAAATATTTTATAAATATTTTATAAATATTGCGTGTTGTCTGGGGTATAATTTAGCTTTATCAAAAGAACAAAGCAAAAACATTTTTATAAGTTATTCTACATGTTATTTCGCATATGTAAAAATCAGGAAAAAAACTGTAAATTTTTTTAAATAAAAATATTAGTTAAGTACAAGTTTCATGTTTTTCGCATCTATTGAACTTATCTATAACAAATATGTATTCATGAGCATCAAGTGTTCATGGATCATCACAAAGTGCTTTACTGTCGCCCCACTGCCGTCCTTCCGTCCCTCTTTTCCGACACTCTGTCTAACTTCATTGACCACTATACTAATGTTGTAATTACTAGAGACTTCAATATCAATTTACTTTCTGTTACCTTTATGTCTGAATTACTACGTTCTTTTCTAGATAATCTTTCTCTCTTTCTGGTTCCATTTGGCCCTATCCATCACGCTATTTCTGGTCAATCTTTTTCGCATACGCTACTTGATATATTTATTATCAGTAGTCTTTCCTCACTCTTGGGCTTTCACAAATCTTCCTCCCCATTTATTGCTGGTCACGATTTAATCTCCATTGAATTTAAGTTTGACGCTTTATCAAACTCTTCTCGAACTATCGTTCAACGGGATCTGAGGTTGCTAACGCTATCGACCATTAACAGCTTGCTTATCGCTCGTTTGCATGATTTACCAATGGATGCGGATCATGCCTCGCTCGCTTCTATTGACTACTTTGTTGACTCACTTTCTAACTCCATTATGTCAGCTTTCGATATTGTTGCGCCTGCCAGAGCGATTAGAGTCTCCAGTAGACGCAAGCCATGGATTAATCTTGACTTACGCAAACTTATGCGTCTTAGAGACAATTTGTATAGAGCCGCGAAGGCTACTAATTCTCCAGTATTATTTCAACGTTACAAATCTCGCAGTGAAATCAACAACACTCTCGATACTTGTAAAAACTCGTATTTACAACAACCTTTATCTGATTCTGCGGATGCCGCGGCCCTATGGTCTAACCTGCGGAAGCTGGGTGTTTGTGATGACAAGCGCCCTTTGTTAACGGACGTCTTTACTACAAATGCTCTTAATAAGCATTTCGCTCGAATCGCTTCTGTTGCTCCACCGCTTACGCCATGTTTCTTGTCGGATATCACTATGGATATCATGCCCAATGAAGGTCGTTCTGAATTTGCGTTTTCATCAATACAAATACCTACCATTTATCATGCTTTGAAGCACTCCTCCTCGTCGGTGGGTTGTGATGGCATTTCTTTTTGCATATTGCGTCTCGCTCAGTCTACTCTACTGCAGCCACTTTGCGATTTATTTAACGTCTCTCTTACCTCTGACTATTTTCTTATTATGTAGAAGACTGCGCGAATCATCCCTCTCTCCAAGTCTTTCAAGTTGACATCACTCTCCGATACGCGCTCCATCGCCATCTTACCGGAACTGTCTAAGCTGTTCAAATGCATAGTACATAATCAGTTATCTCTTTACATCAAACGGCATGGTCTTCTAAATCTCAAACAGTCTGGTTACAGGAGAGTTCACAGTTCGCAAACCGCACTGATAAGAGTGCTGGATGACATGCGATTAGTTATTGACCAACGCAAACTTACCATAATACTCCTTTTTGACTTCTCTAAGGCTTTCGATACTGTACCTCACCAGCGTCTGCTACAAAAACTGCATCTACTGCGTTGCTCACCCCAGACTGTCAAATGGTTCTATTCATACCTATATACGCGTTCTCAATTTGTAAGTAGTCCTGATGGACGTTCCACAGGGTAGTGTATTGGGTCCTCTTCTTTTTTCTATATTTATTAACGGTATTTTGTCTGTCTTGACCCACTCCAACTTCATGTTATTCGCCGATGACTTCCAAATTTATTACTCCTTTTACCCTTCAGATTTGAACGATGCAATAGATATTATCGGCAGAGATGCTGACGCCATCTCTAGATGGGCCACAACCAACGACTTAAGTCTGATTGCCAATAAAACCGGTGCGATGATTGTGGGAAGCAAGCAGTATGTTGCTCGTCTTGACTTCCTTTCGCTGAGGCGTGTATCAATTGGAGATCAGTTCTTTCGCTATGAAGTGCGCGCCCTGGGTGTTATTATTACTCCCACCTTGGACTGGACCTCCCAGGTCAACCAATCTATCAAACGTATGCATTTTGCTCTGCGCAAACTGCGTTTGTATAAGCACTCTCTTAATTTCCAATTACGGAAAAAACTTGTAGAAATCTTAGTGTTTCTATACCTCGATTATGCTTGTGCTGCGTACTCTATGCTTAATAAGACCTTAACATTAAAACTTCAGCGGGCGCAAAATGCTTGCGTCAGATTTGTCTATGGCAGTCTTTCTCGTAGATCACATATTATGCCTTATCGTCTCGCCATCGGCTGGTTGTCCGTTCCCTCTCGCCGGGAGTATCTTGTTGGAATCCAGGCGTACTCTGCGTTGCTGCGACGATGTCCTTTGCATATCTCTCAGCTATATCAATTTGTTACTTCTTCTTCGGTGGTGCGCTCCTCACAGCGTCTTCCCCCTCGCCTTTTCACCTACTCTACCTCCCAAACTGCAGCTATGCAAAATTCATTCTTTATCCAGTCCACTATCTTCTTAAACTCCATCCATGATTTGCTTTTTGATCCTGCTGATCACCGTTCTTTGATTCCTTCTTACTCTCATTACCCGCTTTCAAGACTCCACTCTTTTCTCCTGGAACGGGACAGTGCCGCATGGGCTTACCGGGTGGAAGCGAGGGTGCGTTCCACTTAACGCTCACAACGCTCACGACCACGACCGCAAGATTTTCCGTTCCACTAGCTCGCCAAGCGTCGTGAGTGGTCGCGGACGAAAGTTTAAGTGGAACAGGATTTGAGCGTTGTAAGCGTAATTAGGGGTTATGTTTAAATATGGCCGCTAATATAAAACAAGCCGCGTTGTTGTTAATGCGTCGAAGACAATATGTATCTAGTTCTTCAAGTTCTGACGACGAGTGGGAAGCAGTTTGTCTGCAGAGAAGAAAACGAAAATTTCGTCCGCGAATTCAAAATTATGTTAATGTTGTTTGTCTTTACACAGATCATGAGTTTAAAAGTCATTTTAGGTTAGTAATTACATCAACACTTTTTAATTTCCAATTTTTTTAATTTTTTTAACATTACTGTAACTTTTTACATATTAAATACATTATTATATTTTTTATTATATTTATATTTTGGAATAAAAAAATAATTTAACTCATAGTTTGTCTATTTGCAGAATGTCAAAAGGTACATTTGAATACCTTCTAGGAATTATTGGTGAAAATTTAAATAGAAAAATTAAAGGTTGCTTTACAATCCCTCCTTATCAACAATTACTGATGGCACTTTGGAAGATGGCGACTATGGACTCATACAGGTAATTGATATTTTATTTTTAATACTATTTAACAGATTTATTATTTTTGTCTTATTTGTTATTTTTTTTTTACAAAAGATGTTTGTGCTTTATTATAGATCGATTTGTGATCGGTTTAATGTCGGAAGAGCTACAGCTCTTAGAGCAGTACGAAGAGTCACTCGTGTTTTGTTCTTGAAAGCCTCAATGTTTATTAAGTGGCCCAGTGGAGATGATGCTATTATTGTAATGCAAGGTTTTAAAAGAGCTAGTGGGTTTCCAAGAATTATCGGAGCTATTGATGGAACTCGCATTCGGATTAATGCCCCAAAAGAGAACAGTGCAGATTATGTCAACCGTAAAGGATATCATTCTATCCACTTGCAGGTAAGTGAATATAATATTGAATCAAGTTGTATTATAAATGTTGGGATACAATTGTACGTATATGTATTTGCAGTTGGTATGTGATCACCAAAACTTAATAACACATTGTTATGCGGGACATCCTGGTTCTGTTCACGATCAACGGGTTTTTCGTCATTCAGAAATAGCAGATTATTTAAATGATGCAGAAAAGTTTCTAGTCAACAGTCATATTCTAGATGCATATGGGTTACATGAACATTTGTTAACTCCCTTTCGAGATAACGGTCATTTAACGAAGAGACAAAAAACTATAACTATTGCCACTCGGTAGCCAGGACAGCAGTCGAAAGATGCATCGGATTGTTGAAAGGACGAATGAGAAGTTTATTAGATCGCTTGCCAATGGAAAGAGTCGATTTGATGGCAGAATATATTATTGCTTGTTGCGTAATACACAACATTTGCACGTTACAAAAAGATGACTTACCTATTATTACAATTCCATCATCTTCCAATAATGCAAATGTTACTAACAATACAGCTTATGGAAAACAAAATTTAGGCATTAACAAACGAATTGTAATTATGAATTCTTTGCAGCGCCGAATGTAATGCTATATCATAATAAAATGTAATTTCCATGTATTTAAACGCCATACTGCATCCACTATCTTGAACTACTTGAACTACTTAAAAAATCAATTAATAATCATAGTTTATTACTTTAAAGAGACAAACTCCGTCACTTCAATCGTTTACAACAGTCATGGACAAAATTTTTCAAAGTTTTCTACTATAAAAAGTCAATAGTCGATGAAAAAATTTATATCAACTTTGAGCCGCCATATTTAATTTCCAATAGAAAATTTTGAAATTTTGACCCCGGAATCTGAAAGAGCAACTCTTTTTACGTAAAAGAGTATATTTTGTTTTAAGTTTTCATGTGATCTCATCACTTTTCTGAGTCGAAAACCAATCGACTATAAAATGTCCGCTTAGGAATTAATGGGTTAAGCGGCCATATTTGATCCGTCATGTTAGAAAAAATTTTTGCGTTGCATAGTCTTCAAGTACAACTAAAAAGTGCACGCTTTATGCAGTTCCGATCCTAATCCAAATCTGTTACGATAAAGAAAATCCACTTAAAAAAAATTTTTCGAAAAAAATCGTGCCTTTTTTTGAAAAAAAAAAAAAAGCTCAGAAACTCGATGTTGTTGACATTTTTTTCAATTTTTCGCGGCGGCATTCGAAAGAGCACACTCGAAACTTCTTAGAAAAGTACTATTTAATAAAAAATTTGTCCGTTTTATACAAAGTCTACGCCGTCAAAGTTTACGAAAAAATTTTGTGCATTTGATCGTTAAAGGTTTAATTACGATGAAGACACAATACGAGAAAGAGAGGTGAGGAGGGAAGAAGAGGGGACGAAGGAAAGAGAGGGAGAAAGATAAGGGAGAGACAAAGCATTTATTATAGTTCTAGGGTAAGCTACTCTTATTTCGAACGTTCTAAGAACGTTCGAAATAAGAGTACAGAACAGGGAACAGCAAAACTAAGAATACAATTTAACAGTGTAAAAAACAAGTAAAATAAGGAGTGTACAAATACTTATAAATAAATAAAAGAAGAGGAAAAAAATAAAAATAAAAATTAAAATTAAAGAAAAATAACAAGCCTGAATGAGATAATAAGATGACGTGAACAAAAATCGAAATATTTACGAAGATGAGAGAACGCGCAAAAATGAGTGAGTAAATATAAGGGCAGGTTGATATGCTATCCCCCCTGCAGATGACGGAAGAGCTCTTGACAAAAAAAGGATAATGAATTGGACGTCCAGAATTATTCGGTAATTATACCGGAAGGGAATTCCAGGGAGAGGAGGCATGGAGGCATGGAGGCATAGTAACAGAAGGTTTGTTGGTAGGTAGCAGTTCTGTAAAATGGAAGTGCAAGATCGTGTGAAGAAACGCGGGAGATGGAACGCGGTGCGATGGAGCGATGAAAATTGCACACCAGATGGGGAGAGTAGCCCGATCGGAGGATAGAAAAAAATATGCAACTGGGGTGAGAAAGACTTCTGTCATTGGCAGTCAGCCATCTCGGAGTGTTATAGCCATGGGAAATGTGTTTATTCTTTCGCAAGTTGAAAATAAAGCTGACATTGGTGTTCATCTGCCACCTCAGCCTGAGCCGCTGTTGACCAATCAAATCAGAGAAGACGGTTGAACAATAATCAAAAACCGAGAAAATCGACGAGGTTGCAAGCCGCGTGCGCAATTGTGAAGAGAAACAATTTTGATGATATTTTAGTCGGTATAGAGCACTAGTGACCTTATTTGATGTGACTCTGATCTGCTCGGTCCAGCTGAGATTGCTAAAGATACAAACACCAAGGTTGATCGACGAAATTAATTGGAACGTCGTTGATGCTTAAGTTAATGCAGCTATTTTATTAGCGTTAAGGGCGAGACCGTTGCGAACCGATTATTGTTTTAACAAGGCAGTATCCTCCCTAATTCGACTAACAGCGGCTTCAAGGTTACAAAGGGGCAAGTGGATATATAGATTATCTGCATATGGGAGATGATGGTAATGGAAAAAGTAATGCTGGATATCATCAATGAAAATGGTGAAGAGAAGCGGACCAAAAACGGAGCCCAGGGAATCAAGGATGCTTGAGAGGAGAGATCATCGGTCACGCGCACATGTTGGGATCTGTTAGAGAGGTAGAATTTGAATCAGCGTAAAGTAGCATCAAGCGGAGATTTGATATAGCTTTGCGACGATATTTTCTCGGTTCGTCCGTAACTTCATCGCGTTTTTAACTCACATTACTTTATTTCTCTAAACCTCTGGGCGCCAGGCGCGACTTGTCGCGCCCTACCAAATTCACAAATTAGTTAATCACGACGACTAATTACCCGATAGCCCGCTCCTATACGAAATGGTAGAGGGGCGGAGTTCTTATAATAAGATGTTCTTTCTCGGAAAGTGGGAGAGGAGGTCCACAATCACTAACGACTCATGTGATAATAATATAATTCATATATTAATAAAATATACAACAAGTAAGGTGTATAATCATGATTGGCTGTACGGGAATTCTTACAACGTCTCGGCGACGCGATTAAGGTTCCACGTATCTACAACAGTTATTTTCAAATTCATAACACGATTAACAATCACTCTACACGGTGACAGTACGATCGATAGCATAGTTCGGTACTACGCTAACGACTAACGCGATTCTCGTCGACGTTCGGGACACACACACGTTCTACTCGCAATTCTACACGCGATTTCGTACATTACACCGAAAACTCGAACATATACGACGAGGTATAGCTTTGCCCGTAGCGGATTTTACACAAATCTTCGTGAGGCGGTTACGACGCCTCGGCACAACGCCATCGTCCCCGAGTACTCGGTATCCTCGTCCGGGAGGCGGATTCCTCGAGATCTCGTCTCGGCGCAATGCCCGCCACTCGGAGCCCTCAGTATTCTTAATCCCGGTACACTTCCTTCCTTCACGTCGTCCCGGTGTTCCGCAAATCTATATTTACAACGCGGCTCGGCGGCTCTCGAGGGCGAGAATTACAGGAAAAGGGCCTTAGATTATGAGACGGAGTTCGACACGGGCCTCGGATATGCTCGGTTTCACGAAAATTTCTCGCCGCGATATTTTCTTATGGCGTCTACCAACTTCTTTACTATCTCGCGAATCGCGGAGTGACCGTGCCGTCTCTCCGTCCTTACCGCGTGGTCGAAGTGGTGGCCTTACAATAGTCGGGGACGTCGCTGGTGGTCGCTGGTCTGTGGCGACTAGCGAGTTTTTACTCTAGCTTTACGTATCGCCCGCGCCAGCGTGGCGCTGTAAGGAGTTCGTTTCCGGCAGTGTGTGTTCCGCCGAACAGTCCGCCATTAACATTTGGTTACCGAGTCACGCCAGGTAACCGGCGTCATGTATATTTTAATAAATCAGTTAAGTTAATTCCCAGTGCAGTTAATTACCGCTACGACTACCTTTTCTCTACCTCGGAAGCTCGTGGGGATTTCCGCGACGACGTATATACAGATCACGCATAACATATTAACAGCGTTGCCAACCTATCATGCTTCAAATATCGTACCAACCATGATAAAATTATCGTACACTATCGTACATATATCTCTCATGATAACTAAATGTTTATAATATATTTCTACTGTAATATTTTTATAGAATTTTTTATATACGACTTAAATTTTATATGTTTATTATTTTTTAATAATTGTGTATGTATATGTCTGATTAGATTTTATTATTACATGCAAAATGCAAGGAACTTATTAATTTCAAATCATAAATTATAGTTAAGAAGGCTCTGCTGCGGAATAAAGTAATTGTATTCTAATAAAAAACTAAAAATAATATAATACAATTATATATATATATGTTTATTGTAAATATATTTTACAAAATATAAAAATATATTTTATATTTATTCGTAACAGCATTACGTATTAAAACTTTTTAAAACAAAAAACTCATATATATTACATCAATTATTGCATTAATAGAACTTGACTTAAAGAAAATTCTTATAATTAGCTTAAGTACAGTCTTCAAAAATGACTTCATTGTCATCATCACGGTTAAAATCATACATTTTTTGTGAAAATTTACTTAACATATTTTTTGACGGTGTAAAATTTATGCACGAGCAAGAACCTAATGTGTTTTTTTTCACATTTTGACTAGCAAGTAATGTCCCATTTATTGTGGAGATATTTAATTTGTTTCTAGTTTTTGTTTTAATTAAATTAATTTTACTAAATATTCTCTCACACTGAGCATTGGAATGCGGAAGACTCAAAATATTTAAGACAAATTTTGATAAAGAATTAGCCACATTTAATTTCAAAATATGAACCCAAAATACATCTATTTCAACTTCTAAGATATTATCTGAAAGCTGTAACAAAGGTAAATTTCTCCATTCATCATCAATCTCTTGGAACTTATCTTTTTCAGTAAATCTAGAAAAGTGATTTAAAAGAGGTAACAGAGTAGGATACTGATCTCTTGCATTATTTGAAATTGCCACTTTTGGAGTAAATATTTTTAACATAGACATATATTTATCGTCAAAATTATACCTTTTCTTAATTTCCATACAAATGGTTTTCATAAAATTCAAAACGTTCTCATAAAAAATAACTAACATATCTTTTCTATTTTGAATTTCCTTGTTAGAAATAGCATTCATTACTTTAATTCCCAAATAAAGGTTAGGTTTTTCAAGAAATTTTGAAGAATCTGTAGGGTCTATTTCCGTAATGGGTTTAGAAAGAACATAATTTCGTTTCATAAAACATAATAAAAGATCGGTATAAGTTTCGACCATTTTCTGATGCATATGTGCTACTAAAACTTTTTCACTTTGGAAGAGTTCATTCATATATATAATTTTGGGCAATATCCATTGTAAAAAATAATAATATAATTGTATAAAGGGATTGTTTAATGCTTTAAATACTTGTTCTGCTGAAATTAATTTTTCTTGCAACCATTTTTCATTAAAAAACAAAATTAATGCGGGCCATTGTTCGATTATCCTATTTACTACTGCCAATAAGGATAACCATCGTGTTTGAGATGGATGAAGTAGTTTGTGTATTTCAATATTGCAAAATTGTTGAAACTCTTGATATTCACTCATCCTTTTAGAACTATTCTGAAAAATAAAATTATAATTAGTGAATAATTAAATGTATAAAGAATAAAAAATTCAGGTTTTTACTTTAAAAAAGTTATGTATATTTCTGGCTAAATCTTCACAAGTATGAGGTAGTTTTTTGCATGCTTCGCTGGCACATAAATGAAGTGAATGACATATACATTTCATTATTACTATTCCAGGACATTGCTCTTTAAATCGACTAGCAACTGAATTGTGTTCACCCATCATTGTGTTACAACCATCAGATCCAAAACCTATTGTATTATCTAGCGGAATATTTCGATTCTCAAATGCCGAAATAACCATATCAAATAATTTTTTTGCTGTAGATGCAGACGAAAATTTATGAACTTCTAATAGTTCATAAAAGGAACTTACAATTCGTTCTGCATTGCTATTATAATATCTTACTATTATGCACATCGTTTTATTAGTAGAGATATCAGTTGTCTCATCAACTAATATACTAAACTTAACTGACTTCAAATATGCAACTATATTGTCTTTTTCATATTCTCCAATAACATTTGTAACTATTGCAGTAGCTTTTGTCCTTTTTAATTTCATATTTTGAGCAATCTTTGAATCTTTAAAAGAGTTTTTTAATATTTCTGTCAAATGTTCTATTGATAGAAAAGAAATATTATAAGCTGAAAGGAAGGCACAAATTTTAATTTCTGCTTCTTTCGTTTGCAATTCCAAAGGACTATCTATCTGAAAAAAATTGTTCACAATATCCTTTTTGGTGTTGTCTTTGTCCTTTACTTTTGCTTTGTGTTTAACACTTTCCTTATGATTTTTTATTACAGTTAATTCTGCAGTAAATTCAATGTTGCACAATGTACAATAAGACTTATATGCATTGTTCTTGACGGGACGTAACCAAAATTTAAATTCATTGTTACACAACCATTCTTTTCGAAATTTTTGGGATCGGCGTTTTGCTTTGCCTGGTTTATTAATTTTAATTTTCTTTTTTGGACAAGCATTTTCAGCATCAGAATCAGAAGTGTTATTAAAATAATCAAGTGATTCAGCCATATTTGAGTTTCATATAAATATCAATAGATATTTTATTTCGTCCGTATGTAAGATTGTACCTGTAAATACAAAATTTGTATAATATATTTTTTATTTATATATTTGAAATATATTTGTATCATTTGTAGACATCTAATGACTCTGGCAGACCAGCGCAATGTCTAATGAGCAACCGCCTTTTCGCTTATTTGTGTACGCTTAGGATATCGCGCTGGTCTGCAGAAGCTATAAAGCCGGTATCAGACTAGAGATCGAGTTTAAAGGGCCCTGCACACACTTTTGCATAACGTATATACATAAGCAAATTGATTGGTCCATAAGCAAAATGCATAAGAAATTCAACCAATCGAATTTCTTAAGCATTTATGTTATGCGTTGTGTAAAAGTCTGTGCGGGGCCCTTAACCATAGCAATCAGAAAAATGAGAATCAATCTCAAGTTTAATTAACTTTGCTTTGATTAAATTTCAATTCAATCTCAATCTCGATCTCTAGTCTGATACGAGCTTTACAGATAAAAGTTAGAATTATTACAAAATTGATGAGATTATAATGTTAGAACCTCGAAACATCAACTTACTAGTCCTCTTATGGCTTTCCGACCCACTCATACAGATCACAGTATCACAAAATATTAATTGACTTCTTCAAATAGAGACACCAGTCTTCTAACGAAGTGCCATATAGCCAAAACATCAACTGATATAAACAAAAAACGACGGAGGCTGTATTTCAAAATTGCTGCCAGCGCGCTGACATCTATAGTTCACCTTACGTGTACTACACATTTGCAGCGCTGGCAGCGCGCCATAGATAATCAGTATGTAGATGCAGTTTCATCATCTGTTTTCATCCGAAATAAATGGAAAGAATACACATAAAGTCTGTTCTTTTTAACTTTTTGTACCATTTATCTTTCCTCTTTCACGTTTTAACTTGGAGAAAAAAAAAGATTAATAGTGCAAGAAGTCAGCTGAAAAGAACAGACTTATTTCCAACTGAAGCAATTTTTATTGGAAAAATTTAAAATAAATACTAATACCCTAAATTATCGTGTTTTTAGCGTACGATAGTAGTTCAGTATCGTACATCGTACAAGTAGTAAAATTATCGTACCCGTACGATAATTATCGTACGGTTGGCAACGCTGCATATTAAGGAATATTAATCCCCACAGATCCCCACAGGATCTCAGCGTCCGAGGGCGCTTCTGGTCGTGACACTGCGCGACTTGAAGGCTGCGGCTCGCATGCCTCGATGGCCTCCTTTGTGGTTCTGGCTTCTGCCGGATCGGCTCGGAAGTGATCAGGCCCCGTCCGGCCGACTCCTCGAAGCCGTGACGACTGCTCTTGCTGGGGTTTCTTCCACCCTGACTGACGGGAGTAAGAGCGCACGCTATTTCCCCGGCGTCGTCTCTGGCGGCATCTGGTTGTTTGGCTCCTTTTTTCCTTCTAAAACAAGACATAGCGGCAATGATTGCCTCACGAATTTCCTTGTGTATTTACACCCTGGATACTTGACCTGATTTATGGTCCTTCGGCTGTCCGAGGCCCCGCCGCCTCCGGTCGTCTCGGCTCTCCATTGACAGTCCCTCGACGGCTGCTCCTCAATTTATAATTGGTCGTCTTGGCACACCACTCCATCCGCTCGGTATTAACTTATAAATTAAATTAGCCAAAAAGAGAAAGGCCGCCGCCTCCCCTCAAGGTACGGCGTGGCCCTAAATGACTCTTCCCGGCCAGGCCCTTATGACGGGAGAAAAACGCCACACCACAGCTTATTGTTATATGCGAGCGTTTGAATGCGAAATAGGCGCGCGTCATTGGCGAAAACGGAGCATAGGCGGAGCAGGAAAGCCGACGAAGAATCGGAACAGGCGGACACAAAAGCTCGCTTTCTCTCGTTTCGACTATCGAACTGAACACATGGTGAATTGTACGTAGCGTGGACTCTTTTTCTGTTACGAGATATTCTCTAAGCGATTAATGTATTGTCAAACAGATCAGATCTTTTTTCTTATGGATAAATCTTACCGTCGCACGAGAGATCTTTCCTTCCTTAAAAATTCCGCGGACACAATAAATTGGCGACGAGGATGGGATCGCACGGACTTGACTAAAATATTGAGAGAGAGTATTCGAGGTAAACTGGGTCCCAGAGTCTTGGCGCAAGTAAGTATTTTGTTATTCAGAAATTACAAAAAAATGTCGGAATTACTCGTACAATGACGGAAGCCGCCAGCAAGGGAGGAGGATCAAGGGCCCCGCAGTCAAAGGACGCCTTGCGAAATTGAGTCGCGTACGTTGATAGCGAGCTGTCGCAAAGCGCGTAACGCGTAACGCTCATTGGCTGACGCCACGCACAGCCAAGTAGCGCACCCTTCTCGCGGGGAGCACCATCGATGTGCGATCGAGCACCTCGCGTCTCGATCGCTCTCTTCTACACCAGCCGTTATAACTAACATTTCGGTAACCCGACCGTCCTCGGAAATTTGTCATGGCGAGAGAAGGACGAACGTCCCGTGTCGAGCGAGAGCCTTGCCAGGGACCCGGAGGGATCTGGAAGCCATTGAGGTTACCCGTGACATGTTTGTGAGATTGTAAAGTCACTCGCGAGTCGACGGATCGCGCTCGCGTTCTGGGGTCGAGCTCTTTGGTGTAGTGCAGTATACGTGGACGTACTAATTAGTGTTCGAACGAGTGATCGACTCCCAAGCGCAGCGGGCCGCCGAGAGCTCGCGAAGACTAGAGTTCGCGTATCAAAGCGTTACGTGCGTGGAACGCGCTCGCCGAGGATCGTGGCCCCCGGTAATAACGGAAAGAGCACCCGTTCGTGAAAGAAGGCCAGTAGCACGGCCGCCATCTCGTTGCACGCACGAGGTGCGTGTTTGTCGGATCGTAGCGCGTGCATCACGCATTCGCGCCGCGGTTCAAGGAATTGTGCGTGAGGCTTCGGCTCCTCCAATATTTTGCGTCATTGTTATCTCTATTAATCCCGTTCCGTTGATATCGCGTCGTAATCTTATTGTTAATTCCGCGTTGCGTTGTTGCGTTAATTTTACATCCTAGCGTTATTTGTAATCTCGTGTCTTATCGTTACCCTTAGTTTTACGCCTTCTTCTATTCTTGCTGTTTCTTTCGCCCCTTTTGATTAATTCTGTTAAATTCGAGTTATTTTCTGGTTTTGAATATTTTCCGTTACTCCTTTTTAAGCTCTGTAATTTGCGCGTCAAGCGACATTTCCGCTACATTTCTTTGCTTTTATATTATTAATTCTTTTTGTTATTTTCTTTCTTTTGCGCTACGATCCGATAAACATGCTGTTAATTTGCTCTATAAAAGGAATGTAAGTTAACTCTTTCTTCATCTGGCGTGAACGCTCGTTCGCCTGCGGCATACCGTCGTTACGTGAAACGGAACCTTGGAGTACTTTCGCGTGATCGTTTGGTGAGTTGACGCGACGAAAGCGCGCGTCTGGCGCCCAACGTTTGGTGATAATTCCTGCGGATCGCTCGATGATAATTGAGAGGCGTTTAAAGGAACGTCCATCCTTCCTTTCCTTTCGCATCATTTTTGCTCCGCGTCGCGGTTCCGCGCGGCGGAAAGTGAACATGCGTGACAGTACATTACGGATTCAGATAGAGAATCTTTGATGGGTTGCGAATGGATCAGACAGTTAAAAGTTTAATTATAAGATACGCTAAATACATTAAATACAAGTATTTTAAAATAAATGCGTTTGTACAAAAATATGAGCAAGAGTTAGATGCAAGTTCTACAAAGATAAAAAAAATTCTAGCACGTTTAACATTCAAGGACAATACACATCCAGTTTTTTTACGAGCCAGAAAAGTACTATTTAAATTAACACGTCACGGCAGAAAAGGTTAAGAGTCACTTCACTAAATACTACAGAAGTGACGTACTGTGAGGTCTTGATCTCTGCCACCGGATGCCAGGCGGATTGTACCTCCACGTAGTGCATCCTGGGCAGTGCTAAAGTAGTCCGCAATTTTTACACATAGAATGTGCTCACAATTCTGCCTAGAATCATAATTTTGTGATTTTTTATTACATTTAGACTATTCTCCCAGCTAGCCAGGCCTGTTAAAATCACATATCGTGAAAACTTTACAGCAAGGATTGTTTTAATTTTGACAACAATTTTATGACAAGTAATTGTCTGTTGTTTTGTCTCCTAAAAGTTTCGAGCAAATTTACGGCAAAAGTTTTCATCACACGAGGCTGCAAATAACAGAGAAATACTTGTAAATATTACGTAGAGAAATTACAAGATTTGCTCCGAAAAAATACAAAATTTAAGCAAATAACAGAGCAAACCTTGCTACACGACATGAAAATAAATTTATGGCAGAAACAGGAAATCTTGTTAAGCACGGAATAACGGCAAATTAGTAGCAAGAACAAAATAAAACTTGCCGAGCACACTTTTGCAACAAAATTGCGACAAGGTGTGTTCGTAAACAGCTTAGTTTTTGCTGGCAAAGCCTGTTGCCAGCAAATAGTATGACGTACATTTTATGTAAATAACAGAGTTGCATTATCGGATTTTAAACTTTATTTCTGGGTGACTTTACTATCTATCTCGAGATGGCGCATTTCTCGTGAAAAAGATTTACCTACTGGATTAATAAAAGGAGCTCGTCGAGAACAAAGAACCAAGTATGATTGCACCATTCACATATGATATTGGACTAATCAGTCCAATATTTCATTTTTGTTGATCTTAATTTCGACAAGATTTGTCCTGTTCTTGCCACAAATTTGCTATCATATTGTGCATAGTAAGGTTTGCCTTGTTTTTTCCACAAATTTGCTATTATATTGTGTACAGCAAGGTTTGCCTTGTTCTTGCTGCAAATTTGTTGTTATGCTTTACTAGCAAATTTTACCCTGTTATTTGCATAAAATATGCGTCATATTATTTACAACAAGCCTTGCCAGCAAAAGTTAAGCTTAATGCGAACACATCTTGTCGCAATTTTACTGCAAAGGTTTGCTCGAGTTTGCGGCAAACTTTGTGCAAAGTTTGCATCATTTTGCTAGTTGGGTCTTGCAATGTTCCCACTACTCGTTGGATAAATGATTGTTATTTTTTGTCATCTAAAGATCCAAACAGTAATTTTTTTAAGGTCGCGTAACTATATATTTCGTAGTAATATCCTTACACAAATGCATATGTAATTATAGTCGTTTTTTAAACGATTTATTTATAATGTTTGGTATATAGTATTTAAGTAACAACTCTTAAATTATACATAAGTGTCATTTTAACTTTGTTAATAACTTTATTATTAAAAAATTTTATTAATTTTTTGTGATAATTAAAAAAGTATATGTATGTGTGTGTATATGTGATAAAATCTACATTACTTGTTTTTTGGTTATAATAAAATAATATTTTATATTTATATCATAATTTCAATATTTTGTGTGTATGTGTGTGCGTGCGTGCGTACATGTGTGCGTGCGTGTGTGTGTGTGTGTTTATTACTGTGAATTTAATATCTATATTGCTCTATTTTACCTTATTATATGTATATTCTTCATTACAGTATTCTTCTGAGTTCATCATATTATATATCACCCATGTTCCGTGTGTTCTTTTTATATGTGCCCCCCCCCCCACACACACACACACACACACACACACACGCACGCACGCACGCACGCACACAGGGGATGGAGAGGTGCAAAGAGTCCTTTGGCCCTTTTTCCGCACCCGTCCAAATCGTTAACCCATGTGCATCTCGTTTTGCGTGGAAAGTCGCAAACCCATGTAGTCCAAGTCGCTAACCCATATACATTGCAAACAAAGTAAAGTTCACATAGGTTTGCGACTTTCTACGCAAAACGAGATGTACATGAGTTAGCCACTTGGACGGGGTGCGGGAAGAGGGCCTTCGGCACCCTTTGCACCCCCTCCGTGCGTGCGTGCGTGCGTGCGTGCGCATGCGCAAAGCATTCTCTGCACCACATAGATTTGCGAGATATTTTGGAATATGAACAGTAACAAAAGTAGTAACAAACATTTAATAATATTGCTTATAATAATTATATTACCACAGAGCATGCGTACGTAGTGTCACGTTTCGTCGGTATGACAGATTTTTTAACCTGAACAGTAGTCAATTTTAATCGTTAATATCTCGCTTCGCGGGGCAGAGCGACGTTTTTTCTGCCAGATTCTTTCATTTCGTGCAAAACCGCATCGAATGAAGCTAAACTCTTCGATTTTAGAGATGACGCTAAACTAGACAATTACCATATATTTAACGTATTTCTTTTTACAAATTTACATATGTATAGAACTATTTACAAAAAAACGCGTGTCTTCGTGTCGATCAGCTGTTCGGTAAGTCGTGTGCGGCGTTCGGTGGCAGTCGCGGGGCGTACGGCGTTGCGGCGGGTGATGCCCCACGGCAAGACGCTCGAGTTCCGTGGCGCGGTGAGAGCGCGGCGCGGTAGACGGTAATTGCTCTGTGTTCGGGTTCGGTGACGTGCGGTATGAGGCGCGAAGTGAAGTTGTTTTGTGCATAGCCATGTCTCCGTTTCGGAGGTTTTTCGAGGAAATAGCGACGGTCCCGAGAACATTCGGGAGAGAGACGGAGAACGTTCTATCTCTACATGCCGAGCCGTGTAATTAGAAGTGAAGAGATTTCGTGGCCAAGAACTCTCGGTAAAGGCAGAGAAGGCTCTACTCTCAGCTTATGGATTCAGAGTAGGAAGTTGGAAGCGAGCGGTGCCAAGAATGCTTGGCTGAGGCGAAGAACACTTCACGCTAATTACCGGATCGCAGGAGGCTTCTCTTTCGTTCGGACAGACACAGGTTGTCGGATACGTTTCGATCGAGAAGTGTCTCGTACTCCACTGTGACGGCCTTTTATACCCGTCTAGGTGGAGTGTCGGTAATCCTCGTGGATCTTCAGCTTTCTCCGCATTCGATCCTCTCCATCCCTTGACGGTTGGGAGAGCACCGGGGGAAGCGCGCGGGTCGTTGAGACGCGATTTTTGTCTCAACGTTATGGAAATTTTATGACGGGCCGGTGCCCGTATCGCGGCCCGGTGGGTGTTCGACCGGGCCATGTGCGGTCGGTGATGCCGGCGGATGAGAGATCCGTTACAACCTTAAAATAAATTTTTATTTTTATTATTAAAGTTATTATTAAAGTAGATTTAATGTAATCTTATTTCAAGATTTTTGTTTTGAAGTTAAAAATGTCAAACAACAATATTCCCTTTTTGTGCAATTAATAATAATAGATTAATAGTTATGGGTCAATCTGGGACGACTGTTGTATTTTCTCGGGCTTGTTTATCAATATTCATGTGAGGTATATACATATATAAATTGTATAATATAAAATCGTATTAATATATAATAATACTAGTAGACTTCCGGTTGGGATATGGCGGTATGTGAATTATATCTTAAAATACTGCGGCTTTTTAGCAGTTATATAAGATGATAGAAGAGACCAAAAGACGAAGAGGAGAATTGGAAGCCAAGGATAACAGAAAGAGGAAAAGAAGAGAGACTGCGCAAGAACAAGAGTGCGAACAAAGGAGAACAGATAACGCAAGCGGAGACGAAGTAAAGTTAAGAGATGAGAGGAGAGAGCCGGGAGCATCGGAAAAGGAAAGAGCACTGTAATGAGAGAAAGAACGGAGAGATGGCACTACCGAGCAGTAGAAGTAAAACCCAACAGAATAGCAAGGCCAAGCTAGAGTGGCCTTTACTTGGACACAGTGCAAATGGACACGGTGCAAATGGACACAAATTAATGTACATGTTTCAAATGGACACGGTTCATTTCGACACAGAAATTTTAGACACAGTAATTTTGTACACAGGAAAAATAAATTATGGACAAATTACAATTTAAACACGATAAAATTGTACACCATGCAATTGGGCACGTAAAATTTGTACACCGCAAAGTTGTATACCGCCAAGTTATACACCGTAAAGTTGTACACCGTAAAATTGCACACCGTTCATTAGACACGTAAAAGTTGCACACCACAAAGTTTTGCGTGGAAAGTCGCAAACCCATGTGGCGTAGAGAATGGTTTGAACACACACAAACACACACACACACACGGCGGGTGCAACGGGGCCTTCTGCCTCCCTCCCGCACCACCTCATCGAAGTCGCTAATCCATGTTCTACATTGCAAACAAAGTAAAATTTATATGTTTGCAGATTTCCAATCCAATATACACGATGTACAACTTTGTGGTGTACAACTTTGCAGTGTACAAGTTTGCGGTGTACAAGTTTGCGGTGTACAAGTTTGCGATGTACAACTTTGCGGTGTACAACTTTGTGCTGTACAACTTTTACGTGCCTAAATGAACGGTGTACAATTTTACGGTGTACAACTTTACGGTGTACAACTTTACGGTGTATAACTTGGCGGTGTACAACTTTGCGGTACAACATTGCAAATGCAGCTGTAATGTATAAATATTTAATATGCGTTTGATTGAACGGTCTGCATTTGAACGGTGTGTAATTGAACGGTGTGCAATTGAACGGTGTGCAACTGAACGGTGTGCAAATAAACGGTGTGCAAATGATTGGTGCACATCTTTCAGTGTGCAAATGATCAGTGTGCATCTTTCCGTGTGCAAATGATCAGTGCGCATCTTTCCGTGTGCAAATGATCGGTGTGCAAATAAGTGGTGGGCAAGTGAACGATGTGCAAGTGAATGGTGCGCAAGTGAGCGGTGTGCAAATGAATGGTGTGCAACTTTTACATGTCCAAGTGAACGGTGGGCATTTTTTCGTGTGCAAATATCTGGTAGCCAAATTTTACGTGTGCATGTAACTGGTGTTAATTTTTAATAAAATTTCTTTTGTGTCCAAATGCAGTGTGCAAATGCACCGTGATCATTTGAACAGTGCGCAAGATATCGTGTCCAAAAGCACCGTGTCCATTTAAACCGTGCAAGTAGAGAAACGAAAGAATAGAAGAGGAGGAAAGTAAGTTTATGAATGAAAATTTAAAAGTAAAAGTAGAAATAGAAAAGGCCTACAGGATAAAATGAAAGAAAACAAGGACATAGTAATCGCAAGCCTAGAAAGCTGGGAAAAGAAAAGAGAGGTTATAAGCAAAGAAAAGGAGTTGAGGCAAGAAATATGGATTTTTTTATATTACATTTTCTTGAAGCTTCAAGTTTCGAGAATATATCTTGAGTTTTATGTTGATATCTGAAAAAATGCCGGAATTATAGAGAGTTGAGTAAAACGGGATCGAGCGTTCGAGTGCTCGAATTGGAGCAATATCAACATAAATCGCCACTGGACGATGATGTGATTAAAGCCATTCGTCCAATATTTGAAAACAACTTTCTAGTGATAATTTACTGGAGAAATGCGTCAGTGGATTTACGCAAAACGTTAACGAAAGTTTGAACAATCTGATTTGGCGCATAGCGCCAAAAGTGCAGCACAGCGGTGCACACGTTGTGCAAATTGCTGCCAATATTGCTGCATACACATTTAATGAAGATGCTGCCGCATATTTATTAATGATAATAAAAGAATTGTGCTGCATATTGCGAAAATCAAGACCGAGCGCGCATCGATGTGGCCGAAGTATTAGCACAGAAGGCGACGCGCGAAGAAAGGATTGCTCGCTGTCAACAAAAGTCTTCACAAAGCGCTGCTGTTATTGATGTGGAAGGAATCTCATATGGCCCCAGAATTGTCGACTAGAGGTAAAGTGCAAAATTCGGCTATTAACAATAGTAGAACTAAACTTGAAACTTTAAACGCGTTTTTCTCAAGACATGGTTTTCAAAGTCGGTGACCACCAGATCTCAAAAACTAATCGATGGATCGTTTTCAAATTTTTACACAATACTCTCAGAAATATTCTTTTGTCGGTGACGATCTATTTTTTTTTAATCGGTCTTCATTAAAAATTAAAAAATGAAAAAGACAAAAATTTTTTGTTTTTTTTTTAAATTTTAACTTCAACTCATCGCCATTTTGTAACAAACGATAAAATCGACAATCGGCGATCGTCACCGACAAACCATTACTGTTAACTTAAAAACACCATTTTGTTTTTTTGTTTCAGATGGATCGTTTAGACGGGACAGTGGTCACCGCAAAATGCGTTTTTCCAAACCTCAATGTGTGTCGGCGGCCATATTTCTGCTTTCCGTCGCCATTGTTTAATAAAAAAATTTTTTTTATATTGTCGAAACATAAGTCAATAATCACCCAGAATTTCATTTAATTCCCACTACCCGTTTAGGAGGAATAAAATATCAAAGTTAGGCCTGTTTTTCGACCGTCTAGGTTGGTGTAACCCCTTAACGAAAGAGGAGAGAGGAATTCAGAAAAAACTGAAGTAGGAAACAAGCATGGAAAACGAAAAAGGACAAAAGGTATAGGTAGGATACATGAAATTAGTTATCGGAGACCAAATTTTTAGATGGAATAAGGAATATTAGAAGAATAAGGAGATTGAAGACAGAATAAGGAAGAAATGAGAAGAGGCCAAGGAGAAGGGGGAAAGGAGAAGAGGATTACGAATATGTTTTTAGAACGTAGCAGGCTTTATACACTTAAATGAAGATACGTAGGAATACTTTGAGGAATTCGACGTTTTAGATTTAACGGAAGCATGGATCGAAGCGGATTAGACAGAAGTAATAAAGGTAAGTGACTGGAACGAAGAAAGAAGAAAGTTATAGAGAACGCTGGGAAGGATGGATATGTGAGCAAAGAGAAAACTAGAATATTTGGCAGGAACTAAAAACAAAGGTAAAGAGTTCAATCACTAAGCTTAAAAAGAAAAAAGGAAGATGGAAGTTCGGGAAGAAAGAATGGCACAGCAAAGAATGGAAGAGAGAGAAGAGATATTTAAGAGCAATGATGAAAAAAATGAAAAAAGGAAAGATCAACCGAGAAAATTATATTCAGAAAAAAAACTCTATAAAGAATGGCGCAAAGAAGAAAAGGAAAGACACGAGGAAGAGGAGGCGAAGAAAATAAAGGGCATCAGCATAGAGAAAGAAGTATCAAAGTACATAAATAGATATAGGAAGAAGAAAGAAGGCATAGACGAAAGAATAGAGCTAGGAAATTGGACAAAATACTTCATGGATCTACTAGGAGGAAAGGAAAAAAGGATAATCTGGCAACAGAAAGAAGAGGAGAAAATGGAGGAAGAAATATTAGAACTAACGACGGAGGAATTAGAGAAGCAATGGACGAAAATAGGGAAAGCCCTAGGAGAAGGTGGTATAGAGAACGAAGCGTAGAAATATATGCCAGGAGAAGCAGGAGAGGTTCTGGGAAGACTATTGAATGGTGTATGGAAACACGGAAAATTTCCAGGCGATTGGAACAAAGGAATAATCAGTCCGATCTTCAAAAAAAAAGAGAAGAGCGAAGTAGGAACTACAGAGGTGTAACGTTACTGAATACGGCTTACAAGATGTTAGTATCTTGAACGACAGGCTAATGAAGGCAGTGGAGGAAAAACTACAAGAAACTCAATTTGATTTGTTAAAGGAAGAGGAAAGGCAGATGCGATCTATGTGTTAAATTACATTGTTAATAAGGAATTGAGCAAGAAGGGAGGAAAAGTATGTGCGTTTTTGCGGACCTAAACAATGTTTTATATCGTCGCTTCCGAATAAAAGGGCGTTACTTCAGAAACCGTTTGAAAAGGGTGTTAACTCAGAAACCGGTTGAAAATGACGTTAACCCGAATTTTTTATGCATTTATGTTATGCGTTATGCAAAAGTCTGTGCGGGAGCCCTAACCATTTGGAATCGTTTGGAAACGATTAGAATGATCAAATTTTACTTCAAAATGGATTGTAGTAAAGAAAAGTACACTTTATTGCACTATAGTGCAGACTTTAGTGCAGACAAACTAAATATTGACTTTTAATTAATTTTCATTAAAATAGAGTTGTTTTTCAAATAATGAAAATTATACCGATATTTTTTCCAAATGATTTTGGAGCGATTGGATT
The DNA here is from genome assembly GCF_013373865.1 of Monomorium pharaonis. Lineage (NCBI taxonomy): Eukaryota > Metazoa > Arthropoda > Insecta > Hymenoptera > Formicidae > Monomorium > Monomorium pharaonis. The sequence continues at coordinate 13,104,803 of NC_050472.1, read as the reverse complement.
AAAGAAAAAAATTTTTAGACATTTTCTGCTAACTATAAGGTTAATTGATTTTAATTAATTTTGATTATTCTATGGTTTTTCAAATTCTAAAAAGTTTTTTCCAAATGTTTTCAAATGTTTTCAAATGATTTCCAAACGATCGGACTAAAGAAAAGACATTTTTAAACATTTTCTGCTAACTATACGCTTAATTGATTTTAATTAATTCTGATTATTGTATGGTTTTCCAAATTCTAAAAAATTTTTTCCAAATGTTTCTAAATAATTTCCAAATGATTGGATAAGATAACTTTTAATAATGTTTTATCTGTCTGCTAAGTATACGTTGGTCAACGACGGTGCGTGCGCGGTAAGGAATGTTCGATTCTCTTAGAAGAATCGATTTTTGAATCGATTCTCTTGAAAAATTGGAATTAAAGAATTGATTTTGCAAGAATCGATCTAAAAAATCGTAAAAAATTATTTCTATATAATCAAAACATCTAAATTAGTAAATTTTAATTAGTTCCTTAATTTTTAAAACTTTAATAAATGAAATAAGTAATTAAATTAAGCTTTAAATTTTTGAAAAAATTTATATTAATAGCAAAGTATTAAATTTACATGAATATATATATATATATATATATATCTATAATATATATAAATAATAATTATCAATAATAATTATCGGTAATAAAGTATTATATTATAGTATTATATTAATAAAAATATATTTATATTAATAATAAAATATATTTTTAAAGAACACCATGTTTCTCTTATAGGACTTGATTCCATGGAGCGGATTAGAAGAAAACAGAACGAACCTATAACTAATCACGAGATTGTTACTACAAAACCCTTCAAAAAATTATATCTAAACAATTCCGTGATCTGCTTGTTTCGCTTCCGCATTTCAATTCTCTTCATGGGACCAGGGGCTTAACTGTTTTGTACAAAATTATACTTACTCGTCTTTTAATTGCCAATCTTTAATGGATAAGGAATTTCAAAATAATAATTTTTGTAAATGATCGGACGAAAGTCGATTCCTGGAATCTGTTAAAATATTGGCAGCCCTTGAAAATAACCTCTCAGAAGGCACTGACGTTCCAACTGATGCTAAGTATTTTTTAGCAATAACGCTGAGAATCGGATATATTGAGGCGAAGTTTGTTCAATAAGTTATTGGATTTTCTCTGCGATATATCATTGGTTGATTTAAGTAATACCTTAGGTCTGTTGGAATTTCATCTTGGCGCCATTGGATAGTATTTATATTTTTATTTTTGAGAAGATCATCGTGAAAGGACTATAGATCATCAGTTTTGTCTGATATTTCCATGTTTGTTATTTCAGCAACTGAAACATCAGATTGTTTAAACATATTTGTCCGATCTAATTTTCTCATTTATCTAGCAATACGACCGATTGCATACGAACATGACAAAGATTAATTAAAATGTAATTTCTTGAACCTAGGATTTAGAATCGTTAAAGTTGCCATAATGGAATTTTCTTCTATGTACCCAAATCGCACCGAAATAGAGTTTTGAAGACAATCAACTAAAGAAAGTGCAGTTGGCGTTTTTAGACTCTCACGAAGTTTTTCGTTTTTATTTTTTAAGCAATTGATCAATGGAATGATTTTGCTAGCCGTGACAAGTTGTTCCCCACATATTTCCCTTGTAAGCTGTTCAAGTGGTTGTAATACTTCTATAACTTCGTTTGCTAATTGGAGTTCGGTTGCAGTCAACATTTCATATGAATCTGGAAAACTTAATAAAATGGATCCAATTTCTTTTGAGAGTGAAGTAAATCGTTGTAACATCCCAAAGGTTGAATTCCATTGTGTGTCAATACTTTGGATTAATTTAAGGTGGGTGAGCTTTCGTAACGCATCAGTAATAATAGTAGATTGTTTAAAATAGGTGACAATATTTTTAATCTTTGTGCACAATGATATTGCATTTTGAAAATTAATTGTATCATCAGCGACTAAATTTATTGAATGTGCAAAACATGAAATATGTCTGGTAGATCCAAAGGTATCTCTAAATGCTTTTTTAATATTCGCTCCGTTATCAGTTACGACAACAATTATTTTTTCATCATCAATGTGCCAGTTTTGTAAAATTGTTTTTATCCATTTTCTTATAACTTCAGAGGTGTGTCGCTCTGTTATTTCCGTAACACTAATTGTGGTAGTTTGTAATTCATCTTCAAATTCATAGTAAACAGTTATTCCTAAATAGCTGATGGTGTTGAGTACGTCGGTCCAGATATGCGCTGTCACTGAGAAATAATCTATTTTTTCCAATTTTTGTATTTTACATACTTTTAGATACTCATATTTTTCTTCCATTTTTTTTTGTAATCGATTTTCTTCCAGATATAGAATAAAGAGGCACAATAGTTTTTAACAGATTCCTGAATCCTTCATTATTTATCGTTTGAAAAGACATTATCTTTGGCAATCATAAAAAGAATGGCATTAGTAATTTCTCCTGCTTTTGTACTTCCCTCTAAAAAGAAAAGTATTACGAATTTTTGTGGATAAATCCAATAAAGCTTAAATTTTTGTAATTCTTCAGAGTCCCAAAGGCTCTAATTTCAAAATCCAATTTTTTTATTTCACTGAAAAAATATTGTAGGCAATATGATTTAAATTTAACGACGTGAAGACTGTAACAATCATATATTTGTTTTGATTACGGAGCGCGCTTCTCTCTCTCTCTCTCTCTCTCTCTCTCTCTTGCGCGCACATAAGTACTATTCTCACGCTGCTTCTTGTGCTCTGTACTATTGTGCTCGATACTGCCGCATCTGTGCCTTCGGGCGTCTTTGTTTCAGCGGTACATATTCTTTCAAGTGCACATGCTGTTGCTGCATATTAGTTGCATGCTGATTTTGCTGTGTGTTTGTGTTTTTCTGATTTTTCCTTACACCTGGCGCTTTGAGGTTAACCGTGTGGTGGATTACGAGCTTGGAGTATTTACCTACTCATGCCATCTACGCCTTCTAAGTGAAACTACTTGGCGCTTCTATCATTACCAACATCGTTGGTGTTTACATCTCTGCTGTCAGCCGATGGGAGAAATCCTGCGGAACCTGCGCTGTTAGCAACAAGCGCCTTGCTCAGAAGGGAGGCCCAATACTGCAGTGCACTAAATGTACCCGGCTCTTGCACGTGCGCTGTTTTTCGCTTATACCACCGCATGCTTCTCTGGTCTGCTGTGCAACGCCTGCGATCTCTCTATCTGCTGCATCTTCTGCTGTCGCTGATACTGTTTCTCTACGTGCATCGTCTGCTTCGGTGAGTCCTTCGAGCCTCTGCTGTCCATTCCACTGCTTCCTAAACGCCTTTCTATCTTCTCTTCTCTCACCTGCGGATTCATATTACTCTCTGTCACCTATATTTCCTATCATTCTCTCTTCCTTCCGAAATCCCCACCACGGAATTCGACGCTGTCAGTACCCCACCCTGTCGCCTAACTGCTAATATGAGCCGCGTTCCTTCCTCCCACCAGCTGAGCAAGTCTGCTCGCCTACCATCTAACGCCAGTGCCGACAGCACACAGGGGGGACCCAACGCAAATCCAGATACCGCTACGGTGGGTGATATTGCTGCCAGCATTGAGCGCAATAGCGCTATACTGGCTAATCTCGTTGATAATTTTTCATCTCTGGAAAGTAAATTTATACAATTTGACGCAAGACTTGCGGCCGCTGAGTCAAAAATAGGTCATTTTTCTGGAGTAGAGAAACGAATTGAGAACATTGAAGCGCAAGTATTTTCGAGTTCTCCTTCGAGACTGCCTGCTGACCCGTCTCTCTCCGACTCCTGCAAAGTTCTGTTGTCTGGTATTCCTTCGGATTGCTCAGGCGGTGACCTTAATATTGTTCACAAGGTCCTGACTGCCATGAATCCATTATCGATCATTCCTTTTATAGTGAACACAAGACCATGGATACCAGCAACTTCTCAACGCCTCAACGTCCTCCTCTAGCCCTACTCGAGCTATTGTTTTAAAGCTGGTTTCACTAATAGCTCGTGATACGCTAGTGCCTCATCGAAAGTTTCGATGAGGCGCTAGCGTAGGAGTTTGCGGCCGCAGGTAGAGAGAGCTATTAGCGGAGCTGCCAAGCACGTCTCGTAAGTTTAGCGCAGCGAGTTTCGAATCGAAAATTTCAATTCGAAACTCGCTGCGCTAAACTTATGAGACGTGCTTGGCAGCTCCGCTAATAGCTCTCTCTACCTGCGGCCGCTATGGCCAAAAGTGGTACACGAATTGTGGGTTAAGACCTGCAAATTTGCTATAAAGCACAATTATTTACGCCTTTATGTTTGTAAACTTAATGTCTACGTTAGAAAATCACGGCAATCACGGCCTCTACTTATCAAGGATAACTCATCCTTATCTTTGTTACCGACTATTCCTCAGTGACTTAAAGCTTCATCTGCATCCTGTATCAAGAATTTTTCCTCCCAGCCTTTCCTTATAGCGCAATCCAACGTTAATAAGTTAAAAACTCACTTCACTTTAATAGAACGACTTTTGTTTAGTAATCGTTATGACATTTTAGCTGTAATCGAAACCTTTTTAATGCTTCTTGATTCTTCGGTCACTGTCAGCATTGAAGGTTACAATTTCTTCAGATTAGACAGAGTTGGAAAAGAGGGAGGTGGCGTTGGTATTTACATTCGTGACGCCCTTTCTGTTTCTATTCTTGCGTCATCTGATCCACACTTTGATAATACTCCCGAGTTTATCATTTTTAGAATCACTTCCTGTAACACAATAATGTTGTTTGCTGTAGTTTACTGCCGTCCTTCCGTCCCTCTTTTTCGACACTCTGTCTAACTTCATTGACCACTATACTAATATTGTAATTACTAGAGACTTCAATATCAATTTACTTTCTGTTACCTTTATGTTTGAATTACTACGTTCTTCTCTAGATAATCTTTCTCTCTTTCTGGTTCCATTTGGCCCTACCCATCACGCTATTTCTGTTCAATCTTTTTCGCATACGCTACTTGATATATTTATTATCAGTAGTCCTTCCTCACTCTTGGGCTTTCACAAATCTTCCTACCCATTTATTGCTGGTCACGATTTAATCTCCATTGAATTTAAGTTTGATTTTATCAAACTCTTCTCGAACTATCGTTCAACGGGATCGGAGGTTGCTAACGCTATCGACCATTAACAGCTTGCTTATCGCTCGTTTACATGATTTACCGTCAATGGATGCGGATCATGCCTCGCTCGCTTCTATTGACTACTTTGTTGACTCACTTTCTAACTCCATTATGTCAGCTTTCGTTGCGCCTGCCAGAGCGATTAGAGTCTCCAGTAGACGCAAGCCATGGATTAATCTTGACTTACGCAAACTTATGCGTCTTAGAGACAATTTGTATAGAGCCGCGAAGGCAACTAATTCTCCAGTATTATTTCAGCGTTACAAATCTCGCAGTGAAATCAACAACACTCTCGATACTTGTAAAAACTCGTATTTACAACAACTTTTATCCGATTCTGCGGATGCCGCGGCCCTATGGTCTAACCTGCGGAAGCTGGGTGTTTGTGATGACAAGCGCCCTTTGTCAACGGACGTCTTTACTACAAATGCTCTTAATAAGCATTTTGCTCGAATCGCTTCTGTTGCTCCACCGCTTACGCCATGTTTCTTGTCGGATATCACTATGGATATCATGCCCAATGAAAGTCGTTCTGAATTCGCGTTTTCATCAATACAAATACCTACCATTTATCATACTTTGAAGCACTCTTCCTCGTCGGTGGGTTGTGATGGCATTTCTTTTTGCATATTGCGTCTCGCTCAGTCTGCTCTACTGCAGCCACTTTGCGATTTATTTAACGTCTCTCTTACCTCTGACTATTTTCTTATTATGTGGAAGACTGCGCGAATCATCCCTCTCTCCAAGTTTTTCAAGTTGACATCACTCTCCGATACGCGCTCCATCGCCATCTTACCGGAACTGTCTAAGCTGTTCAAATGCATAGTACATAATCAGTTATCTCTTTACATCAAACGGCATGGTCTTCTAAATCTCAAACAGTCTGGTTACAGGAGAGTTCACAGTTCGCAAACCGCACTGATAAGAGTGCTGGATGACATGCGATTAGTTATTGACCAACGCAAACTTACCATAATACTCCTTTTTGACTTCTCTAAGGCTTTCGATACTGTACCTCACCAGCGTCTGCTACAAAAACTGCATCTACTGCGTTGCTCACCCCAGACTGTCAAATGGTTCTATTCATACCTATATACGCGTTCTCAATTTGTAAGTAGTCCTGATGGACGTTCCACATGGTAGTGTATTGGGTCCTCTTCTTTTTTCTATATTTATTAACGGTATTTTGTCTGTCTTGACCCACTCCAACTTCATGTTATTCGCCGATGACTTCCAAATTTATTACTCCTTTTACCCTTCAGATTTGAACGATGCAATAGATATTATCGGCAAAGATGCTGACGCCATCTCTAGATGGGCCACAACCAACGGCTTAAGTCTGATTGCCAATAAAACCGGTGCGATGATTGTGGGAAGCGAGCAGTATGTTGCTCGTCTTGACTTCCTTTCGCTGAGGCGTGTATCAATTGGAGATCAGTTCTTTTGCTATGAAGCTCAAGTGCGCGCCCTGGGTGTTATTATTACTCCCACCTTGGACTGGACCCCCCAGGTCAACCAATCTATCAAACGCATGCATTTTGCTCTGCGCAAACTGCGTTTGTATAAGCACTCTCTTAATTTCCAATTACGGAAAAAACTTGTAGAAATCTTAGTGTTTCTATACCTCGATTATGCTTGTGCTGCGTACTCTATGCTTAATAAGACCTTAACATTAAAACTTCAGCGGGCGCAAAATGCTTGCGTCAGATTTGTCTATGGCAGTCTTTCTCGTAGATCACATATTATGCCTTATCGTCTAGCCATCGGCTGGTTGTCTGTTCCCTCTCGCCGGGAGTATCTTGTTGGAATCTAGGCGTACTCTGCGTTGCTGCGACAATGTCCTTTACATATCTCTCAGCTATATCAATTTGTTACTTTTTCTTCGGTGGTGCGCTCCTCACAGCGTCTTTCCCTTCGCCTTTTCACCTACTTTACCTCCCGAACTGCAGCTATGCAAAATTCATTCTTTATCCAGTCCACTATTCTCTTAAACTCCATTCATGATTTGCTTTTTGATCCTGCTGATCACCGTCCTTACTCCTTTGATTCCTTTTTACTCTCATTACCCGCTTTCAAGACTCCACTCTTTTCTCCTGGAGCGGGACAGTGCGGCATGGTCTTACCGGGTGGAAGCCGAGGGCCTTGCTGCACCGAGCATTTCCGTACTTACATAGATAACTTACTGTGCTTAATTTGCACACTTATTTTATCTTATTTTATTTTTATGTTATTTCATTTTCATTTCATTTTTAGTTTTGCATCATCCTTATGTTGCGTTGTAGTTAATTTCCTTTGTAGTTAACTTCCGTTTTATATCACTTCGCTTTACGATCTTACTAATTTTTTGTATTCTTTTCAATTATACTATTATTATAAATGCGTTATTCACCATGTTGGGAGCCGCACAGGGTTATACCCTGCGGCTAAATGTACTGTTATCAATCAATAAATCAATCAATCTCTCTCTTTTTTGAAGTTATCATTTCGAGTCCCAGCCAGAATATGCAAAATTTGACTCCCACCAACGCGCTGACAACAAATCACGATAATCCGCGAAATCGTCAGGTAATTGGTCTGATTTTCGGGAATGGGGAAATCGTTTGGCATCACCTTGTATAAAAGAGCGCGATACTAAAAAAATAATTTTCCCGATAAGTTTACTGTTTGAGAGTCTCTGAAGAAGCGACTTATACCTTGTAACGGACCGTATTTCCTACGCGGACTAACTCGCCGGGATCGGGTGTAGGAAGGTCCCTGAGACAATAGACTCGGCTAAAATATATATATTTTAATAAAATCGTGGATATGTACAAGCTATTTACAATTGTGTAAGTGTGTCGGTGTGTGTATCGTGAGTCGTTCGGCGGAATGATTATTTACAGATGCGGTGTGTATATGTGTGTCTGTGTAAGTCGCGCGTCGCGGGCCGAAACAGCTGTTCGCTGTCGGGCGCGTAGCTATCTCGGTGATGGTCGCGGTGTACGGCGGGCAATGCCCTGGCGCGTGAAGCGGTGTTTCGTGGCGCGGTGAGGCGAGCGGTGTGGCGGGCGGTAATCGCCGGAGCCTCGAGATCGGTGGCGCGCGGTACGCGGCGTGAAGCGCGGGGTGTTGTGCTGCGCGGTGATTTCTCGACTTGTATCTGGCGATCGAGGAAACGCCGGTCGATCTCGAGATCTTTCGAGGGAGACGGAGAACTCTCCACCCCCGTTGTGTTCGAGCCGGGTGATCGGGCGATTTAGGAAAGTCCGTAGCCGAGAACTCTCGGCGAAGGCGGAGTACGCTCTACCCTCTGCTACGGAGACGAACTAGGATTTAGAATGCGAGTGGTACCGAGAGCTCTCGGTTAAGACAGAGAATACTCTACCCTAATTACTGATCGTAGGAAGCTTCTCAGGAGCGTACTCTGGTCGGGATCGGAATCCAGCGTACGGTCGGAGCGAGAAGTGTCGCAGCCTCCACCGGAGTAGCTTTTTATATCCGCTCGGATGGAGGATCGGGGATCCTCGTGGATCTTCGGGTTTCCCCGCACTTGCTCCCCTCCCGTGGAGGTTGGGAGCGTGCGGGGAAATACGCGGAGCGGAGACGATGCCTCGTTTCGACGCTTTTTATTGCGGGTGATTAGGACGGACCGGTGTCCGTTTGTGCGGTCCGGCGGATGTTCGGCCGGACCGCGCGCGGTCGGTGATGCCGGCGGACGGGAGGTTCGTTACAACCTTATATACTTGATTCGCAAATACATATATTTAACACAATAACGATTGGAGATATATATATCCTCTTGCAATATCCTGACTGAGCGAACATTCTAACAATGTATATCGCCTACAGTATATCACTCGAAATATATATTTTATATATATATATATATATATATATATATATATATTCTCTAAATGATTTTATTTGCTTAAAAGCGCTGTTGATTCTTGGCTGGAGTATAAATTGCTTATTGTTTTCTGATTCTGACGGACTAGGACTAGGTATTGATGAAGAAATTGTTGAATCAGATAAGTCCATGGATCTCCCCAGCTAGCCAGGCCTGTTAAAATCACATATGGTGAAAGCTTTACAGCAAGGATTGTTTCAATTTTAACAACAATTTTATGACAAGTAATTGTTGCTTTGTCTTCTAAAAGTTTTGAGCAAATTTACGGCAAAAGTTTTCATCACACAATACTGCAAATAACAGAGAAAGACTTGTACATAAATATTACGTAGAGAAATTACAAGATTTGCTCCGACACGATAAAATGCAAAATTTAAGCAAATAACAAAGCAAACCTTGTTACACGACATGACAATAAATTTATGGCAGGAACAGGAAATCTTGTTAGGCACAGAATAACGGCAAATTAGTAGCAAGAACAAAATAAAACTTGCCAAGCACACTTTTGCAACAAAATTGCGACAAGGTGTGTCCGTAAACAGCTTAGTTTTTACTGGCAAGGCTTGTCGCAAATAGTATGACGCACATTTTATGCAAATAACAGGGTTGCATTATCGAATTTTAAACTTTATTTCTGGGTGACTTTACTATCTATTTCGAGATGGCGCATTTCACGTGAAAAAGATTTACCTACTGGATTAATAAAGGGAGTTCGTCGAGAACAGAGAACCAAGTACGATTGCACTATTCACATATGATATTGGACTAATCAGTCCAATATTTTATTTTTGTTGATCTTAATTTCGACAAGATTTGTCCCGTTCTTGCCACAAATTTGCTATCATATTGTGTACAGCAAGGTTTGCCTTGTTCTTGCTGTAAATTTGTTGTTATGCTTTACTAGAAAATTTTACTCTGTTATTTGCATAAAATATGCGTCATATTATTTACAACAAGCCTTGCCAGCAAAAGCTAAGCTTAGTGCGGACACACCTTGTCGTAATTTTGCTGCAAAGGTTTGCTCGAGTTTGCGGCAAACTTCGCGCAAAGTTTGCGTCATTTTGCTAGCTGGGTCAATGTAGAGATAGATGTTTGTGATGACAATGGTAATAATTTTAATTGGTTCTGAAAATAAATACAAGTAAATAAATGATATTATTTCTAACCGACCATATGCCTCGGTGGTCGAATTGGCTAAGACGCTCGCATGGAATGACGAGAGATCCGAGTTCGAACCCCGGCGAGAAGTTATTTTTCGCAATAAATTAATTTACAGTTTTTCGGGTCAGGTGGGAAGGGGGGATTATTAGATACTCTCAAGCATTGAAATTTAGCTTGTTTACTGCGTCTTAAGGGAGGATCTTGCTTTAGAAGGTTCAAAAAATAGATTTTTTTTTATTGCATAAATCTATACCTAATATATCTAAGAATATGTACCCAAAGTTATAGAGGCTAATTCGCAGTACTTTCGAAGATACAGCACTGAAAGCGGTGGTGCGTCGAGCGGATACAAACAGGTTTGCGAGCGTTCGGACAGACTAGAGCGCGCGCGCTCCTCTCCTCGATCTACTACTCCGAATTTTATACCTGAAAAGGTTCAACGGTCATTCGGGACAATATTTTGAGTTCGTAGTAGTGCCGTGCAATAGTGCATATTATAAAGGTATATAATACCTCTCTGTGTACGTGCTTTTACTGAGCTGCTTCTAGCGTCAACGGTTAGTTTTGCTTTGACTCTTGGCGAGTGCACATCGCAAGAATATGGCAAGATATCCTAAAGGTAGTAGATCAAGCAACGATCGTTCTACGAAGCCACGAAAACGCACATTCCATGGCAATCCATTCACAACTAAATTAGATGATACAGAGTGCAACACAAGCAGTAGTGAGAAGAAATTGGCGACCGCAAGCACCGAAAATATAATTGTGTATCCCGGTCACTGTTACAGAATAATTGAATTTCTTACAGTTTTTCTTGCGATTTTTGACATAGTAATCTGCAGATCTTGTAAACAAAATATAACATTTGCAGAGAGCGGGCATCGAGGCTTAGGTTTCAAAATTGTATTATCATGTATGTGCGGTCGACGAGAAATTAATTCAGAACCGTTAATAAACACCGGTTACGAAATAAATAGACGAATTGTGTTCGTTATGAGGCTTCTTGGTGTTGGACGAGAAGGCATCAATGTGTTTTGTGGACTTATGGATATGAGTCAAGGTTTGGCGAAATCAACGTACGATAAAATAGTGCAGCATTTTCACTCAGCGGCGAAATCAATGTTTGAAACTGTCTGTGAAAAAGCTGTCAAAGAAGAACAAGAAAAAATGTAGAAAATGAGAGAACTGCAAATCATTTGAAAGTTTCCGGCGATGGATCCTGGAAAAAACGTGGTTTTACATCATTGTTCTGTGTAACAACTCTCATTGCATATTACTCTGGCAAAGTAGTCGACCTTATCGTAAAAAGTGCGTATTGTCACTCGTGTGCCCTAAAAAAAAAACACATTAGACGACGACAAATTTGAAGAATGGTATGAAGATCACAAAGAATCATGTTCCTCAAATCACGATAGTTCAGCAGGGAAGATGGAGGTGGATTCAATCGTGGAAATGTTTTTGAGATCTGTTGAAAAATTTGGAATAAAGTATACTAATTACATCGGCGACGGCGATTCAAAAACTTTTACTGGTATCTTGAAAATAGATTCATACGGTGACGATTGCCCTGTTACAAAAAATGAGTGCGTGGGACACGTACAAAAGCGTATAGGTACACGACTCCGAAATAAAAGGAAGCAAGAGAAGCTCGGAGGTCAAATCGTCTGACGGAGAGCATCATTAAAAAAGTAACAATTTATTATGGTTTAGCAATTAGGAGAAATATTAATTCTGTCCAAGAGATGAAGAAAGCTATAATGGCAACGCTTGATCATTATTGTTCAAGCGATAAATCTCGCCACGAGAATCCGACAGGCGCCGACAGCTGGTGTGAATGGCGCAAAGCTGAAGCCACGAATGAACTTACATCTTTTAAGCATCCTGTCAGGTTAATTGATGAAAACGTCGAGGAACACATTCGCCCAATCTACGAAGAACTTTCAAATGACGAACTTTTAACGCGATGCTTAGGCGGGCACACGCAAAATTCAAACGAATCCTTTAATTCGACTGTCTGGCGCATGAGCCCGAAACATTTAAATTCTGGCCAAAAAGTCATTGAAATAGTTGCGTACATGGCTGCAGGAATGTTCAACGAAGGATATTCTGCAGTTCTAAGTACAATGCAGTTGCTTGACTTGAAAGTCGGTCAGATATGTAAGATGTTTGCGGATAACGTTGACGCACAACGCATCGAGAGGAAAAACAGTCTTTTTCCAGCAAGGAAGCTCGCACGGCCCGTAGACTTGAGCAAATTTATCAGAACGCGTTTTTTTGAGGAAGCTGAAGGTCTACTTTATGGAGCAGGAATAGCTGATTAGCGTATTATTACTGTAAGTAATCGAAAATTAATATTTTTTCTGATCGAAAACTTTGATCGCGTTTTCTCGAGTTTTCATTTTTATGATTATTACAAACTGGTGGGCGTGATTGCAAGAAAAGCAGACGACCAATCGAAACAAACCAAAGTTTGTCAGCTTCAGTTTTGTATCCTTTTTTATTTGAACTAAAAGATTCGTGAAAAAAAATTTTTAACAACTTTTATAGCAAGTTAAAGTGATTTTTTTTCCCAAAAAGCACATTTTTTTCTCAAACTTAGAGTAATTTTAAATTTCACAATTATTTCGGTTTTTCTTAGTTCACTTAGAAGAAAAATGTTTGAAAATTAAAATTTTACTTGATTTTTGTTTCAGACAAAAATTACGAACTGCATCTTTCCCACCGATAGGAGACTTCAATTGCGAGGTGCTTTACAAATGTGCTCCTAAATCGACTGCATTGGATTATTTTTCATTGAAAAAATTTTTTTATAATGTTCAAATATATATGAAAATATCCCAAAAAGTTCGCTAAACTTGGATATTTTTTTCCATCCTAAAAAAATTCCCCAAAAAACGCTTTTTTTAGGCCTCCTAAAGCAGGATCCCCCCTTAAGTCTGACGAACCCTGTCGGCGCGCAGTTTAAATAAAAAAGCCAAGAAAAATTAAAATTAAATTTAATAACATCACTAAAATCCGATGTAGACCGTGAGGCGATTTTTAAAAAACTCATTGATATGTTTAAATAAATGATGTTATAAAATAATATAAGTATATATGTATATATAAATATTATAGGATATTAATTTACCTAAGTACTTGGTTTCTCTGGATTAGGAGCCTTTTCATTGCTATTCTCACTTTCTCCTAAAATTTGTTCCACTTCTTTATTTTTTGCATGATTTCGTTTTAAGTGATTGCTTAAATTATTTGTACCATCACCTTTTCCGCCCTTCACTACTCTATTACAAATTTTGCATGTAGCATCACTATTATCAATAGATTTTGTGAAAATTTTCCAAACGAAAGACTTCTTTATTTTAGGCATTGTAAAAACCTATTTTTATATTCTTGTAATAAAATTCAAACGATAAAAATAATATATTCTACTCCTTAAAAATAATGTAAATTAAAAGAAAAGAATAAAGGAAAGAAAAAATTAAAAAAATTAGATTAAATGAATAGTTATGTTTAACATATTAAAAAAGTATAATACTTCAAGCATTAGCAAGTATACCCACTTTTTCGTTTAACATCAAGTCCACCACAAATAATGCCCAACTTATATGCTTAATGTAAAATAACCATATAATTTTTAGTATTTTGGAAAGTACAGCAAACGTTGCAAAAATGCTGTGAGGAGAAAAAAAGGCATGCAATTATTTATAAAAATGAAAAAATTAGGAAATATTGTAACACAGATCAAACAAAAAAATTTATGCAATAAATATTTATAAAATTGTACGTACCAATTTCTGAACCAATTATAATCTTTTGTTCGAGTATTAGAGCCCGTAGAACTTATTGTTAGCTCTAGCCTGAACAGAGTGAAGCCAAAGCAGAGCGAGATTATAATTATATACGTGTCCAGCAGTTTCAAATCGTTCATCGACGGCCAACGGTTGTTTTTGTGTTTTATTAGGAGAATTATTCACGTTTATTTAAAGTTGGCTCGACAAGACTTTTTTACAGAACGAATGGATCACCAATCACGAGATCGTTGTTACAAAACCCTTCCAAAGATTCAATTCATTTGTTTGCTTTCATTGTACTTTCATCACTACGTTTAGGCCAAGTCTACAATAGGTGTAGTAAGTCTTAATTAGTAAGCTTTAAGCCATAAGGAATTAACCAATTATATTTGATTATTTTTCTTACATTCAATTATATTCTCATATTCAATTGGTCAGTTTCTTATACCATAAGGCTTATTATACCTATTGTAGACTCGGTTTTACATGTCAGATTTAATAACACCGGATTTATAAAATTGGCTAATAGCTATTTCTCGGAAGAATGAAATAGCTTTAGTTTACAACAAGCACTTCCCAGCAGCGGTCGCAGATTGCGGCCCCGGTAGCATACGGTTGTATGGGGAGGGGATTAAGACTAAGAGCAAAAACCAATCATATTAAAGAATAAGTGAGTGCTCAGTATATGATTGGTTCTTGCCCTTAGTCTTCATCCCCTCCCCATGCGACCGTATGCTACCGGGGCCGCAATCTGCGACCGCTGCTTCCCAGTGAGAAACGATAATGAATTCGACATCAATTTGACGTCGAATCGACATCGAAATGATGATTTCGACGTCGAATCGATGTCGATTCGATGATTTCGACGTCGAATCGATGTCGATTCGATATACTATTTCTCACTGGGTTGGTACGCGTATCAAGTAGTGAATTTAAGCTGATCAGCCAATGATTAAACACATTCACTAGTTATTTACTATTTGATACGTGTACCAAGTGCTCGGTGTAAAATAGGTCATAGGCCGGTATTCATAGTCAAATCTTATTTCAAGATCGTCTCAAGCAATGTCTTAAGATGCTAATACGGCTCTGTGATTGGTTGATGGCATCTTAAAATAGTACTTAAGATGATCTTAAATATAAGACCCGACTATGAATACCGGCCATAGTTATATGATTGTCCAGCTCTAGAAGCATACATGTTATTAAACCTGATTAAGGCTGCGTTCAGAAAAATGGTGGCCATTTTGAACGTGGTCATTTCGGATGCTTCCGTACAGTGTACAAGTAAGCGTACAGAAATGAGCGGAAAGGCGGTCGCTCATTGGACATCGCGTATCGCGCATCGCGCGCGACGTAAATCGCGCAGCTAGCCTAATGGCTTTCGCACACTAGACGCAATAAGCGACGAGCGATGAGCGATATCCAATAAGAGTTCTGCTTTTTCCAACATGGCGATGAAATGTTCGAAAATGTAGAGCTCTCATTGGATATCGCTCATCGCTCGTCGCTTATCGCATCTAGTGTGCGAGAACCATAATGGCTCCAGCAGATCAACGCGATTCTGTCGCACGCGACGCGCGATGTCCAATGAGCGATCGCCTTTCCGCTCATCTCTGTACATACAAGGTTCGTCATTCTAAGGTCCCAGGTTCAAACCTACCAGCGGCAAGTAAGAATAAAATAAAGTAATATAATTTAAATTTAATTAATTAATAAAAATTTGTCCTAAATTTAGTATGTGCTGTTGATAAGAATAATTTAAAAAAAATGAAATTTTTATTTTATTTTATTTTTCTTTAGTTGCAGGTCAAAGATATCCGATTTAAGAAATCTTTTAGATATCAGTTTCATGATATCTTTCTGTTCTCAAAAAACGGCGCATTGGTTAACATACTGACATATCATTATGTTATCTTTTAGAAGTCTTTTTATGTTATCATTTTCAGAAACAGGATATGCGTATCATGCATGAAACGGAACGCATGTAACAGTTGTGTGACGGTTAGATAACACGTTATATAACATGTTATACTGCTGAGTCGGAAATTGTAACTTACATGTAAGTTACGTGTAATTTTAGAATAATGTAACCTATTATATTCGGTTACATTGCTGTTACATTGCTACTATATTACTGTGTTCACTCTCGACGAGTGCGTACCTCAATTGCAAGCAGCGATTTCCGTCGGGAGTCGTGCGGGATCAGATCCACAGTCGCCCCGTCGGAACATCGACCTTGCGTACCTTTGCTGGGTCCTGAAAGCGTGACTCAGTGGCAGTATTGGAATTCTTACAAGATGAAAATTGTAAGCAAGATAAGGGCGGCATTATCTGCGGACCCCCGCTAGAAAAGGGTGTCTCGTGTTCACTCTGTGCTGTTTCCCCTGGTCGGAAATGAAGCGGGAGGGAAAGTGGATCTCGGCTCCGATCGGAGCCTCGAGGAGCGTGATACCGGAAAGGCACTGTTCTTAGGTCTCCAAATGTCTTTATTTGTCTTTGAACAATTCACAAGCTGAGATGCGTACAAATTGGCGCGCGAGGATCCCATGCGCCTGATGGGTTATCCGCCGCACTTCACCAAATGTCCTTCGCGATGGGTCCGCGCTTGCGGCAGAGATCCAATCGCGACGGGATAGTTGTTCGCACCCTGATGCGTCACTCTTTCGCGCGAAAACCGAGATCGTGGATCGAGTACCGCGGAAAACGTTCGCACTTGTCGTAAACGATCGACCACGTGTTGCGTCAGGTCAAAGAATTCTGCTCTTCTTTTCTGCTCTTTCCCGGTGCTCGATTCTCTCAGTCACGTTACGACGGCGTGAACAAATCGCCTGCCCGGATTGGCCGATCCTGCCCGACGCGACGAGAATACGCGAGAATTCCGTGCGCACCTCGGAAGACTCGGGCTGCGTGGATTACGCACGCACCGGCATCGTGCTCCGATCGAGTCAGGCGTTCACGCCAACGAACCAGCTGATCGCTTGCGGGCACGCAAAGGCCGGCGATCGACGCTCAATCCGCGACAAAGGGTTTCCAACACTTTTATTGTGATTTTACAATGGAAATTTTTAACAATGTAGGCATGTCTGTCAATTTAATTAATTATTTCTTATTAGTATTGTTAGTATAGGTAATGATAAATACCTAGAATATTATTATAATTCAGGCAAGCAGTATATAATTTAAATAGAAAAATTATTTTAATTAAAAACGTAAATACGTGTGTGTGTGTGTGTGTGTGTGTGTGTGTGTGTATTAATATACAACTTTGTACTTATGATCATAAATATATACACACAGATTTTGTGCTCGCAATTACAGCTGTATTACTACACCCGATCATAATCATATTAACCAAATCCCACATCGTTTTCCATCGGCAACGGGTTCTCGCTATCTCTCAGGTAAAATACGTGTAAGCGTGTTGTCTAAAACCGAAAAAGGAGAGCCTGCGTCAGTCGGACGACCGAGGCGTCGCGACACGCACCGGAGAATAAATCCCCTAAATTCCGACATAACAGTACTTTGTTTTAGAAATAGTCAAATGTATGTCAAGTTTTTATTTTTAAATAAATAAATTACAAATTTAATAAAATTTAACAATTATTTACAAGTATATTCTATGTAGGCATATGTAAATTGTTATTATTACCCAGGCAACAAATTTACATCCATAGTACGTCCTTGGGACATCATGCTAGATATCCCGCGATTGTAACGAGATTTTCTCATGGGATACCCATGGAGGGATAATGTCCGCTTGTTTTTACCGCAGTAGGAAGATTTTGCTGATATCCTAAAGACATTCCTACGATAGCCCAAGATCTCCCCATAAGACATCGAGAGGACATTGAAATATACATCCATAGTACGTCTAAAAACGTCTTTAGGACGTCAACAAGATCGGCCTACTGCAATAAAAAAATTGACATTAACGATTCTATGGGCATCCCATGAAACGATCTTGTTACAATCGCGGGATAACTACCATAATGTCCCAGGAACGTACTATGGATGTAAATTTCAATATCCTCTCGATGTCTTATGAACATCTTGTTTAATTTCTACACCCAGAAAAAATAGTCATCCATCCAAATGTGAACCATCGCCGACGTTGCTTGACTTTGAAGATCGTACGCATCCTAACGCTTCGTGATGATCTATGAATACTTTATGTTTATGCATTACATATTTCTTATAAATCATTTCAATAGATGTTGTCAAAAAAATGAAACATGTATAGTTAACTTATATTTTTATAAATAAATATAAAGTTTTACAGTTTTTTACTAATTTTACATATGCGAAATGGCATGTGGAATACGAAAACTTATGCAAAGATCCGTGTTTGGAATTCGCTAACATTATCGGACATATGTCTGAATTTGTATGTTAAATTTTCTTGATCGGACAATTTTGTACACAATAAAAATTCGAGTATAATAAAATTCAATTTAACTATGAGATAATTAAGGGGTCAAATTAGAAGGCCAAAAAAGACACTTTTTGGGGATTTTTTCTTTGAAGCTACAGTATTATATTTAATTTATGAACATTGGCATTTGGTTATATAACATTTAAAGAAAATTTAGAAAAAATTTCAAGTAAAAATATTAAAATTTTAAAAAGTTATAATTAATAACAAAAGTCGTCTTTAAAAAAACATGTTTTGCGGTGCCAACTGCTGTGTGAAGCCGGAAAATCTGAAACAGATGAAAAAATAAATTTAGTTTGTACATGAAATTTTCTAGTCCTTAATCGAAGATTTTAGGAAAAAATTAATTTAGGACAAAATGGCGGCAGCCAAAAGTCAAACTTTCGACTTTCGTTAAAAAAAGCGCCCATTTTTTGTACATAAAATTGAAAATATAAGTAAAAAAAAATCCTTCGATCAAGGACTTGCATTTTATGTTAAAAGGGAGCACGTAAAATTTCAGATTGATCGATTGAATAGTTTTTCAGAAATGTTTGGCACCGTCTTTGAAAATGCAGTTCTGAGAAAAACGCGTTTAAAGTTTTAAGTACTGCCTACATATAAATAAAAGGTATTTTTAAACTTATACAGAATCATCAATTCCAGGCACACCTTCGTCTTCCATAGCCGCCTCAAAAATATTAATTTGGTGTTGACGACGGAGTATTCTTCTCTTCCGGGTCGTTTGCTGCACGCCTGTCACACGTCCTTATCCGAGTGGCATTCTCCTTCTCAACATATTTATGAGCATTCGGGCCGCACATTATTCCCGTAGCATTTAAAATGGTCAATAATGCTGTCGTGCCTTCATTAAATATACAGGCACTCAAATATGCGGCTATTTTCACAATAACTGTGCTACTCGGTGTTGTTTTTGGGCTCACTTTCCAAATCAGTTGATTATGGCTTTCATTATTGTTTTGATTGACGCATCTTTGCAGTAAATTGTCACTGCTTAAGTCTTGGTATATGGGTTTGATAGCTTTAAAAACATCCGCAGGTAAAGAATGGTAATGGCTCCTTCCTAATAGTCACGCTTAACCTGAGAGACTGACCTTTGTGACCTTGCTACTTCAACAGTTTTAGTTGGATCGATTTAAAAATTTATTACTTTCAAGATGTTATACACTCACTCGAAAAAAAAGCGGTACACCTAAAATTTGTCAAAAAATCACTAAACTTCCAATGACGATAACTACGCGAGTAATAAAGATAGAAAGGTTTCTAAAAAAAGAAATTAAAGCTTCAAATGTCTACTTTAAGAATTGATTTAATAAAATTTTGCGTAATAATTTTTTTCAAAATGGCGTATGACAAAGCGAGAGCATGCGAAATTGAAAAATATTGGTCTGAGTTTGCGACGATTTATGGCGTGAGGCAAGTATCGCAACTTAATGGGATAAAAAGCATGCGATAGTACAGAGTTTTCCCTTCAAAATGCTTTTTTACTCGTTTCGATGCGATGATTTTTCGCTGAGATATGCGCATTTAAAGTAAAAAACTGCCTTTTTATTCAAATGGGCATATCTCAGCGAAAAATCATCGTATCGAGACGAGTAAAAAAGCATTTTGAAAGGAAAACTCTGTACTATCGCATGCTTTTTATCCCATTAAGTTGTGATACTTGCCTCACGCCATGGATCGTCGCAAACTCAAACCAATATTTTTCAATTTCGCATGCTCTCGTTTTGTCATACGCCATTTTGAAAAAAATTATTGCGCAAAATTTTACTAAATCAATTCTTAAAGTAGACATTTGAAGCTTTAATTTCTTTTTTTAGAAACCTTTCTATCTTTATTACTTGCGTAGTTGTCGTCATTGGAAGTTTAGTGATTTTTTGACAAATTTTAGGTGTACCGCTTTTTTTTCGAGTGAGTGTACTTTTAAAAATTACGAAAATCCAAAAAACAATTTTTTTAAGTTACTAACTGCCTCTAGGAGTGGTGCACTTGCACACGGTTCAAATGGACACGGTGCATTTGGACACGGTGCTTTTAGACACGATATCTTGCGCACGGTTCAAATGACCACGGTGCATTTGCACACTGTGCATTTGGACACAAAAGAAATTTTATTAAAAATAAACACCAGTTATATACACACGTAAAATTTGACCACCGATATTTGCACACGAAAAAATGCCCACCGTTCACTTGGACACGTAAAAGTTGCACACCATTCATTTGCACACCGTTCACTTGCACACCATTCACTTGCACACCGTTCACTTGCCCACCACTCACTTATTAGCACACCAAGAAATGCGCACCGATCATTTGCACACGGAAAGATGCGCACTGATCATTTGCACACGGAAAAATGCGCACTGACCATTTGCACACGGAAAGATGTGCACTGATCATTTGCACACGGAAAGATGCACACTGATCATTTGCACATAAAAACATGCGCACTGATTATTTGCATACGGAAAGATACACACCGTTTATTTGCACACCGTTCAGTTGCGCACCGTTCAGTTGCACACCGTTCAATCAAACGCATATTAAATATTCATACATTGTGGCTGCGTTTACAATGTGTACATGGGTTAGCGACTTGGATGGGGTGAATGCGGGAGGGGGGGCGAAGGCCCCCCTGCACTCCCCCCGTGTGTGTGTGTATGTAAAGCATTCACTGCATCACATAGGTTTGCTACTTAAATGGTGGCAATTGAACGGTGTGCAACTGAGCGGTGTGCAAATAAACGGTGTCCAAAAGCACGTGTCCAAATAGACGGTGTGCAAATGATCGGTGTGCGTCTTTCCGTGTGCAAATGATCAGTGCGCATTTTTCCGTGTGCAAATGATCAGTACGCATCTTTCCGTATGCAAATGATCGGTGCGCATTTCTTGGTGTGCAAATGAGTGGTGGGCAAGTGAACGGTGTGCAAGTGAATGGTGTGCAAGTGAGCGGTGTGCAAATGAATGATGTGCAACTTTTACGTGTCCAAGTGAACGGTGGGCATTTTTTCGTGTGCAAATATCCGGTGGTCAAATTTTATGTGTGCATAAAACTGGCGTACATTTTTAATAAAATTTCTTTTGTGTCCAAATACACAGTGTACAAATGCACCGTGTGCAAATGCACCGTGGTCATTTGAACCGTGTGCAAGATATCGTGTCCAAAAGCACCGTGTCTAAATGCACCGTGTCCATTTGTACCGTGTCCAAGTGCCACCCACTACTGCCCCTGATCCCTTAACTCTTGGAAACATACATTTATCTTACATGCGTTTTTTATAGAACTTCATATATAGGAGTTTTTGAGGTTGCTGAATCTAAGTCTGGAGTCAAAATTTGAAAATTTTTTAAATTCAAGATGGCTGATTTAAAACTTTGCCTACACATGAGGTTACGGTAACCCCAGTCGATTTTGAAATGTTCGCTACTTAAAAGTATTTAGCAAGGGGACGCTGGAACCAGGGGGGGGGGAGTTTAAACTGTGCTCTATTTATTCCTTTTTGGGCGTTGTGAATGTTCTGAAAACAATAGAAGTAGGAGCATCGGAAGTGTGTGTTGGGGTTACAGTTATCCGGTGTGTAAGGAACGTAACAAAAAAAATGGAAAAATTTTAAATTTGAAGGGTAAATAAAGTTATTTTTTGTTCATTACGTATCATTTACGCATACAGTACTTATATATATTACCAATGTCGCGATCACTTTGCAAAAATATGCTGCAATTGTAGCATTACAAATTAAAAATTTTTTCTATAATAAAAAAAATTATTTGTAATAAATATGTTTTGTATTAATAATTATGTTTTTGTGTATTAATAATTATGTTTTTTAAATAAATATTACTATTTACTTTTACTATTGTGTTTAACCCTTTGCGGCACACATTTTTCTATTAATCGGATTTTTATGAAAATTGGTGTAGAAAGGTTTTTAGGGTCGCTGATTACGAATCTGCCATCAGATTTCAACGATTCTTTTTTAAAATGACGGATTCAATATGGCAAGTCATGATTTTGAGTATTTTTTATCGGTTTTTTATGGAAATTGATATACAGAAATTTTTCAGAACCCTGATTACAAATCTGCTATCAGATTTTAACGATTATTTTTCGAAATGGCGAATTCAATATGGCGATTTACGATTTTGAGTATTTTTATAGATTTTTTATGGAAATTGATATATTGAATTTTTTAGGGTCGGAATGTTGAAAAATTTTGGACTTTCTTACTTTTTTTTTACAAGAACAGATGTACAGAACTAGCTTTTTTAAGTTGATTATGTGTAGATCATCAGATTTTTAAATATGGAAAATTTCAAATAATGGATGATAAAAAATGTTTTTTTGAGATTTTATATTTTTTCATTTTTTTGACAATGGTACATAGAACATAAAATTTTTTCATAAAAGAAACCGCACTTAGTTTACTTCAGAGACACGAACGTGGACGTGGCGGTCATTGTCTCTATTTTCTTTTTTTTGTATTTTTGTATTTTACAATTTTTTTACTTTTTTATTTTTTTGCACAATTTACTTTTTTTATTACAGTTAGCACAGCAAATTAATTTTTATATGTAATTAGCATTTTGAAAAATCTCTGTATACCAATTTCCATAAAAAACCGATAAAAAATACTCAAAATCATAAATCGCCATATTGGATTTGCCATTAAAAAAAATCGTCGAAATCTGATAGTGGATTCGTAATCAGCGTTCTGAAAAATTTTTGTATACCAATTTTTATAAAAAACCGATAAAAAATACTCAAAATCGTAAATTACCATATTGGATCGCCATTTTGAAAAAGAATCGTCAAAATCTGATAGCGAATTCGTAATCAGCGACCCAAAAAACCTCTGTATACCAATTTTCACAGCTTTATGATTCTTCCTTCTTTCTGACATACATTTTTTGTAAAAAACACACTTTTTTTCTCTTTATTTATTTATATAACAAAATTAATTAATAATAAAGGAAAATTATACCTTACCAAATATTACTAAGACTATTACTAAAGTAAAATTACAAGAAAAAGTAATAAAATACAGTATTTGGTGTCCGAAGAATTAAAGAAATGACTTCAAGATAGGTGGTCGATATATCGACCACCGTGCCGCAAAGGGTTAAACTGCATTCATTTTTTACTAATTCACATTACAAAATAAATATATTTTTTTAACAGAATCAAAAAACTGACGATAGATTCTTAACGTACAACTCTTCCCCTTTCCATTAATCATTATTTTAATTACTTTATCTATTTTTTTTTTAATAAATACGGACGTTTGAAAAAAAGGCAAATTTTTACAAAAATTTTTCGTTCTTTTCTCAGTCTTTTCAAAAAATCTCTTTTCTTTTAATATCTTCGACTTTTTAGCCAAGACCATCATAATTCTGAGATTTTTTCCTTTCGATTAAAAAAAAAAGAAGTTAAAATTGATTAAATACATTTGGAGATATAAGTCAACGAAATTTTGGGGTTAGCGTAACCCCTGTGTGTAGGAATCGGGAGAAAAATAAGGTGTGTAGGCAGAGGGTTAATATAGTGAATGAAATTAATGAATAATGTACCCATTTATTTCAATTTGGATATTTGAGGATTTCTGAGACTGCTAATCATAAATCTAAAATCTAAATTAAAAACAATACGATAAACAGGTCAATATATCGAGCCAAGACAAATTATCCTAGTATAATATAATTTATTAAATAAAAAAATATATGATTATAAATGCGACTAAAAAACAACTGTGTTAAAAAATGTTAAACAGATTTTGAAACATTTCGACTATACATAGTCATCTTCAGTCGTAACAAATTACAAATATTTACGAACTTAAATATGAGTAAAATAACGCAAACGACAATATAATTAAACAGTTAAAAATGATGACCATTGAACAATCATAAACAACGCATATCGTCTATAAAAATGTATCATAACAAATTGCGTTATTTCACTCATGTTAAAGTTTATAAATATTGGTAATTTGTTACGACTGAAGAGAACTATGTATAGTCGAAACGTTTAGAAATTTGTTTAACATTTTTTAACAGAGTTGTTTTTTAATCGCGTTTATAATTATATAATTTTTTTATTTAATAAATTATATTATACTAGAATAATTTGTCTTGGCTCGATATATTGACCTGTTTATCGTATTATTTTTGCTTAGCATTAACGAGCTCTTTATATTTGTTTGTTCTAAATTCAAAAATTCAAAATGGCGGACCTAATTTAGCAGACCAAGTTTTTGAAAAGTGAGCTAATTTATTTCAATTCGGGAATCTACGAGTTTTAGTCTTATTTACAAATCAAACTGGATCGACTTCATGTAACCATCAACGTATATGAAAATAAAATAATAAAAATTTATATACTTTGCTTTACGGAAATTGAATTAGACGAAAACTCTAATTAGATAAGAATATAATTATCGTGATGGGCACTATAAGCACATGAAATAGATATATAATAGTATTCATTTGTTGAAACAAAACATTGTAGATATGAAATAAATGCATTTCGAGTATGTTGTCCGCTTTTACTTGGATTTTTAGATTTTGTCTTCAAATCTTTAGTCAGCAACTTTGAAAATTTCTCGATACCGATCTTTAGTGTGAATCACCTTTTTTTTGCAATTCTTAAGAGTCATATTGAGCTCGCAATTCAGTATTCTTAGATAATGAATAAAAATTCATGAATAATAATTCAAAAAATTCAAATATCCAAATATAAATAAATCCAACCACTTTTAAAAAACTTGGTCCTCCATGTTGGGTCTGCCATTTTCAATTTTCTAATTTTAATTTTAGATTTGTAATCAGAGATTTTAAAACCATCCAGATATTCAAATTGAAATAAATTAGCCTATTATTCATGAATTTTGTCCATATTGGATCCACCATCTTAAATTAAAAAAATTTTTTAACTTTGACTTCAGATTCGTAATCAGCAACCCCAAAAACCGTCATATATCGAGTTTGAGTATATCTTATAAGAGCAATTTTTTTCTTACAATTGATTTTACGTCAGATATGCTTTTTTTGGAATTGGAACTATTATATTGAAGAAACTACCAGAAATTTTGAAATTTTGAAATTTTGATTTTATTTTTGGAATCAGCGATATAGAAAATAAAGTATCAGAAAAATCGGAAGTGAAGAACTTTTTCTTCTTTTTATTCATTTAAGTGTAAAGTATACACCATGCTGCAAAGGATTAATATTGTTATGTATAATTATGTTACATATTTAATGCGTATTTGACTTTGGTTCATTATTTTCATCAGTTGATTCATGTAGAATGTCGCACAAACTCAAGTATTTATTTTCCGAGTAATTATCAAGCAATTTATCCAAGCTTTGTTTTAATTCAATAAAAGTAGGTCTACTTTGTGATTTTATATTCCAACACGAATACATTATGTTGTACCTGAAAAAAAAGAAAAAAAATATAAAGCTAGAAATTTCTTAGAATATTCTTAAAAGTTATAAATTTACTAGAAAAATACAATATTATGAGAGTCGTTTAATAAGTAAGATAAATTTTGCAAGATAGCGTCACAATGAATGTAATATATAGTCAAGTAGCCATACTCTTTAAACTAACCTTACCAAGTTTCAGTCGAAAGCTACGTTCAGTTTACGTTTGAAATGAGTGTGTCAACAGTTGTTATAAGAATGGAGAGAGACGAATTCTACAGTCGCATTGGCAAAATTGCTCAAATTAAATTTTGAATTGCTGCATTATTAACCCTATTATTTTTAGCATCTTGTGATTTTCAAACTTCAACATCTGATTTAGGGCAAACAAATTTTCGTCAAATGAGAAAGTGATCATCGCTGTGAATGAGTATTTTCAAGGCTTCGAGACTTCCTACTTTTCCAAGGGAATAAAAAAAATTAGAACACCGCTAGACTAAGTGTGTGGAGCTCCAAGGAAATTACGTCGTGAAATAAAAAAAAAATTTGCGGAAAAAAAACGATTTTATTACTTTTTTAACCTTACTTATTGAATGACCCTCGTGTGATAAAAATACATACAATTCCCGACTACAATTTGGTGGTCTCTCCATTCGATATCCAGATTTAAGAAATTGCAAAGTTTTATTTGCAGGAATACCAGGATAAGGTATAGCACCTAAAGTGACTATTTCCCACAATAAAATACCAAAAGCCCATCTAATAATTCAATATTTTATTATAAACAATCAAATAGTTGGCACAATGTACGTAATTTAAAGTAGACTACATACACGTCACTATAAGTAGTATATATTTGATGCGTTAAAGCCTCGATTGCCATCCATTTTAAAGGCAATTTACCATTTTCTTTCTTTCGATAAACATTTTCTTGATAGATATCCCGACTGAGACCAAAATCTGAAATTTTCACTATTCTGTCTGGCCGCACTAATACATTACGAGCAGCCAAATCACGATGTACTATCCGATTAGAAGATAAAAATTCCTAAACACAAAATCCAGTATTTTTCATTTATATGAGAAAACTGTAGACAGAAGAAAATGGATATCATAAATCGGTATTCATAGTTAAATATTATTTCAAGATCGTCTTGAGAGAAAACTGTTTTAATAAAACGTAATAATTTTTGTCATAAGAATTTGTTTTATTGCTTTTATTGATTTGGGAATTTTTTCAAGAATGAAAAAATATGCATTATCACCAGTCTGGATTGCGGAGTTTATGCCGAAAACGGAAAAAAATTTTATAATACTTTTATAATACTTTCCACAATACTTTTACCACTTCTTACAAGTAACATTATCCAACTGACACTCACCGATTCGAATAAAACTTAAAATACTTATTAAACACCGAAAAACATCAAACACGTGTTTTTTTGTTTCTGCTAAACACGCACTTTAAGGGTAGAACTCATCCCTCAACCCCCTGGAAACAGCTAATTATTTTCGAAACAATGCACTTTCTGAAAAAAGTGTTCAGAACTAAAGTTGTAAGGTTTAAAGTGATGCACTTGATGACCTTGAGTTGACCTTGAGGCCAATTTGCAAGGTCAGTTGAAGATCATCTCATGTTTTTTAATGGGAATAGCCTACTTTTAATCTCGAGTATTGATAAAGCGTAAAATCTTACGTTCAGAACGTGAATGGCCCGATTGATCCAAAAGGGTCATTTAATGATCAGTTGTTTTGCAGAATCTTGTATCCAAATCGATGCATATTTTGAAAAAAATGGTATAATCAAAATTGTAGAGTTCAAAATGATGTACTTGATGATAACCTTAAAGTCGGCCTTGAGATTAATTTTCAAGGTAAAAATGTGCAAAATGAACGTTTTTTGATGTTTTTAGATAAAACAAACCTCTGAAATTTAAATGTGTTTATTAATCTAATCAGTTAAGGCAAGATCAGTCAGTAATTTGACCAATAAAGGAAATAGAAGTTATTTGTTCAAATAAGGCAAGATGTGATGGAAATCCAGCCAGTGAAAGCATGATGTGATCGAGATCTAACCAGTGAAGACAAGATGTGATCGTGATTCAGAAAGTAAAGGCAAGATGTAATCGAGATCCACTCAGTGAAGGCCAGTAATTTTGGGAAATGCTTGGTCAACGACAGTCGTTTAATTGGACATTAGATTGGACATAACAAAGTGATTTAAAAATCTTTGTAAATCCAGAATTAATAGATTTATTTATGCAAGTTGTAATATAATTGAATTTAAGACTAGCTTTTTTGCATTACAAGTCCAGTAGATCCTGTGCTTCCGGATCAATATTTTTAGGCTTTTTGTGCCACTGAACTCTCAAACTCGTTATATACCGTTTAATGTGATGTGTTGTAGCCCGCACTACAACGCACGGATAAGGTTACGAAAGATGTTGCAAAAGAGGTCATCTTAATAATCCGTCGCGTTCACGGAGATTCCTAACTTCCGTGATTTTGCAAAACAGCTTGAACGCAATTCGCATCGACCTAAAGTAAATACATTACGAGTCAAAACGCGAAGGTACCGCGTACCGATGTCGAAACGCACAGTCTCGTGGAAATGGCTCAACGCACTCGGTCACTGGCCTCCCAAATTCGCGCTGCGCTAGCAGATCATCAATCTATATAAGGCAATACGCACAGTGACCTGGCGGAGACAGTATAACAGTTTACTGCGCGCTATCGTACGGGCCTTATCGCAAGCGTCACCCGACACCCCTACGCGCCAACAGCTGGTTGTGAACGAAGAGCAGAAGAATAAAGACCGGTAAATCGAGTAAACCAAGTAAGAAGTGAGTTTAATTCATTAAGGGGATGCTAAACTGCTAGTCAAACTTGATCGAGGTCGATAATGTAGAGTCATTTGTGCACATCATTAACAAAATTTTGTATGTATTCTTTTATAGATTTGGAAATTTTTTTCCAAAATTAAAGTTTATGTATTAATATCAGCTTATGAATTGAATTTTATACCAAGAATTAAAAAAATTTTTCTTTTTTAGATTGCTCTTTTTAGACACGAAAATTTCTGGCTAAACAATCTTTTTTATTAGAACGCCTACGCTCAATCTAAAAGCGTGCCATTATTCCTAAATGTTCACTCGTTTTGGGCCCAGGCTTGATTTATACGTACAAGGTCTAAAATTTTTACATCAAGTACATTTTGTTACAGGTCGACGCTAGGAGCAAACAAGTTTAAAATTTTTTGTCGTTTTTCCTACAAAATTGTTACGACCCGTCTTTGTTATCGTCTTTAAACCTGGACAAAGATTTTTAATTTTGTAAATGCAATTAAAAGATTAATGAGCCAGAAAATTATCGATGAAACAGGACAGTTTTAGCATTCTCTTAACAACAGTTATACTAGGCGAGCTCTAACAATAGAATGGGGGGAAAAGGGGATGACGTCACCGGGAAAGGGGTGGGGGTAATTACCTGTCACATAAACTTCAAAATTTCTTCTGTTTATTGTTTCTCGATAACAAATGACCCTGTCATAAATTTTAAAATTCTTTTGTTTATTTTATTTTTTTTTTTTAACAAATGACCCTGTCATAAATATCAAAACTTCCTTTGTTTATTGTTTCTCTGTAACAAATAACCTTGTCATAAATTTCAAAATTCTTTTGTTTATTTCTTTTTAACAATTGACCCTGTCATAAATTTCAAAATTTCCTTTGTTTATTGTTTTTTATAACAATTGAGAAACTTGTCTCAACATGTTTTCGAAAGTCCTTTGTGCTCGGGATTCACTGCCACTCAGGTACATAGATATAGAAATTTTATCATTTTATATATATATATAAAATTTAATTTTATTTTAAATATATATATATAAATTTTAATTTTATATATATATATATATATATATATATATATATATATTGTGACGTGACAGCCGCAGGCTGCTGTCCGTCACAAGGCCCTTACGCGTTAACATCACGCGGGTCCTGCGTCCTCCCGCTCGGGAGCGGATGCAAAAGCGTGTTATCTCGTGTTTTTGTGTGTGTGATGTCCCACGTGCTGTCTGTTCGATTAATTATTAAGATTTTTGCGAGCGCTGTATCGCGGGTTCGGCGGAGATCGGTGGCTCTGGAGATCTCTTTGTAATTTTTGGACGTCTCGTCTCGACGGAGAACCTTCCCGGAGGTCGCAGAGTGAGTGGACATCGAGGGAGTAAAAGAAGACCCTTTCTAAGCGGGGTCGGCAGGTAATGCCGCCCCCCTTATCTTGTCTACCATTTGTGCCGTTTGAGAATTCCGATACTGCCGCCGAATCACGCTTTCAGGATCCAGCGACGGCGCGCGAAGCCGGCATCCCGACGGGACGACTGCAGACCCGATGCCGCATGAAGTCCGGCGGAAGAATCGCGACAGCTTATAATCAGCGAACGCCCCCGTCGAGGAGGAAGTAACACCCTGGTGATGGAGGAGGCGCCCGGCAAAAAGAGAAGAGACTGCTGCGGAAGGAGGCGCCAGGATTTTCGTGCACGGGGCCCCTAATTATCGATCGTCGCGTTTGGATCGATCAGCCGGCGACAGCGTGTACACCGCGCTCTGCGCGAAAATCGATTTTCGGGAAATCAACCAATAAGGGCCCGGAGTGCCGGAGGCAAGGTGGGGCGCGCCGTCGAGCAGCCTCCGCGAGATCCAGGATTCCTCACTCGTGCTGCAAACGTATAATATACTGTGCGTGTGTTCCGGAGTCCCGAGCCAAGATTTGTGAGAGAGGACGCAGGAGCCGAAATCATCCCAACCCGGAGGAGGCAAGCGAAAGAGAGGCGACGTGGTGAGACGAGCGTCAAAATACTGTGTAAAGCCACCGATTTCGCGGGTTGGGCGAGTCGCGGGAAAGTCGCGTAGTTACTATTGTATTTTCCGACGTATTAAGTAAAGCCAAGAGCTCGCGGAATTATTAGAGCATCGTTGTCTCGCCCGATCGCGCCCGCCCGCGTGATTTCGCTCCGTGCCTGTGCATTTCGTGTTATCATTGCGTTGCGTGTACGTCCCGATCCGCAGCCGAGTCAATCGTAATTTCGTCCGGTAGTCGTATCACGAGTTATTCCCGTGTTGTAAATTGTCGCGCATTTGTAAGTTATCGTTAGTATTGTTTAATTTGGTCGATCGCATTTATGTTGCGAGTCCTTCGATAATTGCGCTCTGGTAATAATTGATGTAATCGTCTTGAACCGCCTGGTTGGCGAGTGACTAATAATTATCGCGCTTATTACTCGCGAGATTTTTTTTCAAATACACATTAAATGCGCGCGGAAGAACACGAGTCCGTCGCGTGCCGCGCGGGCTCGGAGTTACTGTTCGTCCCGTTCGCCCTTGGCGAAGCCGTTATCCTATCGGGAGTTTGGCGTCTACCAACGACGCCGGGTCAAGCGTAGACAAGCCGGAAAATTCCCGCGTACGCACAATAACCCGTTCGTTAAGTATCCCGTTTTCGCGATATTCGATACCTAGCGGTCGTCAGCTGGTAACGCGCGCGAGCCATCGCCGCTCTACAGAGCCGTCTAATGTTGTACTACCTACGATCAAATATATTTGTTAAATTTTTTTGTTACATTTACGTTGTGTAAATAATTCTCTCGCCTTCCCGATTCCATCTGCCCGCGCCGAACCTCCCCCTCTGCCATTTTAGGGCTGAGCAGCTGGATATCGGAGCCGCTAACGTCCCGGTTGCCTAACGTGCGCCCGTCTTTTCCGCGATTTTATTACCGTAACGGTAATTAGCGATTTGGTACAAACAGAGTGGTACGCTTAACGTACCTGGCGCCCAACTAAGTATTGCATCGGGAAATTTCACGAAGACAGTCGCCCCGACACCCGGGCGGCTTAGGACCGCGACCAGGGACGGAGGCGAAGTTGGCCGTTGCTTGCGAGCACGGTTACAATATATAATGTAATTTTTATTTGATTATTTATAATTTAAGTTAGATTATATATTTATATATATTCTAATTTTACATATTTAATGTGTATTTGAAAATTTTTTTGTGTATTGTTTTTCTAACAAATGAGAAACTTGTTTCAACATGTTTTCGAAAGTCCTTCATGTTCGGGATTCGCTGCTGCTCAAGTACATAGATAAAGGAGTTTTATTATTATTTTATATATGCAACCTAATTTTAATTTGGTTATTTATAATTTAAGTTAGATTATATATTTATATGTACTCTAATTTAAATTATAAATAATTAAATAATAAGAATTATGTTATGTATATTCTACCCCAGTTATAGTTTGCTCTCTCTCTTTCTCTTTCGCTACACTAAACAGTCGTATAAACAGCGCCGTTATCTCGGCTGCCAGTGAGCGCCGATATCAGACTGCTAGATTTTATAAACATTAAAAAATATGTTTAAAAAATAAAAAAGTATAACATTCGGATACTATAGTCTGCGTTTTATATTATACCTGAAAAATTTCTTTAATATAATTGAACGTGTCGCAACATGTTAAAGCTCAGCAGGACTTTTTCCTTCTTCTAAAATTCTTTTCAAAAAATTACGTGACCAATGAGATTATGCACACTACTGTTAAGACACGGTGGAGGGGTACATCATATAAGAAGAGTTCCAACATCAGTCGCATTACCGGATAGCAAAGGTTTCCGACAACGTTGCTCCTTAGTCGATCGGTGGAAGATTTTTCGAAAAAAAAAACGTACAAGATGAACTATTACGTTCTAATCCAGGAAAACGAAGTGTGCAGTAAGTAACTAAATCGTAAGTATTTTTTTTAATTAAATCAAAATTTGTTACATATTTATTTTAATTTTATTTCTAACTCGCAACATTTTTTTTTGTTTACAGAACAATATCGTAGTCGCGCTATATACTCCGCATCCTGGGAAGGAGATTTCCCCTTACGATTACATTATACAAACATTTAGAAATAGGAATCAGCGTGAGGCCTGAACCTATTGTGGAGATGATTCTTGGCGACAAGGGCAATGAGATACCACTTTCACATGATACCTGGTTAATAATGATTGAGAAACGTACGGATATCGAGCGGCTCCTGCAGTCAACCATCACTACATCGCTATAGATTAATAATCTTATAATCGAACTTGTAAATATACATAACGAGAGTGTTATAAAATTCATCTTAAATAACAAAATTATATATATATATATGAAACCATCAAGTGTACAATTTTTAATAAAACTTGAAAATGTTATCAATAATGTATACTTTAAGTTGTGGCATGATATGTATGTAAAGAAAGTATACTTTCTTCAGTTCAAATATACCGCGCTCATGCTACCACGCGCCTTTTATGCCAATCGCCGGCAGATAGAGTAACGAGGAGAGAAGAGAGAGGGACTTTCCCGGAGAGGAGAACACGTGTGTAAAACACAATAAGAAAGGAAAAGAATTTCTGATTGAAACAGATATAAGAAGCAAGATTCGCGGTAGAAGCAGAGAAGTGATAATAGGGAATTCTAATTGTCGGTTCTCTGTTTATAGGTAAGACTAGAAATACTGTAATTAAGTTTAAATTAACATTGTTAAATAATGAATAAAAGAAATCTCCACTCTGTTTATAGTGAAACACATACGTTTGCTTTATCACCCTACACATAATTGTCTTATAAAACGACAATTCTTGTTTATAATGGAAAAACTGCTATTCGCATTCAAATATGAGGCATCACCAAGCGACAAAAAGACAAGCATAATAACCATAACCTCAATTACAACAGAAGACAATAAGAAATATGTGCTGTCAGACACCGGAAAATTTGCAGGTAACCACATTGAGTTAATAAAAACAGAAAATTATAAAAGATTGAAAAAAAGTTTTAATCGAAGAGGTCAAGAAAAGATGATATAGATTACATGCACAGAGGAGATGAAGAAGATTTATTTCGACCAAGATGGTAATGTAATGTTTGATGATATATATCTAGAGCAGATAATGGAAGCAAATACAGTAGAAACCACACAGAGGAAAGAAAATCAACTAAATTTGAAACACGTAGCAGAGAGGTTTATGATTGAAAGATTTATATGTAAACACTCGAACGCAAAACAATGGTTACAGACATTTGAGAAGGAATGTGAAAGATTTGAAATTAGTGAAGATAATACAAAGATCGAGATATTAAGATTATTCCTGGACAAATCGTGTTTAAACTGACACTCAGCAACATTAACAACATTGACAATAAAAGCTGGATGGTCCGAATGGAAGGAAAAATTCTTAGAGACGTTCGCGGATAAAGGATGGAACACAGGAATATATGCTATATCTTACAGATATAAAGACGGTTTATTGATGGAATATGCTATGAGAAAGGAGAAGCTATTGCTAGATATGGACAAGGATATTGGTACAAAGACTCTAGTGA
Source organism: Monomorium pharaonis (assembly GCF_013373865.1). Classification (NCBI taxonomy): domain Eukaryota; kingdom Metazoa; phylum Arthropoda; class Insecta; order Hymenoptera; family Formicidae; genus Monomorium; species Monomorium pharaonis. The sequence continues at coordinate 13,070,501 of NC_050472.1, read as the reverse complement.
TGCTTATAGCAGCAGGGTTACCTGAATTTGTTAGAAACAGGATAGATAGAGAAAATTGTAAAAATTCAACCGAATTATTACATGAAGTCAGGAAATGCAAAAATCTAGTAAATAAAAATAGCTTTATGCAAAAGAAAGAAGAGAGACAAGACAATAGAAGGAACTTTGGGGAGAAGAAACCATGCAAAAACTGTGAGAAACTAAACAAAGGTATTAGGTTTTATCCAGAGAATTCATGCTGGTTTAAAAAGAAAAATGAAAATGAAGCAAGAGTAATTGGAAGCAACTCAGTAATAGAAGTAGATCTAAATACAGAACAAAAAAACGAATAATCACACCATTGATCAAAGTAAAAATATTATTAGAAAAAAATTTAGAGATAAACGGAACATATGATCCAGGTTCTCAAGTCTCTCTGATAAATTCAAAATTCGTCAAAATAAATAACAAAATAGAAGATGTAAATAAAATATTTTTAAAAACAATCAATGGTGTGACTCAAACAAAAGGCTTAGTAACCATAAAAATAAAAATTTTTGAGAAAGAGGAATACATTGATGTATTTATTATAGAAAGAGAGGATTTTGAAGATTTTCTTATTGGTTTGGATATAATAAAAAAATTCAAACTAATTCAGGATGAAAATTTACAAATATCACAAAAGAAAGAAATAAAGATAGAGAAAGAGATAAATACATTAGATAAAGATAAGGAAATAGAAGAATTTAAAGTAAATTTTAACGAACATGTGAACGAAGACGAGTTCACAATGAATTTAGATCACTTAGATAAGGAAAAAAAATACAGATTGAAAAATTGATAGAAAAGTATAACACAGTATTTGCTAAAAATAAATATGATGTAGGCACCGTTACAGACTACGAAGCTCGGATAGACTTAATGGTTGATAAATATTGTAGTAAGAGGCCGTATAGATGCACTATAGAGGATATGAAAGAGATAGAAAATCAAGTGGCAAAACTACTGGAAAACAAGCTAATTGAAGAATCATACAGTCCATTTGCGGCACCAGTAACTCTAGCATTTAAAAGAGATGAAAACAAACAATCAAGATTATGTATAGATTTTCGCGAATTAAATAAGATAATTATACCACAAGCTCAACCATTCCCATTAATAGATGACTTAATAATAAAAACAAGAAATTGTAAATACTTCACCACACTAGATATAAATTCCGCTTTTGGTCAATTCCACTACGCATTGAGGATAGACAGAAAACTGGATTTGTTACACAAGAGGGGCACTTCCAATGGACGTGTTTACCATTCGGATTAAAAACATCACCAGCGATTTTCCAGAGAATTTTATCCAATATCTTGAGAAAACACAACTTAAAAAACTTTTCAGAAAATTATATAGATGATATCTTAATTTTTTCGGAATCATTCAAAGAACATACAGAACATATAGAGAAAGTAATAAAAGCAATAATAAATGAAGGTTTCAGACTAAAATTAAAAAAATGTACATTTGCAGCAGAATCAATAAAATACCTCGGACACATAATAGAACACAACACAGTAAGACCAATGAAAGATAATTTAATCTCAATACAAAATTTTCCCACTCCGAAAACCCCAAAAAATATTAGACAGTTTCTTGGAAAAGTCAACTTTTATCATGAATATATACCAAAAAGCTCAATATTGCTAAACCCGTTACACAAACTATTACGGAAAAATGAGAAATTTATATGGTCCGAAGAGTGCGAAAAATCTTTTACAGATATAAAAAAACTGCTAAGTTCTCAACCAGTGTTGCAAATATTCGACAAGGATTTACCAATAAGGATCTACACGGATGCATCATTAGAAGATATTGGTGCAGTATTCAAACAAGTGCAGATTAATAATAAAGAAAAACCGGTAGCATACTTTTCAAAAAAATTGAACGATTCACAAAAAAGAAAAAAGCAATCTATTTAGAATGCCTGGCAATCAAAGAGGCGGTAAAGTATTGGCAACACTGGCTGATTGGAAGAAAATTCACGATATTTTCGGACCACAAACCATTGGAAAATATAAACATAAAAGCTAGGACCGATGAAGAACTTGGTGAGTTGACTTATTACTTGTCGCAATACGATTTTGAAATAAAATACATCCCAGGAGAAGATAACGCCGAAGCAGATAGTTTGAGTAGAAATCCAGAGGATTTCTGGAACCACATGAGAATACAGAAGAAATGCTGAAAATAGTTAATCTAATAGAAATAAAAGAGATAAAATTAGATCAAACAGAAAATAAAACATTGCAGCAAAACAAAACAAGATTAATAGAAAAAGATGGAGTGCTCTATAAAAAAGTTAAAAATAAAGAAAAAATAGTTTTATCTGAGAAATTGAGCTTAAAATTAATAAAAAAAATACACTCTGAATGGTGCCATATAGGGATTAGACAAACGATGAATAGGATATGTCCGTATTATACAGCTAAAAATATAACTGCAAATATAAAGAGAGTGTGTAAAAACTGCAAAATATGCATTAAAAACAAATCCAGAGGGCAAGAAAAATATGAGCTGATGTCACAATTAGGACCAGCAACAAAACTATTCGAAATGTCAATAGATACCATTGGAGGTTTTGGAGGACAAAGATCAACAAAAAGATATCTCCACTTTCTTGTAGACCATTTTACAAGATATGCATTTATTTCAACATCAAAAACTCAGAGTGCAACCGACTTCATCAAGTTGGTAGATAAGGTGTTAGAAACGGACAAAATTGGAATAATACTTACTGACCAATATCCAGGACTAAATTCAAGAGAATTTAAGGAATTCCTGATAGAAAATGACGTCAAACTAATTTTTACAGCCGTCAATGCACCTTTCTCCAATGGTCTGAACGAGAGACTGAATCAGACTCTAGTCAATAAGATAAGATGTAAAATAAATGAGAAAGAAAGGAAAAAAGCCTGGACAACAATCGCCAGAGAATGTACAGACAGATACAATAAAACAGAGCATACGGTAACTGCTTTTACACCTCAATATTTGTTAGATGGCACAGATACCAGCATTTTGCCAGATGAAATGAAGAAGAGAAATAATAGAGAAAATTGGATAAGGGATAAAGAAAGAACAAGAAAATCACACGAATATAACAAGAGAATATTTAAGTGGAACAGAAAGGACCACCGGTTTAACACAGGAGATCTAGTATATATAGAAAATGGCAACAGATTGAACAGGAAAAAATTAGATGAATTGAGAATTGGACCTTACGAAATAATGGAAAAGATATCAGATTCATTATACAGAATAAAAACAGGAAAACGAAAACAAGAAGCTGAACTCATCCACATAACAAAATTACTTCCAACATCAGAAGATGATGACGAAGATTGACAATGTTAGTAACGTCCTTCTGGGGAGGGGAGATGTAAAAAAAGTATACTTTCTTCAGTTCAAATATACCGCGCTCATGCTACCACGCACCTTTTATGCCAATCGCCGGCAGATAGAGTAACGAGGAGAGAAGAGAGAGGGACTTTCCCGGAGAGGAGAACACGTGTGTAAAACACAATAAGAAAGGAAAAGAATTTCTGATTGAAACAGATATAAGAAGCAAGATTCGCGGTATAAGCAGAGAGGTGATAACAGGGAACTCTAATTGTCGTTTCTCTGTTTATAGGTAAGACTAGAAATACTGTAATTAAGTTTAAATTAACATTGTTAAATAATGAATAAAAGAAATCTCCACTCTGTTTATAGTGAAACACATACGTTTGCTTTATCACCCTACACATAATTGTCTTATATGTATATAATAAAAAAAAAATATAATAAATTTGTAAATTGCTTGCAACGAAATAATATTCGTAACGAATGTGACGCCAAATTATTATATAAAAATTATGATAAAACTTGTATGATAGATTGTGAACTGATGACTTATGCTTCTAACAATACATGACGCTTTGTGTGATAAATAAATAAATATGTATTTGTGTAAAAATTAAAAAATTATTTTGAAATTATTTTTTTATCCTACTAATTATCCTAATATATAAAAATTAATTTAATTTATTAAATGTGGATTTTATTAAAGGGGAAAGAAAGAAATTATGAGGAGGTAAAATAAAGTAAAAAAATTGTATATATTTATTTTTATTTTTTATTGTTAGACCACCAATTGAATAGTTTAAATACATTTTGAGAGTGCAACTGTTTACATGTTTCTGACAATGTAAGATATGCGTAACATCCATTTTGTTTAGAGATTCAATATTTTTATAATGCGCCTCGATGTTTTTGATATAGACTTCTTGTATCGCTTCGTCTAGGCGCAAATCCCGCAACCATTCTCGTTTCTCACGTCTCTTAACGTAAACAGTAATTTCATCTTTGGCCGCCGTTGCATCCATCACCGCCGTTGTAATCAAACTCCTAGCCATGCTGTATGGAATCATTCCATCCTCCCATTGTCCCGTGATGATTATCAATCAACCACCTCGCCTGATGTTTCTCTACCTTGGTGAGATTGTTCCATAGTTCAAAGCATCCAAAAATATAATGAGAGAGTTCGACGCCATTTTTGAGAGGCAAATTCCTTCACGATAAGGTTTCTTCCAACAAGGAAACCTTGCAGGTCCACGAACCGTTGGTACAGACATGACTGTTATCGTTGGAAAGACTGTGGTCAACATCGATGCGTTATAGATTCTTATCTCGTCTCAAATGTATTTTCAGAAGAAAAGAGCGACGTCGTTGTCTTAAGTAATTTCGCGCACATTGTTGGTCAACGGATTGTACTGAACTACGTGATCGTGTATGATGAGACAGTACGCGTTGGTACATTCTCTTTACACTTAAATTCTATACGCACATCTACAATTGTGCTACGAGTGTGTTTAATCGATTCGTTTTATTGAGAGTGTGGCGGTCACGCCACTCTAGCAGCGCGCCTGAGCTAATGCGCTCACGGCGTACACCGGTGCGTCAACCGACGCGCGCTCACCGCCCACGCCGTGAGGCGCCAGCGGAGCAGTGCGCGGCGCAGCCGATAGAGCGGCCGCGGCACTCGGGAGTAAGGTGCAGCGGCCCGGCTATATAAAGACCACCCGCAGCGCTGAAATCTAATCTAATCTTAGATTCGCAGAGAGGATATTTTCCAAAGATATTCTCTGTACTCTTGTTTTGTGTAGTGACGGGCCTCCCTCTCGGAGTGTGCTCGTCCGAGATAACATTGGGCCTCCTTGGTGGAGTGTGCTCACCCGGGCCTCCTTCGTGGAGTGTGCTCACCCGGGCCTCCTTCGTGGAGTGTGCTCACCCGGGCCTCCTTCGTGGAGTGTGCTCCTGTCAGGGCCTCCTTCGTGGAGTGAGCTCAACGGCAGCATCCTGCCGCGGAGACGGAAGAGCAATCGGCCGACCCGGCCGGAGGGGCGACCAGCACCTTGGACCAAGGACCTGCAGACATCGAGACTCAACCCTGGGCAAGCGAAGTTGCCTTGGAGGCTAATTCCTTTGGATCTTCCACCGATTCAGCGAGCCCGGATTCCACGTTATCTGCAGCACACCACAGGGACGCAGACCACACCGACCCGACCGAAGGTCGACGCTAGCGTGCAGGCTAAGGCCTCTGGCGGTTCCAACGACTCCTGGCCTAGTACGCCTTCAGGGAAGCCCAGGACTCCACGGGCCCCCAAGAAGAGGACGCAAAGCCATAGCGCCAAGATCCAACTGAAGCCACAGGACCTCTACGCGGAGTTCGTAGCATCGATCAACGCGGGACAACCGTCCTTATAAGGGCCAGATAAACCGCCCTTTTCAGGGCGACCAAAAAGCTCCATGCGGTGGAACATCTCAAGTGGGGAGTAGAGTACATTAGCTACCGAACTTACCCACAAATTGGTGACCCCGACGTGATCAGAATATTTCACCGCAATGGAGCCGGCAGAACTAACAAGTGCCGAATGCGCCCCGATCAACAGAGTGACCATAAAAATACCTCCTTTTTGGGCCGATGAACCCGAGTTATGGTTTGCCCAACTCGAAGGACAATTCACACTTGGTAGAATTACGAGTGATGAGACTAAATACGCATACGTACTGGCACAAGTCGACACGAAACAAGCCAAGGAAATAAAAGACCTCATCACTCAACCGCCAGAGAAGAACAAATACGAGAGCATTAAAAGGGCATTAATACAACGATTGTCGATATCTCAGGAGCAACAGATCCGACAGCTCTTAGAACACGAAGAGATGGGAGATAGAAGACCATCACAGTTTTTAAGACACTTACAATCGTTAGCAAGTTCGGCTATTTCAGAACAATTATTACGCACATTATGGATGGGCAGACTACCATCCCAACTACAAGCCATTCTCGCTACTCGTACAGCGGACAATTTAGAGGTAGTGGCTGAACAAGCCGATAGAATATACGAGATAACCTGCAGAACGGCAGTGGTAGCAAGCATTCAGGCGACCACGACCGAGCAAACAATGGAGCAACAAATAAAAATTCTGGCGCAACAAGTAGCCAGCCTCAACAGTCGATTGACACAGTCACTACAGAAAGATAGAAGAAGAAGCCGTTCTAGAACTCGTTCCGTTAACCACAAGGAAGAGAAGAATTCCGACGGGGTATGCTTTTATCATAAGAGATTCAAGGACAAGGCAAGGAAATGTGTAAAGCCATGCTCGTTCAAAAAAGAGGAAAACTAGAGGGGCAGTCGTTAGCAGCGGCGAACGGCCCCTGCCCAGGAATAAGCCGCTTATTTGTCACTGATCGTAGCACGAGAATACGATACTTAATAGACACCGGTTCTGATGTCAGCGTTTATCCTCGTTCAATGATACGAAGGCAACGATTGTTCAGCACACAAGAGCTCTATGCGGCGAACGGATCCCGCATCATGACATATGGCTATATCACTATTCAACCAAACTTGGGGTTACGCCGCGCCTTCTTATGGCGCTTTATAATCGCAGATGTCACGACGCCTATAATAGGATCCGATTTCTTGGCACATTTTCACCTATTACCGGATGTAAAAAAGGGACAGTTAATAGACGCAAAAACAGGGCTGACAGCAAAAGGCTCAGCTAATAGAACCAACGCCAATTCGGTGAAAGCCATGACAGGCAACACCCCCTTCCATCAACTATTAGCAAGATTTCCGCGGATCACTCAGTCAACAAGAACGCAGGCACAGAAGCACCCGCACTCGACTGTGCACCATATAAAGACTAATTCAGGCCCACCAGAAGCGTGTAAGCCTCGTAAACTGGCACCGGATAAATTAAAAATAGCCAAAGCTGAATTTAATCTCCTGCTTGAAGAAGGGATCATTCGTCCATCTAAAAGCCCATGGGCCGCACCACTTCACATGGCACCTAAGAAAGAAAATGCCTGGAGACCATGCGGCGACTATCGGAGACTGAATACAAGAACAGTGCCTGACCGCTATCCGATTCCGCATATCGAAGATTTTGCACAATCCTTAGAAGGAAAGAAAATTTTCTCCACGCTGGACTTAGTCAGAGCTTACAACCAAATTCCGGTACATCCAGAAGACATTCCGAAAACGGCTATCACCACACCCTTTGGATTATTTGAATTCTGCTACATGCCATTCGGATTAAGAAACGCTGCACAAACCTTTCAAAGGTTTATAAATGAGGTCACACACGGGCTGGAATTTTGTTATACATACATAGACGACATATTAGTCGCTTCAGAAACAGAAGAAGAACACATGAAACATTTGGAACAACTGTTTCACCGTTTAGAAGAATACGGCATACAGCTGAATCCCAACAAATGCGTGTTCGGCAAGAAACAGATAAAATTCCTAGGATATTCGGTATCTGAAGAAGGAACTCAACCTTTACCAGAAAAGGTCCAGGCAATCCGGGAATTCAAAAAACCGGAAACGGTGAAACAAATGAGACAGTTCCTAGGAACAATAAATTTCTATAGAAGATTCATTCCGAAAGCAGCTCAGGACCAAGCCAAATTGCAAGACGTCTTGAAAGGACCCAAAACAAAAGGAAGAACGCCTATAGAATGGACATCACAACTAGAGCACGCCTTTCAAAAGTGCAAAGATAGCTTGACGAGAGCTACGTTACTGGCACACCCAAAGTCAGAAGCAACAATAACGCTAACTACAGACGCTTCTGATACTGCAATAGGCGCCGTAGTACATCAGGTGATTAATGGAGAACAACAACCTCTGGCATTCATGAGCAAGAAGCTCAATCAAGCACAAACGAAGTACAGTCCGTACGATAGGGAACTACTCGCAGTATACGGAGCAGTAAAGTATTTCCGACACCTGCTGGAAGGAAGAACATTCACCATCTACACAGATCATAAACCGTTAATCTACGCTTTCCAACAAGACGTACTACGGAGCTCACCTAGACAAGCTCGGCATCTAGACTTCATTAGTCAATTCTCAACGGACATACGGCACGTAGCAGGCAAAGACAATGTAGTGGCAGATGCCTTATCTCGAGTTGAAGCTATTCAAACAGCGCCAGACTTCGAAACATTAGCAAAATCGCAAAACGAAGACACTGAACTGAAGAAAATTTTAGACGGCACCACTCAACATTCGCTGAAGCTGGAAAAAGTACAAATCCCAGGCTCCACAACGACGATAGTATGCGACACCACAATGCCGATAAAACGTCCATATGTTACAAAACCATTCAGACAGCAGGTATTCAGAGCCCTGCATGGTCTGTCACATCCTGGCGTTAAGGCAACTGCAAGACTAATTAAAGATAGATACGTATGGCCAAACATACAACAAGATTGCCGCACTTGGGCACGCTCTTGCATTCCATGCCAGAAGGCAAAGGTATTTAAGCATACAGTCTCACCTACGGGAAGCTTTTCTAATCCCACTAGAAGATTTGAACACATCCACATGGATATCGTCGGACCAATGCCAACATCAATGGGATATAAATACTGCTTGACGATCATCGATAGATTTACAAGATGGCCTGAAGCCATACCTATACCAGATATCTCAGCAGAAACAATAGCAAGACAGCTGATGACAAACTGGATAGCACGTTATGGAACTCCAGCACGAATAACAACTGACCAAGGTCGGCAATTTGAATCAGATCTGTTCAAACAACTAACCAGATTAACTGGGTCAAAACACATACGAACAACAGCATATCACCCAGCAGCGAATGGCATGATCGAGAGATTTCATCGCCAAATGAAAGCGTCGATTAAATGTCACCAAACGGAAGAGTGGGCAGACATACTTCCAGTCGTTTTAATGGGCATAAGAGCTTCATGGAAAGAAGATCTACAAGCTACCCCAGCAGAAATGGTTTATGGCGAACCAATACGTCTTCCAGGGCAGTTTCTGGGAGAAGCCAACACAACAAAAAGCACAGAAGGTTTCGCAGTGAAACTCGGAAAAACAATGAGGAGCCTACAACCGAAGCTAAGAAAACATGGAGAAAAGGCTACCTTCGTACATAAAGACTTGAGTACAGCACAACAAGTTTTCTTGAGACATGACGCGTTGAGAGGAACCTTACAGCCAACTTATGACGGTCCATACCACGTCCTTAACAGAGGAGAGAAAACATACAAGCTCCGCATTAATGGACGCGTGGTCAACGTCTCAATTGATAGGCTGAAACCGGCTTACATCCTAGCACAAGAGGAAGCTACAACAGAGGAGTCAAAGTCAACACCGATGCCCCTACCAAGCTCAACTCCAACTCACACAAGAAGTGGACGACTATCTCGACAGCCAGTTCGCTTTGAGGGGGTTTAGAGTCAACCAAGGGGGTCATGTGGCGGTCACGCCACTCTAGCAGCGCGCCTGAGCTAATGCGCTCACGGCGTACACCGGTGCGTCAACCGACGCGCGCTCACCGCCCACGCCGTGAGGCGCCAGCGGAGCAGTGCGCGGCGCAGCCGATAGAGCGGCCGCGGCACTCGGGAGTAAGGTGCAGCGGCCCGGCTATATAAAGACCACCCGCAGCGCTGAAATCTAATCTAATCTTAGATTCGCAGAGGATATTTTCCAAAGATATTCTCTGTACTCTTGTTTTGTGTAGTGACGGGCCTCCCTCTCGGAGTGTGCTCGTCCGAGATAACATTGGGCCTCCTTGGTGGAGTGTGCTCACCCGGGCCTCCTTCGTGGAGTGTGCTCACCCGGGCCTCCTTCGTGGAATGTGCTCACCCGGGCCTCCTTCGTGGAGTGTGCTCCTGTCAGGGCCTCCTTCGTGGAGTGTGCTCTTGTCGGGGCCTCCTTCGGGGAGTGTGCTCTCCCCAGGGCCTCCTTCCTGGAGTGAGCTCAACGGCAGCATCCTGCCGCGGAGACGGAAGAGCAATCGGCCGACCCGGCCGGAGGGGCGACCAGCACCTTGGACCAAGGACCTGCAGACATCGAGACTCGACCCTGGGCAAGCGAAGTTGCCTTGGAGGCTAATTCCTTTGGATCTTCCACCGATTCAGCGAGCCCGGATTCCACGTTATCTGCAGCACACCACAGGGACGCAGACCACACCGACCCGACCGAAGGTCGACGCTAGCGTGCAGGCTAAGGCCTCTGGCGGTTCCAACGACTCCTGGCCTAGTACGCCTTCAGGGAAGCCCAGGACTCCACGGGCCCCCAAGAAGAGGACGCAAAGCCATAGCGCCAAGATCCAACTGAAGCCACAGGACCTCTACGCGGAGTTCGTAGCATCGATCAACGCGGGACAACCGTCCTTATAAGGACGCCAGATAAACCGCCCTTTTCAGGGCGACCAAAAAGCTCCATGCGGTGGAACATCTGAAGTGGGGAGTAGAGTACATTAGCTACCGAACTTACCCACAGAGAGCAATCGATAATCACAAACGGACCTTTTTGTCGAAAAGTCGTGACAGATTGATTCGACTCAAGATTATTGTATCCATAATAGTCTTCACAGAAACGCGCATGTTGTACAGAATTAACCATCTGTTTTTTTCGAAATCCAGAATTTATATCGTCATACAGATAACATTCTGAGCTTAGATACAGTTAAACATTTCAATTTACAATGGTAAAATTGGCTCGTATCCTCAAGCATGACGTTCTTCCAACCAGCCTGTAAAGCAAAGACGACGTAACGCGGCTGATCGAGCTGAGTAACAGTCTTGATAGTCCACGAATGTTAAGTTGTGCGTTGCAATTGTTGTGAGTGTGCGACACTCACACCAAGAATATCGCGAGTGACACCTCGCGAGATGACACCGTCCGGCCTTCACACCGGACGTCGCACTGGGCAATGTACTCGGTTGCCACTCGATTCGCCACCCGAAATCTCCTGATTTCCGGTGGAATGCGCGTAGCTACGAATTGCTGGCTAGTGCTGCTAAGCCAGTGCACGGGCCAAAGGCCTGTGACCGCGAGTGACACCCCCTGGCAACAGGCCGAAAAGCGGTGTATATAAACGCCTCGAAAAGAGAACGAGCGAGCTCATTATCAATCGATACAGCGACGAATCTATGTTGCCCGTCGTAACGCATAATTATACCTAATCGAATACGACGCTTGTCTATTCGGATTCGCTAACCAAAAATTGTAACCACGTTGGAACAAATAAATTTTTTTATATCTACTCTCGGCATTATCTTTTGGACACCTGATCCGAGGAGTCATCGGCAGCGATCCCGAACCGTGTCCCGAGATCAAGGGCACGACAAATCTGATGGCAGCGGTGAAATATCACTGCCAAAATATACCAAAGAGGAAAACGCTCCCTAACGGACTCAGAGCCACTAGGAGAACTGCCGAAAAAAAACGCGGAAGCCAGAGCGAAAATTCGCCGAAGGTACAGCCGAGCCGATCAGCTGATCTTCAGACGCGAGTAAGAAAGATAGCTGTCTAGCCAGAGCTCCGCCACCGGACAGCGCAACAGCGATAGCGACGTAATCAGAGAAGACACCATCCTACTGCATCGAGACGCACCAGCCTCAAGCAGCTGAACAATGGACAACATGCAGTGATACATCGCGATAATGTAAGTCTATCCATTCTGTAACTGAAAGATATTGTAACAAGCGCGTCCAAAAAACCTGAAATATGTAGACCCTCTGTAACACAGTTATCAAAACGCATACTAGTGATAGCGAATGTCGAAAGGTAGAAGTTCACCGATACCAAACGAATCGTCGCTATTTAGCGAACAGGCGGCTCAATATACGCTACAGCGAATTAAATCTTGCGTGGCAAGCGACACAAGCTCTTCGCGAGGATCGAGATAACGTTCGTAGAGCCTTAGAGCGTCCTCTCGAAAGCGATAGCGAACTATCCGAGCACGTCGTACACGAGCAAGAATTTTCCTTCGTGAGCCTCGATTTTAACTTGTTCCTCGACAACGCAGTTGACGTGACACAACGAAACCGTGTGGACGAACGAACAAAACCGTACGTTAGTCGCACTCCAAGCCGCGTATCCTCACGAAGCGAGTTTTCGTTAACCTCATACGATTCTGATATATTCAACTCCGAGGAAATCCTTAAAAGATACAAAATAAGTGCCAACGAACAAGCGCAACCGACGAACGCACAACAATTCATTGCCAATGCCGAGCAAAAAATACAACAAATCCAACAGGAATTAAACAATTCGCCCCCGTGTGCCGCACAACCTAATGTAGCGCATGAAAGGGAAGACGAAGTACGAGATACTCTGCGTAATCCACAAGATACGCCGGTTGCAAACGGACATCGACGCGGTGCAAGAAACACAATTACACACACAGCGCATTTATGACTACCGACCATCGCGACCCGGCAGACAAGAAACAACATTTGTAGCGTAGGAGTGATATACGTTCAGGATGCGAGGGATAACATAACGCAAAATAATGCTAAAAACAGTATATTCTACTACAGTCGGGCGTACAATGTAATGTGCTAATGCTCGTGTGCCGTTTATATACAGTCTTCGGTCGCTTCCGTCGACCAATCTCGGTTACGCCTTTGTCCTATTTGCCGGACTTTTCCGGGTTCGTTTACAATTCGTAAGGCATGCGAGAAGCCACGCTCTTCGCGACCCTTCATTGTTAACTGACAATCATGCTTCGACGTGTTCCAGCTTGTTCGGCTTATATTACGTTGTTACAAGGAGTTGATACCTGAGCGGGATCGTGATAGATCCCTAAAGTTCGTCCATCCTGATGAATTAATCGTCTCGATCAATAAAAGTAAAAAAAATGCAAAAACGTGGAAGGAAAAACAAAAGAAAATATTTCATTTAGTTATACAATATCGCAAGTTCTTAAAATTAACTTAAAACTAACTTACAAGGGAACCTCGCGAACCCGTAAATTCTGATTTTAATGAAACCCAGCATAAATGTAGAGGGGATGAATACATGAATTTAGAAATTTTTAGTTGGTGCCCAAAAACGGTTTAAAGGGATGAAACCACCCTTCAAAGTTGAGACATTTTTGCGGTTTTTCGATATATTTCGTAAACTAAACAAAATATTAAAAAATGTTTCATACAAAAGTTTTACAGCATAAATACCTCCATTTAACTACGCTATTCATTTTTCGGAAAAAAAAAATTTTATAAAAAAATTTTTTTTTAATAAATAGCATAGTTAAATAAAGGTATTTATACTGTAAAACTTTCGTATGAAACATTTTTTTTTGTTTAATTTACAAGATATATCGAAAAACCGCAAAAATCGTCTCAATTTTTAAGGGTGGTTTTACCCCTTCAAACCGTTTTTGGGCACCAACTAAAATTTTCTAAATTCATGTATTCACCCCCTCTACATTTATGCCAAGTTTCATTAAAATCTGAATTTCGAGTTCACGAGGTTCCCTTGTTAGTTATTGATGTAGTTAATTAATTGCGTATCCAATGCTTAATATGATCGGTAGACACTACCCCTTGATACAGTATTTGTGTTACTTGAAATCCCGGAATGTCACGCACAATGTATCTGTCGAAATCTAGAATTTTATGAATAACGTAATGTCCTTTGTATTTCGGAAAGTTTTTTGTTTGTACCTGCGGTAGTGTCTGCGTTCGTGATCATTACATAGTCGCCTATTTTATAATCAGTTGCTTCTTTATGATTGCGGTCGTAATTTTTTGTTAGTATCTTGGGTTTCGACTATTTTTTGTGAAGCTTTCTCTCGTATTTCTGGTAAGTTTCTGTCATTCGTTATTTCATTATTTAGAATTAAACGCAAGGAGTCGTTTATGCTTCCTAGTTGGTCTAGTCCAAATAATAATTGACTGGCAGTATTGCCAATTGATCGAGATACAGTACTGTTAATGGCATACTCCGCCACGTGAATGACTTTATCCCATTTTTTTAGATCATCACATAATTTTGCAAGCATGGGTGTTAGTACTCTATTCAATCTCTCTATTTGTCCGTTAGCGCGCGGGGTCCCAACGGCAATTAGTATGTGCTCTATTGCTTCTTGTTTCATAAAATTTTTAAACTTGTCGGATGTAAATGAGCTACCTCGGTTGCTAATTATCCGCCGCGATTTACTATAACATCTAAAGTAATCTTTCAAATGTTTTCGCTTGATGTTGTGGATGTACACGGGTACAGTCGTATAAATTTTGTAAATGCGTCTATAACCGATAATATATATTTATAACCCTTTTGCTTTCCAGTTTTTTCTAATGGCTCGTAGTGGTCAACATAATACACCTGAAAGAGTAAATTGCCTTTTGGAATATTGTGTAAATATCCTTCTTGCTTACCACTTGGTGGTGAGAATTCAATGCACTTTAAACAATTCTTTATATAATTTTTTATTTTTTCGTGCATGTTGGGGAACCAGTATACTTTTGTAATCCCAGAAAACATTGATATCTTGTAGAAATCGAAAAGACATCTTATTCAAGATGTCTTCAAGACATTTCTAAAAAATATCTAAAAGATATCTAAAAAGATTTTGTCGAAGATATCTTCATATAATTTCTAAAAAATATCTAAAAAGATTTTGTCAAAGATATCTTCATAAAATTTCTAAAAGATATCTAAAAGACTTCTAAAAGACATCTTAAAAGATGTCTTAAAAATTTTCGAATTAGACATGTCAAAGATATCTAAATGAAAGATCTATACAAGATATCTTAACCTCTTCCTGGCCAGAAGCCTTATATTAGGCTTATAATTAAATTTACCGAAAACACAATATATTCATTTAGCTAAAATTACTTCTTTTAACATAATATATGCATTTATTTCGAAATAATTTGATATGTTACTTTAATGACACTTTATATACTGTCTCATACTTCATAAAGTGCAATATAATTATATTTTTATATACATATTTTTCAACATTTTTATTGCAAATGACGCTAAACAATCATTTTAACAATAAATAGTAATATAAAGTTCAAATACAACAAAAAAATAATCACTTTTTTTCGAACTAAAAGCCTAATAATATTAGACGTTAAAGTGATGTTATCTTCTTCGTAGTTTATTTCACTGACAAGGACAAAAATGTTTTAGTATTAAAATTTAAAAAGTCGGCCAAAAAGGGTCTTCTAGAGGTTAAAAATGTCTTTTATACATATATCTTGAAGACCAATTCTAGAATTGCTTTAAGATATCTATAAACGTCTTTATATATTTATTACTCAACATTTAAAAAAAGACATTTTAAATCATAATTTAGTAGTTCATGTAGCGGTGAAACATCCGCCACAATACAATGTGCACACGCGAGCAACATCCGCAGTCGTGATGTAGTTCGCGGAATCGCCGCTATAGGTGACGACGCGATGCTGCCTTTCTCGTGATGTAATTTACATTCTGAAAGCTATATAAGAAGATCACTTACGGTGATGGATTAACTTCCGATAGCAATCGTAGTAAGCTCTCAACCCTCTTAGAACCTACGTAATAAATTTTTTGTATCCTGATGGAGAATTCCACGGGTCTTCGCACCTCTTCTCGGAGAAAGCTCTCTGAGCCTCCGCATAAATGTATAAATCTTTATAAATGTCTAAAATGTCTAAAAAGAATTCTAAAAAAAGTCTTCAAGACGTACAAAAGACATCTTTATGATGTCTCATATAGATTTTTTGAATTTCTAAAAGACTTCTTTTAGATATCTTTAAGATATCTTTTAGATTTCTTCATGATATCTTTTAAATTTCTTCAAGATGTCTTTTAGACATCGCCAGATATCTAAAAGATATCTCAAACTGTTGCATAAGACATCTTTTAGATTGCGAAAAGATATCTTTTCGTAAAAAATGCGAGATATCGCAAGAAATCGCAAGATGTCTTTTAATAATCTAAAAGACATCTTTTTGTCTATATGGGATATTTGCAAGTACTTTATTAAGACCTACGTGGCTCATCGTAATGACATGTATGAATAACATTGTTTTCCATGGTTAATGGTACTGCGACGTACTTCCGTCGGGAACCGCCAGGTCCGAGGAGCTACGCCCAATTAACAGCAATAGTTTATCTAATAGTTCGCGGGTAACGCTTCCTCGCGAGATCGGTAACGTCCGAAAACGGTAGCCTGCTTGAACGGTAACTCCGAAAATGCTCTAATTTTCTGGGCGCCAGGCGCGGATTTCCGCGCCGCACAACAATTAACTATAATTCGGTAGCCGGATAGGAAGCGTCACTAATGCCGGTGGCTCTTTTCTCGAAGTGGTAGAGGGGCGTGGTTCTTTATTAATCGAGGGGTATGGAGAGCTCGGATCGAGGCAGGTCGTAGAAAAGAATCGATACTCAATTGTTAATTAAATAGAAATTTTAAAATATATTTCGTAAAAGGTAAAGAAATGCTGTGTCGACGACAATCGTGGATCTTACTCCACTTGTTAAAATTTTGTAAACTCACAGATGTGGTTACGACGGGAGCCGGAAGTCGGCACTAAGAGAATGCGGAAACTTAATTCTTTCTCTACGAGGCGGGAGGCCGTCGGGGCTCTCCGCTCGTCAATCACGATAATCACAATACAATCTAAATCGGTATTCGCGGTATTACAGAATGCAATGATTAATTACGCGAGGACTGTCGGTGTCGGCTTTGTCCGAGAGGGACTCACTTAACGACTAAATATTCGGGCCGGTCGGTCCGATCTTCCGTGCGGCCACGAGACTCTACTGCATACTTCGAGTCCTTCACTCTAATACATAGGCAACAGCAAAACGGTATCGGATTCGGGATCACCGGTAACACGACAAACGGTATCCCTTATCCGGTCCCGCACGAAAGTCGACCGCCTTACCGAATCTTACGAGAATTCCGCGTGGCTGCCGAGTGATGGCCTTACAACAGTCTCCAGGTCCTTTTCCGTCGAAAGCAATCGTAAGGGCTCGTCCTGTGACACACTTATCTCGCCGTCAACCGAACAGTGAGGAGCCCCTGTCCCGCGCCGGCCGGCTCGAGCCGTCGCGCATGCGATGTGGATCTTCGATTCGCAATCGCTGGATCCACGTGCTCCCGCGTGATCCTCGATCCAGCGCCGCGCTGCCTCGTCCCTCGACAGGCCCGTGATGAACACGTGCTCTATCAGTGTGCTCCCTTTTTCCGCCGTTTCGGTAGGTCCGGCTGGCCAGGCCGCGACCAATCCGATAGTGGTGGCTGGCGGTTTGCATGGCTGTGGCCGCTCTTCCGGTCCGCAGCCCGGTGGCGCGTGCCCACAGCGTGACCCTTGCTGGGAGCCGTCGTGTCTCCGCGCTGTCCTTCGGCGCGGTCAGTCCTTAACTCAGGGACGGAAACGCTCGGCGGGGCCCGATGCACGGCGCGGCGGGGAAACTCCTTGAAGGGCGCTCCTACCACTGTCGAGTGTCCCCAGCAATTCCCGCGACGGCTGCTCCTCCGTCGCCCCTGACACACTCTTCCGATGAGCCCTCACTCGGCGCCTTTACTTTAAAAGATTGTCACTACAATCGGAAAAACGGTATCGCGGAAGCTAAACAAAAATAAAAATAGAATAACAGCCGTATCCCCCTCGGCTCGGCGAGGAGTCGCCCCCGACCGACCCTCTCGGTCGGTCCTATGCCCTTGTGACGTGCGCCCGGATGCGCCACGTCACAGTACGTAAAATAATAATTTACGTTTGTTAACCTTTTGCTACACGAGACCATTTCGAAGTTCATATAGTTTGCATTCGCTTTTTTCTAATTTATCGCGGATTTTGCATATCTCAGGATCTTGGTCCTGTTTGATGGATAGCGTTTGTTCGATAGTATTTCCTTCTAACACAAGAATACTATTGCATCGGCTAAGCGCGTCTACGTGTGCCATGCGTTTACCGGGCCTATGCATGATTTTATAGTCATATTGTTGTAAAAACATAGCCCATCGGGCAATTCTCGGATTTATAGTTTGTTTGCTAAGAGTAAGACGAAAGCTATCACAATCTGTAATTATTTTAAATTTTATCCCTGCCAGGTATATGTGAAATCTTTTTATCGCGTACACGACGGTTAGACATTCTAATTCATAACTGTGATATTTAGATTCTGCTGTTGTGCAATGGCTAAAGTATAATGGTTTTAGTTGACCGTCGTTTTGTTTTTGTATTAATATAGCGCCGAATCCGCTCGCGTCGCAATGTAATTCTGTAACAGCTGTTGGGTAATAAATAGTTATTATTGGTTTCTCAGCTAGATGTTTTTTTAACGTTTCAAATGCCTCATTTTCTTCTTTGCCAAATTGAAATTTTACATTCTTTTTAAACAAATCATACAATAGTTTTGCGATAATTGAAAATCCTCGGATAAATCTTCTAAAATAACTAGCAAGTTCAATGAAGCGTTGAACGTCTTTTACATTACGCGGGACCGAATAACTAATAACGGATTCAACATTTGCTACGCTTAGTCGAATACCATTTTTGTCAATACGGTAGCCAAGATAATCAATCTCATTGTATAGAAAGAAGCATTTGTCTAACCGGAATCTGAGTTTATTGCGTTGCGCGATTTTAAATACTTCATGCAAAATAGCAAAATGCTCTTTCATTTCTTTGGTAGCAATTAATATGTCGTCCATATATACTAATATTTTATCTGTGTCTATCATGGATTTGAATATACTATTTGAATATACTAGAGATGTATCTTTGAAATACTTTTGGGGCATTCGTGAGTCCAAATGGCATTTTTATGTATTCATATTGCCCCAACGGTGTTATAAACGAAGTATATTTAATCGAAGACTTATGGATTTTAATATGATGAAATCCGTTTCGTAAGTCTAAGCAACTGTATATTTCTTTATCTTTTAGGCGATCCAAGTGATCGTCTATTAAAAAGGCAGGAAAATTATCTCTAATTGTGGATTGGATTAATATTTAGTTCATCAAGTGACTGTGTTGTGCAGTCAATATGCATTAACCGAGAAACAAAATTATTCGATTCCGCGGCCGGTTCAGGTTCGTTCGTCAATATTTTTAAACCTTGATTAATAACAATTTTTATTGCAGGGCTTGAGGTAAAGTCTCTACCTAAGAACGCAGGGCCGCTCATTGTGGTTTCCGGCACTACATGAAATTTAATGTTAACGTTAACATCATCAATTTTAACAATCTTTTCAAAAACACCCAGTATCTTTACCGGAGACTTATTAACGCCACTGTATTCGTGGTTATTTTTCTCGAATGGGATGCAAAGATTAACTGGCGCGTACTCTGGCTTAATTAAACTAATTGGTGACCCCGTGTCAATAATCGCTATAAATGAGTATTGGTGCGCTTTATCTTGATCGGAAATCGAATAGCTTACGGGTGTCGTGTACGGCTCTAGCCCAGCAGTTGGTTGAATAAGATTCATTCTTGTTGACTTGCTTGCTCCCGTAGATTTGTCAGATCGGTCGTCCGCCCTCTTCTCAAGTACAGCCCGTAGCTGATTCCAATCGGTCGCCCGATGACCCTTCTCCTTGCAGTTGAAGCATATTCCAGGTCCCCGCCGCGTCAGGTCCGTTTTTTCATGTTCTGTGATGATCGGTTTCACTTTTTTTTATTTTTGCTGCTCTCTCCCCACATTACCTCGTTCGTTTCTCGGATTACTTTTTAGTGACTTTCTCAAACGCCTCTATCAAATCAGATGCCTCGTTGAAGCGTTGAATCTTTGCTTGATCTCGTAGCCTGAGATCAGGTATGCCGTCGATGATATAATCGACGAGCTCATTATCATCGATCGGTACTCGGTTCGCTAAGTTTTGCTGTGGTAGTATTCAATGAAAGATTCTCCAGCTTGCCACATCCTTCGTTCGAATTCTTTTCTTAAGGCCAGTTTGCTCGGCCTGTGGTCGAACATTTGTCTCATTTTCTTCCAGAGATCCGATACGCTCAGTGTTATGTGTTCGGGCGTTGAGTGAAACCAGTCGAAAGCTTTTCCCTTCAATTTCGAACTGATTAGAACTCGCGTAGACTTATCGTCGAGGTTGTATGAGTCGCGTAAAAGCTCGACTTGTCGCCTCTATTTCTAAAATTCGTTGCCCGTTCCGTTAAACTCATTCAATAAATCTTTTATGGCTCTTACGTTATTATTGCCATAATCACTCAAGACGGGGCTTCTCGTATCGGACATGCTCACATTTTGTTGATTTCTCCACTCGGCTTCTCGTTTCATCAATTCAAGCTCGCGGCGAAGCAAATCTCTCTGAGTGGCACCCGTTTGGCCACGTCAATATTGGCCACGGTCCCGATTGGCCACGTCAATATTGACCACGTCAATATTGGCCACGCGTCATTATTGACCACGCGTCAATATTGGCCACGTCAATATTGGCCACGCGTGATATTGCTCACGTCAATAATGGCCACGTCAATATTGGCCACGCGTCATTATTGCCCACGTCATTATTGCCCATGCGTCATTATTGCCCACGTCATTATTGCCCACGCGTCATTATTGCCCACGTCATTATTGCCCACGCGTCATTATTGGCCACGCGTCATTATTGGCCACGTCATTATTGGCCACGTCATTATTGGCCACGTTAATATTGGCCACGCGTGATATTGCTCACGTCAATAATGGCCACGTCAATATTGGCCACGCGTCAATATTGACCACGTCATTATTGCCCACGCGTCATTATTGCCCACGTCACTATTGACCAAGCGTCATTATTGCCCACGCGTCATTATTGCCCACGTCAATATTAATCAATTTTTTTTGCTTAGCGTGGAAAGTTGCAAACCCATGTGGTGCAAAGAAATGCTTTGCACACACACACACACACACACACACACACACACACACACACACACACACACACACACACACACACACGGGGGGGGTGCAAGGGGGGCCTTTGGCCCCCCTCCCGCACCCACCCCGTCCAAGTCGCAAACCCATATACAGTAATGACGTGGCAATAGTGACGCGTGGTCAATAATGACGTGGGCAATAATGACGCGTGGGCAATAATGACGTGGTCAATATTGACGCGTGGCCAATATTGACGTGGCCAATCGGGACCGTGGCCAATATTGACGTGGGCAAACGGGACGCTCCCATCTCTCTCCCGTCGAAGTAGCTCAACTTCGACGCTTGCTGCTCGGTCCGCTTCAAGTGCATGATTTTGCGACGGTTTCAGTGTCTCCGTGACACTGGCGTTTTCTCCTTGCGGCCTTCGCTCGAGCGCAGTCGCTCCCTCGAATGTACCGCTCTCCTCTTCTATGGCACCTGCGATGTTCGGTGCATGTTCCCGCAATCGCAACAGTAAGTCTGCTTTGCTGCCTGACGTTGGGAGATTCCTATCTCGAAGTAGCTTTTTTAGCTGAGCGACAGTGAACTTAGTCGTCATCTTGATCCAGTGGTGACTGTCCACGCAGTTTCTTGCACACAGCAATGTCGCTGGTGATAACAAACGGTGTACCTCTTCACACACAGTGAAACTATCGATTCTCTTTCTCATTTCGACGCGACGTCGAACACACAGTAAGGCGAGTTACCTCGGCGCGCACGGCCGCGACGTAATTCCACACCCGATGGAAATCCTTGCGTACCGCACTCCCGCAAGTAAGCGTATCATATAGGCTCTATACGCGTTCCGTACTAAAGACTGGATCGAATCCCACTTTTGAAAACTGTAGAAGTGATATACGTTCAGGATGCGAGGGATAACAGAAAGCAAAATAATGGTAAAAACAATATATTCTACTACAGTCCACAGTGGGCCAGGAGACCAGAAAAAGTGGGAGCGTCCCAGATGCGCACAGTAATAAATGGACACAGCAGGCTGAGTGAAACGGACACAGACCAAATGCGCACGGACCAAATGCACACGGACCAAATGCGCACGGATCAAATGCGCACAGACCAAACGACGGACACAGTAACCAACTAACTTACCACATAAGTTGCGACTTTTCGGGCACCTCTACCGACGGGGTGGGTGCGGGAGGGGGACAAAGCCCCCTTTGCACCCCCCCCCTCGCGCGCGCGCGCGCGTGTGTGTGTGTGTGTGTGGGTGGGTGTGTGTGTGTGTGTGTGTGCAAAGCATTTTCTGCACCACATAAGTTTGCGACTGTGCGCATTTGGTCCGTGCGCATTTGGTCTGTGCACATTTGTTCTGTGCGCATTTGATCTGTGTTTGTTTCACTCAGCCTGCTGTGTCCGTTTATTACTGTACGCATCTGGGACTCACTCGAAAAAGTGGCCAAAAGTCATGATTTTGTCAGATTTTAGTAGATAGATAGATAGATATAAGCTTTATTCTTCCCCTTGGGGATTGAATGGCGTTTTTTTAGGAACGGTCCCAAACCTTTACACCTTTTTATACAAATATCGCTCTTACAGTACGCCGCTCGCCACCTTGCCTCTCATCTCGCTCGCCTCCCTATACGCTCTACCTCAACTCACTCTTCTCTTTCCGCTCGCTCCTTTGACCTTATCCTATTTAATTCTACCTACGTGACCTCTCTCTCTCTCGCGCCGCATCCTACCTAACCTTACGCCTATAGACTTCCGTTTCCGTTTACAATTCTTTACTTTCGTTCCTTCCATTCACTCCTCTCTCACCCTCCATCCTCTCTCACTCCTCCTTCCTCCCAAATCTCTCTCTCCTCCTCCACCTCCCTCATCCAATCCTCTCCCTCTTCCGCTCCCCCCAAGATCCTCCCATATGCCTCTTGCCAGCTTCCCCTTCCCCCCTTCTCTCACCGTCTACATCTTTCCCATACATGCTCCCATGATTCTCTTTCCCCTCCACACAACCTGCAAACTCTTTTCTCCTCATCCTCCCAGTATCTACTCTCCCGTATTTCATTTCCCAGTCTAAACCTTGCTACTCTTCTCCACCTACTCTCTCCCCATCCCCTCCTTAGATATTCCGGTATGTCCTCCTCTCTAATCCACTTGTACCATATATTATATCTCGTATCTCTTATCCTCTCCCCTCTTTCCTCCCTTTGTAGCCTTCTCTCCGTCTCCTCAACTTTCTCCCATTCCTCTCCTCCCTCTCCCTCTATCTCCCCGACATCCTTTCCTCTCATTTCGAAGAACTCTCTCCTTTCCATCTCCCATTTCGAGAGTTCCCTTCTCCTCTCTGCTCTCTCTCTCTCATCTCTATCCTGCATTCTCTCACCCATACTCTTCCTCCTCCCTCCCTTGCTCTCCTCTCAAAACCCCAAGCCCTTCTCCCCGCTCTTATTCTCAATTTCTCTCTCTTCCACTCTTCCCTCACCAAATATCCCGGGGTTCTACTCCCTACTCCCAATATCCATCTTAGAAACCTCTCTTGCATTCTTTCCACACTCTCCCTTTCCTTCCATCCCCAAACCTCCACTCCATACTCTAGTACCGTCCATACTAATCTATCGAAGATCCAAATTCTCCTTCCCCAATCCTTCTCATATCTTTTCTTCCCAATCCCCCAGACTTGACCCATCACCGCCGCTGCTTTTCTTACTCTATCCTTGATATGTGCTTCCTGACCTCCGTTTGATTGTAGTATATACCCTAGGTATTTATACTCTCTTACCTCCTCAATTCTTTTTCCTTTCCATCTCCAATTTATCTTCCTTCTTCTGCCTCCTCCTCTTCTAAACCTCATAATCTTCGTTTTCTCCACGTTTACCTCCAGACCCTTCTTATCCAAATATCTCTCCAGCCTTTCTATCATATTTCTCATCTCGTCCTCCGTCTCCGCTATCAACACCATATCGTCCGCATATGATAGCGAGAAAATCCTGCGCTCCCTCAGCCTCACCCCTTCCCACTTCATTTTTCCCATTTCCTCCTCCAGGTCTGCCAGCACCATGTTGAACAGCGTCGGACTCGATGGGCACCCCTGTCTTACCCCCCTCGCTGTACAGAAACCTCCTCCTACCTCGCTACCTATCTTTACTCTACTTTTTACTTCTATCAGCACTTCGCCTATCCTAATCGTCAATCCTTCTCTCACCTCTCTCTCTCTCAAGGCCTTCATCACCGTCTCTCTCCCCACCGAGTCAAACGCTGCCTTCAGGTCCACAAATAGCGCTACCAACATTCCCTTACTTTTGCTTACCTGCCTATTTATCAGATAGTTTATCACGTACACCGCATCTATCGTCCCTCTTCCTTTCCTAAATCCAAACTGACTTTCTGAAAATATCTCTTTCTCTTCTATTTCCTTCTTCAGTCTCTCCGTCAGGATCGTCGTATACACCTTGTAAAGCGATGGCATGAGTGTCACCCCCCTATATTCCTCTACCTTCTCCCCGTTTCCCTTCTTTAATATTGGGGTTATGATCCCTTCCTTCCATTCCTCCGGTCATCCCTCTCCCTTCCATATCCTCCCGCAGATTCTCCACACCCACTCCTTTATTCTCTCTCCTCCATACTTCCACACCTCGTTCGGAATTCCATCAATCCCCATCGTTTTCCGGTCTTTTAACTTATCTAACACCCTCTTTATCTCTTCCTTGGACAGCTCCTCTTCCCCATCCTCCATCTCTCTTCTCCCACTATTTCCCATCACTACTCTTCTCTTCACTCCTCCTAATATATTCCTGAAATATTTCTCCCATTCACTTATTCCGAATTAATTACCCTACCGAGCGTTCGGTAGGCGGATCTATTATTCTCGGGATACCGAGAGTCGAGTCACCGCGTAGCCGGGCCGTGTCGATCTTCGCCTCGTATAGAGTAGTTATTGCGCCTATTGTCTCCTCCCTCGGGGAATATGTCGAGCCGACAGTCGATCTTTGTATTGGCGTAAGAAGTAAAGTCTCGCGACGGGATAGCGTGTAAAGTAATATCCGCCGGGATTCATCTGCCGCATACCGAGAGTGTGAGCCGGTTGTGCAATACCGAGGCGGGCTTCCGCAGATGAGGATTTCTGCACGGAATGCGCAAGTTACGTAGCGGCCTATCCCGTTTATCGCCTATTAAGTATTGTTAACGTCGTGTGCCGTCATATTGAAGTAGATTGTATTCTGTGTAGAGTAAGCTTTGAGCTATTGTGAATGTTGAGTTAAGTACGCTATAGCCGTACCGGTCAGTGCGTTATAATGATTAGATTGTAATCGATGGCAACGCAGTTGCCATTCTAACTTCAATACATGCTTATTATATTTATTCAGTCGATCTAGTTATTCACGCGAGACCTCTCCTCTCCTATTCCGCGTGCCGAGAAAGAACTTCGCCCCTCTGCCATTTCGTGTGGAGGCGGGCTAGCCGGCATTTGGCCGTCGTGCGAAGTACCGAGAGTATCGCGAGTTTTGTGCGGCGCGAATTACGCGCCTGGCGCCCAACCTTTTGTTGAGAAGCACGGCGAAGTTGCAGACGCGAAGAAAATAACGTTGCAATTCCTAATTTCCTCTACTTTCGCCTCCACTCCAATTTCCTTCATTATCTCTTTAATTTTTCTGTTTCTGTCTTCTCCTTTTTCTTTCAGCCCTTTTATCACAATATTCCTTCTCCTTTCCTCTCTCTCTCTTCCCTCCCATAACTTTTCCATTCGTTCTACTCTCTCCTCCATCACTGTTGCCCCTTTTGTCTCTTTCTACTTCCCTTCTCCTTCTTCCACATTCCTCCTCTCCTTCTTCATTTCTTCCACCGCTCGTTCTAATTTTTTCAGCTCTTCTCTCAGTTCTCTTCTCTCCTTTTGCCAGCATTCCTCTCTTCTCTTCAGCTCTTCTTTCAACTCTTCTATTTCCATTTTCATTATTTCTTTTTGATTGTCCGCCACTTCTTTTATCTCTTTACTTAGCTGTCTCAATCCCTCCCCCAACTCCACTCTTATTTCCTTTAACATTGTCTTCCAAACCTCCTCTTCCACACTTCCCCCTTCCTTCCCTTCCGGCGATCGCGTCACTTTCTTGCTCCTTTTGAATATGTCTGCTAGCCCTCTTTCCCGCTCTAACGAGTCTCTTCCTAGCAGCTCTCTCTTTCTTTTCAGCTGATCTTCCGTACTACTCGCGCTGCCCACGCTGTCACTTCTCTCCCTTCTCACTCCCTCTGCCATCGTCACTCTATCTAACTCTCCTGGTTCTAAGTCTGTTCTTTCTTCTTCTTGTGCGCGCCCACTGCTCCTACCCTATGCCCCTCTATCTTAGCCACTCTATCCGCGCCCGCTCGCCTTCTCCCACTCCGCGAGTTACCTCTCTTTACTTTCCTACTCCCTGCTCGTATTATTCTCGCGCTCCTTCTCTCCCTAACCTCTCATTCTATGCGCCGATTCACCTTACCTCCGCCCTATCCCTGCACGCCCTTTGCTCCCTCCACTCGCTCTCTCTCACTCACTCCCTCTCTCTCTCCCTTCACTCTCACTCACCCTAATTCTCTCTCTAATCACCGCTTCACTCCGTTCTCTCTCACACCTGCTCTTACAATACTTCTACTCACTCTACCGGAAACGGAAGTTCTCAGATTTTAGTAAAACATCATATATAGGGATTTTTGAGGTCGCTAATAACAAATATAATGTTAAAATTAAAAAATTTAAAATGGCGAATCAAATATGGCGGACACAACATCTTTATCAAAAAATGTAAAAACATGGCAATTTTTAAGCAAATTTTTATTAGAGGTTTTCGAGGACGTTGATTACAAATATGCTACTTAATTTTTTAAATAAAAAAAAAAAACAAATGGAGTTCGATAATGTCCTGCAACTTTCTCGCGGTAGATCTCAAAAGCTATAGTCCCAGGTAGCAAGGTGACGTCTAATTGACGGCATTTTTTGGTCATTTTATGACGAACCAGACGTCATAATGTCGAGATAAAATGACGTCTAAATGTTGTAAAACTGACGTACATTTGTCTCATCTTAACGACGTCATATATTGACGTCAAAAATACGTCATTATTTTCATATTATTGACGTCATTTTCAAGAAGCTAGTATCGTACATTTGACGGTATTTTATTGTTATTTTTATGAAAAAATATAGGTTTTTAGGTTACATTTAATAAAGACGACATTTTAACGTCATTTTTATGACTATCCCAGGTAGTAAAAGCCGTTATTTTGACGTTTTAGAAAATATTTCGGGTACATGTCCTATATATGCAGTACTTGCATTATGAAAATATCGAAATAACATAATTATAATGTAAAAAAAATCTACGTTGTTTCTCAACAAGCATCACGACCCACCACACCATAATCACGTTTGGAATTGCCTAACTTCCGCGGTCACCCATCCAACTCTGAACCGCCGTCGACGTTGCTTGACTTCGAAGATCGTACGCTACTTAGCCCTTTGTGATGATCCATGAACACTTGATGATCATGAATACATATTTGTTATAGATCAGTTCAATAGATGCGAGAAACATGAAACTTGTAGTTAACTAATATTTTTATAAATAAATATAAATTTACAGTTTTTTTCCTGATTTTTACATATGCAAAATAACATGTGGAATAACTTATAAAAATATGTTTTTGCTCTGTTCTTTTGATAAAGCTAAATTATACCTCAGACAAAACGCAATATTTATAAAATATTTATAAAATATTTATGATATTTATTTAAATATTTTATAAATATTTATCCAAATATTTTATAAATATTTTTGTGGTCTTAGATTTGACAAATCATAAAGATTTATCATAAATATTATAAAAATATTTATGAAATATTTATAAATATTTACAAAATATTACTTATACAAATCTTTATCTTTTATTTTTCATAAATATTATATAAAATATTTAATTTATATTTCAATATGTTGAATAAAGATTTTTTTTTCGTATATATAAAATATGTGTAAAATATTTATATAATATTTTGAAAAAATAAATATTTTGAAAAAATAAATATTAATAAATATTAATAAATATTTATGATAAATATTATGTGCTGCCTGGGATGATTCTAAAATATTGATAGTATTAATTATATAAAATATTATATTAATTTTAATAATGTTGTTTATTAACCAATCTTTAAATAATGATAGTTATAGGTAGCAAGGTGTCGTCCACTAGACCTCAATAATTTGTCATTTGAGGTCAAATCGTCAATTATTACAAAGAATTATAGTTAACGTCAGTAATTAGTCACTAATAAAATCTTATTAATACGTCGTAAAATGATCAATTAACTGACGTTATTAATTAGTCAAGAATATGACGTCGGAAATACATTGTAGGATGGATAAATGACTGACGTAATTAATAGGTCAAAAAATGACGTTACTATTACGTCTTAATTTGGTAACATGACGTCTGCGACCTTAAATGATGAATTATTGACGTCGTATTAACGTCACCTTGCTACCTGGGGTTATGTAGGCTAATCGCGGGCAAATTTGATAAAATATTTGATTTAAATTCTTAATATCCTATTTTTATAGACATCCGACCACTTATATTTATTTGTATTACAACTAATTTCTTTTTGCCACTTTGAATTCGTCATTTTGAATTTAGAATTTGAACAGCAAATTTGTAATTAAAGGCCTCGAAAAGTCTTGAAAAAAAATTTTTATCAAAAAACGACGAGTTTTTGCATTTTTGGTCTGCCATTTCGAATGCGCCATTTTAAATTTAAAAAATTAAATAGCATATTCGTAATCAGCGTCCTTAAAAATCTCCGATAAAAAATTTACATTAAAATTGCCATGTTTTTGCATTTCTTGTCCGTCATATTAGATCCACATTTTTAATTTTTAGATTTTGACATCATATTCGTTATTAGCGACCTTCAAAATCATATCTATATATAAAGTTTTATTAAAATCTAACAAAATCTTGACTTTTGGCCACTTTTCCGGTCTCCTGGCCCACTGTGCACTGTGGCATTTGATCGCGCGAAAGATGTCTCATATTATTTTTTCAAACATAAATGAAAAGTTGCAAAAAGTTGCATAAGTACGTTAAAGTACATAATATGAATAACACATTCCACACTTCATTTTTTTTATGAGTTATAGCCGATTATGAGTAATCGGTATACAAAATTGTACTAAAGAATTTACTAATTAAGCTGATAATATTAGGAATTTGTATGTAATTTTGATTATTTATACATGTAATTAATTTTCATGTATTTCACTCATTCCTATGTATAAAAAAACGAAGCTAACGAGCCCTTTAAATAATAATATATATTTAATTTCGTTTGTAACAAATAATCTAGAGAAGAAAAATAATGCTTAGCTACAGATTAAAATGCTGCCAAAAGAATACAAATCGATAAAAATTATTAAAAATTGTATCCCGGCAACTTCAAAATATGCACAACATAAGGACGTAATTTATTTCATAAAACTTTAAAGTTGACTTTTGGCCACTTTTTCTGGTCTCCTGGCCCACTGTGCAGTCGGGCGTACAATGTGCTAATGCTCGTGTGCCGTTTATATACAGTCTTCGGTCGCTTTCGTCGACCAATCTCGGTTACGCCTTTGTCCTATTCGCCGGATTTTTCCAGGCTAGTTTGTTAGGATTCGCGTAGGAGGTGCGAGAAGCCACGCTCTTCGCGACCTTTTGTCGCTAACTGACAATCATGCTTCGACATGTTCCAGCTTGTTCGGCTTATATTACGTTGTTACAAGGAGTTGATACCTGAGGGATCGTGATAGATCCTTACAGTAGACCTCGACGATGACGTCCGACATTGAACAAGCCGCGGGTTTTTACCGCTAAAAGAGGCACGCTGCATGATCCTGGAATTTGATGGGAATGCAGGAAAATTGCAAGAATTTCTAAGCGCGACGTATGCGGTCGAAAACATTGACCCGATGGACGAAGTAAGCTTAGGAGCCATCTTATGCACGAAATTAAAAGACCGAGCAATGTTAGATTTTTAAACGCAAAAAATCCGCGATTTTGAG
Source organism: Monomorium pharaonis (assembly GCF_013373865.1). NCBI lineage: Eukaryota > Metazoa > Arthropoda > Insecta > Hymenoptera > Formicidae > Monomorium > Monomorium pharaonis. Next base: position 13,040,260 of record NC_050472.1, on the reverse strand, counting down.
CAATTAAAACAAGAACTAGAAGCGTGCTACGCCAGCAAAAAGAACACCACCCACTTACGACAAAGGGAAGTCGTTCTTTAGTGTTTGAGTTACGGAATTTCAACCACTTGTTCTTTTCACTGGGTAATAGAATGGCAGTCATTCATCCGATTGCAGTCCACAGCGTGTGATTGTAACTTTTCCTCGGAATAGAAATAATGTAAGCATCTGTGAATAACAAAAGAAAAAAAATTAATTTATTATTATTTGATAAAAAAAAATTGATAAACATGTTTATAAAAGAATTATTACTTACCAATCGCAAATGTATTTTCTGCATCTATTCTTGCTCAATTGTGAGCTTATGAGTCGGGAAAGATTTTTTATCAGTACAAAGAGCCCCACTTTGCCTTCGTTATCTTGCACGTATAATAAATTTACATTCTTCAAATTTACATGCTTCTCCTTCTTTTCACTTGAGAGTCGCAGAGGGACAAATTTATCCTCTTCGATGCCGTAACATCAATAGAAATATTGTTATTAAGTCGCTCGAATTTTCTAATGTCTTTCAGCGCGACCAGAAAATCTATATCTCCAAAATTCAAAACGGTACTGTAATGAGGGTACGACGACATTCTATCACTACGTCTTTCTGCAGGATAGAGCGGCGACCACCGACCATGCGAAGCATGCATTGTTTTCAGATTGCACGTTGATTACTGCTCTTTTCAGCATAATAGGTCCGTGGTAATGTAAAACGACATCCCGCACGCATAGAATTGTACTTATTTATATTAACAGTTAAATTTAGTATACGCGACAACGCCCACCCACTATCACGTTGTTGAAATTCTTCCAGCAACGTTAACGTGGGCTCGATAACGTACAGCTCGTATCATTTGTTCAAATCTGATAATTGAAAGAGTACGTAATTTTTTGTATTCACACTCTTGTGTGTGTGTGTGTGTGTGTGTGTGTGTGTGTGTGTGTGTGTGTGTGTGTTGGCACCTCTTTATCTCCTGCTACAAATTCGCCACTAAACGCAGTGTTCACTTTTACACTGTCGTGTTTGTCTATGCCTCCCGCACTCGCTCGAGCACAATATTTTTAGCATCTTCTAAAAAATGACGTTCGATATGACGCACTCCACATAGAAATAAAACCTCCAGTAGACGTCTAATGGACGTCTGCCATGGAAGTTTAAACTTCTAGTGGACGTCCATTAGACGTTCAATATAGAGCCATTAAAAATCCACAGTTCCGCATTGTGGACGTCCATTAGACCTCCATTAGAGGTCGTCAAAGAAGTCTATTAGACGTTGTGTGGATCATTAATAGAGGCTTCACGGAGCCTCGATGGATGACTGACGGATGTTTCGTGGATCATTAATAGAGGCTTCATGGAGCCTCGATAGATGATTGACAAAATAAAAATTTAAAATAAAAATTTTATTTCTTTTAAATTATTTTTATCAACAGTACATACTAAATTTAGGACAAATTTTTATTAATTAATTAAATTTAAATTATATTATTTTATTTTATTCTTACTTGTTTTTGGTAGGTTTTGAACCCGGGACCTTAGGATTACAAATCTTTGTACTCTATCTGCTATGCCAATTTGACTCATCGATATGAGTACTTGTTATTGTCTGCATATACCTATATGTTATAAACTGACGCCATTATATTATTTTTTATAAAAGCAATTAAATTTTGCAAAACATATTAAAAATAAATAGCATTAATTTATTTACTTATTAATTTCATTGTTAAATTTATCTTCTTCCATAACCTTAATAATTTGATGGAAATTGCGGTCTGTTTAGCATTAATACTTTGAAGCGTTCAAATGGTGTGTAATGCATGTAAATTTGAAGAATGCAAATGGTTAATTAGATGGTTTTAACTATATAGATCATATATTCTAAGAAAAATTGAATAATACATTTATTATTCTGTTTTTGTTCAGTACATGATAAATTTAGATTTTGTGCATTTGTTTGTGCGCAGTAATTGTAGACAAACCGTTATTTTTGGAAACATTATCTTTATGATAATTATTTTAAATATCAAATGGATCTCTTATTTAGGATGTTATAGTGTTGTCTGATTTCTGAATCGACTACAACGCGCATGGACGGCTCAAAAATCGGACAGATATCTTTTATGAGACATTAAGCTGATATCATAAGAATAACATTTTCAAGAAACTTAAATGAAACTCTTTTATGAGATATCTCAAAGACCTCTCTTAGTAGACGTCTCTGATAAATGTTACCATTTGGACATTATTTCCACGATATCTAAATGTTTTCTTAAAAAAGTTCTCTTAAAGTTTTCATTCTGACAAGCGTGTTGTCTGGGTAACTTCTACCATGAAAATAAATGTTCCATACAGCTATGGAAGTTTAATGGATACCTAATAGACGTCCATCTAACTTCCACCATAGAAGAAAACATCCAATGGAGCTATGGATGTTTAATAGATCTCTAATGGATGTCTATCTAACTTCCACCATGGAGGTAAACCTCCAATGGAGCCATGGACGTTTACTGGATCCCTAATGGACGTCTATCTAACTTCTGCCATGGAGGTAAACCTCCAATGGAGCTAAGGAAGTTTACTAGACCCCCAATGGACGTCCATCTGACTTCCACCATGGACATAGACGTCCCATGGATCTATGGAGGTTTAATGGACGTCCATTGGACATCCACTAGATGCCAATTTCTATGTGGGACGTTAATCACTGCACCGATAAGATACGGCTCTCGAATGCAGTATCCATTTCACGCCACTCAAATCTTGCGTTATTACCACTATTTGCATTATCGTCACTAGTGTTAGCGTAATTGCCACCGACGTGCATAAAACGTTTTTGCAGGCGCGTTTTTTCACCTGCGAGTCGAGCGATTCTCGCCAAAGATTGTCTTTGTCCAACGACAAGCCGAGGACGCTTGGCACGATTACGTTCCTTAAGTTGTTTGATGCACTCCTCACATTGTTGCAACCAAATAAAAAATTCACCCAATGTAGCGACTTCGTTTGCTTGTTCTAGAAGATCGCGTTCCACTCGTTGGAAATTTTCCATTTTGCGAAAAAAACTGAATCGTTCTTAAAACCGCATTTTAAAAAAAATTACTATACACACAAGTTTTCGGGCAAATTGACTCGAAAATTGACTTGAAAACGTCTAAGGGATGTTCTAAGAGTCTCACATATATACTATTTGTAAAGTCACGTGATTTCTTGAAAAGAATTTTAGAAGAAGGGAAAAAGTCCTACTGATTGTGAGCTTTAACATGTTGCGACATGTTCAATTGTATCAAAGAAATTTTTCAGGTATAATATTAAACGCAGACTACAGTGTTACGTCCAGGTTTATGGGGTTTTGACTAGGATCGGAAGGTTGGTTGGGTATGGTAGATAAAGAAGGAAGGACGCAACATGACACGACTCCCGAAGGCACAGGCTCGAGGAAAAGACAAGTGCCTTAGGGGCAAACACACTCTTTATTGCCAGAAATGTGGGTCAGTGTGCCGGTAGGCTCACTATAACCCCTATCTCTCGGCTGTGCGTCTGTTGGTCCTGCTTTCGAGTCAACAAATTTAATTGTTTTAACTCGGGATCGGACCCGATACAGTCTTTAGTTGGGGAATGAGGGTAGGTCGACTAATAAATAAATCAAGAGATTTAACTTATAATCATATTTATTCTAATGTTGGTGGTTTTATACAGAAAAAAAAACTGAGGTTGATATTTACTATTGTTTTAATTATGTATACTTAATTCCTAATGGAATACATTGTTGGTAATACTAATACTTGCTATTTATCTATATATATGTATAATATGTATATATGTGTTAGTGATAATGTTGGTGCGGTAGTTATTATAATAATGTGTGTATAAAGATTACAATAAATTTAAACATACTAGTTCTCGGATTTTACAATAGTTTGTTATATATATATATATATATATATATATATATATATATATATTAATACCAAATTCTTGGGGTGAATCGACGGGTGAGGAAGAAGTTAGAAGTTTCATATTATCTCTCGGATGATTACTGAGGAAGGGGGAAAGAAATTGTAAAAGAAATCTACTGGGACTGCGAAGGGATCATGGTAATGAGGGGTAAAGGTGAGGATAAAATCTGTGGGATCGAGTGCAGAAACTACATTAAATAAAACATCTGGGTCTATTGCTTCTGGGGTAAATTCGCGATAGTTTTGGAGAGAAAGATCTGTCTTTACTGGGAATTGTTCTAAGAGTTCTATCAACGAGTTTTGGGTACCATTATAATAATAATGGCGCGGCCTGGGTGGTACTCGGTCGAATTCGTCTAAGAATTCTATAGAAGGTGTAGGGGAAGGTGGGGATGGAATTTCTTCCGGTTCTGGTGAGCTTACAGGTGAATACGCAGGGGGAGTAGGGACTCGAGATGAGTCTCCTTGGGTAGGAGGGGGAGTAGGGACTCGAGATGAGTCTCCTTGGGTAGGAGGGGGAGTAGGGACTCGAGATGAGTCTTCTTGGGTAGGAGGGGGAGTAGGGACTCGATATGAGTCTCCTTGGGGAGGAGATCGCGTCGCCTCTAGATACTCTTGGTACACCTGGTCAAGGATGGCTCGTGCTGCTCTGACTCGTTTCCGACGCTCCCGTCTTATGGATTGGCGAGATCGTTTTCGTTGGGGATAGTTGTCCACTAAAGTGACAACAGTATGTTAGCCGGGAGAGGGGGTTAACAGCTGAGATTAAGAGACTTACTACTTGATGAGCGGCGTGTAGGAGGGAATTGAATCCAAAAATCTCTTTCTTAGGTCGATCCTCGCCGGACAGGTTGGATTTGAAGTCGGCTGGCCGAGTCCAAAGGCGGTGGGCCCGCGGGGTGGTGAAGTTCGGAGAGAAAAGGTGCACTCGCTGAGTTGAGTTACGAGTTCTGCACTAGAGTCTGATTTTAGCACTTTCGACACTTCACTCGTCAAAGGAAGCAGACAATCCGAAATCGGAGCAGCGGTAACTAATCACGAAAGCTATTATGTGACTAAGTGACTGAGACAGTGAAACCGACTGGCACAGTAACCGAGACAGGAACTGTCTGATTTTTCGGAGTGCAGGTTTATATAGCATAATATTCTTCCCAAAAGGTAAAATTTTAGGTGTGGGTGTTTCGGGGATGTTAATTGACGGGAATGCATGGGAACTAAGTTTTAAGGTTTTCATTGGATGGGTGGTTGTTTGGTCTTGGGGTGGTGTTCATTAGCCCTTTTGGCTATTGGTTCGTTGGTTCCCTCCGCTTAACTTTTTCAAATCTGGTAGGTGGGAGGAGGTTTTCAGATGCTCTTATCTTAAATAGGGAGAGGAAATTTTATGTTTCCCGGCCCGCGCATTTCTCAGGGGTGGCAGGCACATCTGGTTTCCAAAGGAAAATTTTATAGTTCCTTTGACATTTGAGGTGATCTGGCTCTCTTTCGATAACATTTCGCCCGTAAATAAAAAGTGTTTTTACCCTTAAAACCAAATGTGCCCTTGCCCCTTTTCGAGTAATCTAACTTTCCATCTGGCACTTATCTGCGGTCGTAAAGGAATTCTGTAAGTGCCCTTAGTCCGTTAAAGGCAAATATTTGAATTTTAACTTCGCCGGGGCCTAACCCCCACCAAATTTTATGGGCTTTTAATGTCTTGGGTCCCTCTGATTATGGGAAACAGACGCCCTCGCGGTGCAGAGATATTTATTTAATTTTCTTTCTCGCGACACTTGATCGCAGATAAGTCTCAGAATTTTGTTTGGTTTGCTTATCTCTGAAAAGGTCAGCGGGCAATAAAAGTGAAGTCCCCTGGACGTAACAACAGTAATGTTATACATTTTTATTTTTTTAAAATATTTTTTATGTTTATCAAATCTGGCAGCCTAATATCGGCGCTCGTTGGCAGCCGAGATAACAGCGCTGCTTATACAATTAGTGTAGTGGGAGAGAGAAAGAGTAAACTGTAACTGGGGTGGAATATGCATAATATAATTTTTATTATTTAATTATTTATAATTTACATTAGAATATATATAAATATATAATTTAACTTCAATTATAAATAATCAAATATAAATTACATAATATATATATAAAATAATAATAAAGTTTCTATATCTATGTACCTGAGTGGCAGTGAATCCCGAGCACAAAGGACTTTCGAAAACATCTTGAGACAAGTTTCTCAATTGTTACAAAAAACAATAAACAAAGGAAATTTTGAAATTTATGACAGGATCAATTGTTAAAAAGAAATAAACAAAAGAATTTTGAAATTTATGACAGGGTCATTTGTTAAAAAAAAAAACAAACAAAGGAATTTTAAAATCTATAACAGGGTCATTTGTTACAGAGAAACGATCAACAAGGGTAGTTTTGAAATTTCTGACATTGTCAATTGTTATAAAACAAATACATAAAAGAATTTTTTAATTTATGACAGGTTCATTTGTTAAAAAGAAACAGTAAACAAAAGAATTTTAAAATTTATGACAAGGTCATTTGTTATAGAGGAACGATAAACGAAAAAAATGTTTAATTTATGTGATAGATAATTACTCCCTTCCCCGGTGACGTCATTCCCCTTCCCCATTCCCCCCCATTCTATTGTTTAGAACCCGCCTAGTATAACTACTATTAACCTCAAGCCGTACTCTCACCCTTCGGGTCCTAACTCCTAAAGCGTACAAACTACTCGTCTTCTCCGGGAAGAATTCTCGATCCAGGACTTATCGACACAACAAAATTGCTGACAGCGGTAGGATCCAGGAAGCCAAAAGTATACAATACAAAGAGATCAACAAAGTCAAAAATTAAAGAAAGCATGATTCCAGCCAACTAGAACCAAGCAGAATCGACACAATTGTGTTATTAGTGCGCGAGTGGAAAGTTTGTGCCAATGTGCCACTACAACCAATGTGCGAGTGTCATTAAAGAACGAGCTTTTCTGCCGGTGAAAGAGCGTGGGAGGGGCTCACTTGGACACAGTGCAGATAGACATGTTACAAATGGACACACAATAATGTACACGGTTTAAATAGACACGGTTCATTTGGACACAAGGATTTTGGACACAATAACTTTTGGACACACGGGCCATAAATTTTGGACGGGAGCGTCCCATTTGTCCACGTCAATATTGGCCACGGTTCCGATTGGCCACGTCAATATTGGCCACGTCATTATTGACCACGGGGTGGATTGGCCACGTCATTATTGGCCACGCGTCATTATTGCCCACGTCATTATTGCCCACGCGTCATTATTGGCCACGCGTGATATTGCCCACGTCAATATTGGCCACGCGTGATATTGCCCACATCAATAATAGCCACGTCAATATTGGCTACGCGTCAATATTGACCACGTCATTACTGTATATGGGTTTGCGAGTTGGACGAAGTGGGTGCAAGAGGGGGGCCGAAGGCCCCCCCCCCGTGTGTGTGTGTGTGTGTGTGCTGCAACGTTGCTTTCCCTCGGGAACGCCAGGTCCGAGGGGGCTACGCCCAATTAAACGGGAATCTCTGTATATGCGGTAACAAGTAACGCTCTTCTAGTTACATAGTTTACTAGACGGTAGCTTCAGTATTTCTCGAGAATGCTCTCTATACGGTATCAGTACTTGCATACGGTATCCCCCACTCGCTCGGGATTGCTCTCGAAGCGAGAACGGTAACTTGTAGACGGTATCCCCTAAATATCGGACGAGATTGCTCTCGACACGATAACGGTATCTTGTATACGGTATCCCCCAATATCGATCGAGATTGCTCTCGATACGATAGCGGTAACGTGCAAGAACGGTAACTTCCCATGCTCTAATTTGTTGGGCGCCAGGCGCGACTTCTCGCGCCACACAATAATCAACGATAATACGGTAACTAACTAGAAAGCGCTACAAGTGCCGGTAGCTCGTTTACTCGAGACAGTAGAGTGGCGTGGTTCTTAGTGAGGCGGAAAGCGTGGAGAAGTCGGATCGAGGCAGGTCGTATAAAGATTCGGTACTCACTTATTAAACAATTAAAGAATATTTTATATTTCTTTACTGAGTGAAAACGGTAACAATGCTGCAAGGAGCTTACTCAATGCGTCTGCACACAATTAATTCACGGATATTACTTTGATAGAAACAGAAACGAATTATAGACACAAAAATGTGGAAAAGACAGAATTGATAATACGCGGCGGGAGGCCGACGAGGCTCTCCGCTCGAACAAAGACAAAATTAATAATAGCGGAAACAAGTCGCGGTAACAATGATTCTAATCCTATGACTGTCGGCTCCGGCGTAGTCCGAGAGGGACGTACTTGCGGTATAAATTATTCGGGGCTGGTCGGTCCGAGCCCTCGTGCGGCCACAAAACTCTACTCTTTACTTCGAGTTACCTTACACAACAATATCACTAACTGTATCGGATTCGGATAACCGAAGTCACAAGTGGAAACGGTATCCGGTATCCGGTCCCGCACGAGGGTTGACCGCCTTTTCCGAACCTTACTTAATCGATGGCTGCCGAGTGCTGGCCTTACAATAATGAACGGAGTCCTGGTCCCTGAAGTCTTCGGTAACTGTCGCGGTATCTGGGGCTCGTCCTCTGCCAAGTACACGCAGTCACGGCTTGCCGAACAGTGAGGAGCCCCGGTCCCACGCCGGCCGGCTCGAGCCGCCGCGCATGCGCGTGCTTCGATTTTCGGTCGATCCGCACGCCTCGATCCCATGCTGCGCCGCATCGCCCCTCCAACTGCCTCGTGGTCCGCGCGTGACGACTTCCGCCGATGCGAGTGCTATTGCTCTGCCATTTTTGGTCGGCCCGGCTGGCCATGCCGTGGCCGAACCGATCTGCGTGGCGGGCGGTTGACAGTTTGACGGTCGCTCCCCCGGTCTGCAGCCCGGTGGCGTGCCCTCGGCGTGATTCCTTTCAGGAATCCCTCATGTTGCCACGCGGTAAATTTTCAGCCACGGTATCCTTACGGCGACGGTATCCTTGCGGCTCAGGGCGGTAACAATCAGCCGGGCTCGTCGCACGGCTCGGCGGGGAAACTCTTTGCGGGGCACCTCGCCTACTGTCGACTGCTCGCGATACTTTTCCCCCGATGGCCGCTCCTCCTCCGTTCGTGGTACAATAAAATTAAGCCCTCTCTCGGCGCCTTAGTCCTAAATACCCTAATTAATCTGACACGGTAACGCGGAAACCAGAAAAGAAAGAAACAAACGTAAAACAAAGTCGCATCCCCCTCGGCTCGGCGAGGAGGAGCCCCAAATCGACTCCCTTGGTCGAACTTACGCCCTTGTGACGAGCGCGACCGGACGCGTCACGTCACAGTGCAAAGCATTTCTCTGCACCACATGGGTTTGCAACTTTCCACGTTAAGCAAAAAAATTGATTAATATTGACGTGGGCAATAATAACGCGTGGGCAATAATGACGCGTGGTCAATAGTGACGTAGGCAATAATGACGCGTGGGCAATAATGACGTGGTCAATATTGACGCGTGGCCAATATTGACGTGGCCATTATTGACGTGGGCAATATCACGCGTGGCCAATATTGATGTGGGCAATATCACTCGTGGCCAATAATGACGCGTGGCCAATAATGACGCGTGGGCAATAATGACGTGGGAAATAATGACGCGCGGGCAATAATGACGTGGGCAATAATGACGCGTGGCCAATATTGACGTGGGAAATATCACGCGTGGCCAATATTGACGTGGCCAATATTGACGTGGTCAATAATGACGCGTGGCCAATAATGACGTGGCCAATCCACTCCGTGGTCAATCGGGATCGTGGTCAATAATGACGTGGCCAATATTGACGTGGCCAATCGGGTGCCAATCATTGGACACCTTAAGAATGTGCACCGTACATTTCTACATCGTAAAGTTGTACACCGCCAAGTTATACACCGTACATTTTTACACCATAAAGTTGTATACCGCAAATTCTACACCATAAAGTTGTACACCGCAAAATTGCACACCGTACATTTCTACACTGTAAAGTGGTACATCGCATAGTTGTACACCGCAAAGTTATACACCGCAAAATTGTACACTGCACATTTCTACACCACAAAGTTGTATACCACCACAAAGGTACAGCGTTGCGCCGACGTTTCGCAAACGTTGCAGTTTGCATCATCAGGGCTAGGAGTTCCGATACTGAGCTCTTTTGGCTATATTTGGTACACCGTTGATGTTCTTTAATTCGTGTACTAATCTTTCTCCCGGTTTCTCTTTTGTACATTTTTTCGCAAGAGCAAAGGATTTTGTTACACCTGGTGATTCTAAGCATTGTCTCTGATCCTTTGGATTAGGAAATAACTGGAAATCTTCCTTTGTGTTTTGAAGATCACTTTTATATTGTGTCTGCGCAAAATTTTGCTGATGCGGTCTGTCGTACCTTGAAAATACGGAAGGAAAGCCTTGTTCTCTTCTTTTTCTTTTCTTTCTCTTCATTTGGCGTCCCGATGTTGTTGAGACTGAAACTTTGTTTTTCAATCTTTGGACTGTTTGACTGATGTTTCTGCTACTATATCCATTTTTTGTTAGAATTTAATTAAAATGTTCTAATTCCCCATTCAAAGAAGTTGGTTCAGAAATTTTAAGGGCTCTATATACCAATGAACTAATGACTGAATTGTTTTGCGAAGGATAATGAGAGGTGGGATGAAGATATCGATCTGTGTGTGTTGGTTTTCGTTAGACCTGATGGCTTAAAGTATCATCTCCGTTTCTTCTAACCGACACATCTAGAAAAGGGATTCAGTTGTTTTGTTATACTTCCTTTGTAAACTGAATGTTACGATGCTGAGAGTTGAGAAAGACAAGAAATTGAGGAAGGGTATCTCTGTCATGGCTCCAAATCACAAAAGTGTCATCAACATGTCGGAACCATATAGACGGTTTGAAAGGTGCGTTTTTTAGAATTTGATTTTCAAAATGTTCCATAAAGATATTTGCGATGATGGGTAAGATGGAAAAGCTTATTGATGCTCCAGAAGTTTGTTCAAAGAATTCTCCTTGAAACTGAAAGTAAGTTGACATTAAACAGTGTTCTATTAATGGAAGGGGGTTCGTGGAAATTTTGTCGGATTTCCTGGTAATGTTTAAAGTTCCAGGACTGGAACATTTGTGAACAATGAGACTATATCAAAGCTACAAGGATATCATTAGATTTTGTTTTGATTTTAGTAATTTTGTTCACCAAATCTATTGAATTTTTAATATTAGAATCATTAAGTCCAGTAAGTTCTTGGAGAGATTTGATAAGATAGCGGGCCAAATTATAGGTGGGTTCTCCTATATTGTTAACAATGGAGCGTAATGACACTGATTCTTTATGAATCTTAGGAAGGCCGTAGAGTCTAGGAGCCGAAAATTCTTTGGGGATTAAATTTCTAAGAGTTTGAGGAGAAAAATCTGCATTTCTAAGAAAAGAAATCGTTTTCTTTTCTATAGTGGAAATCGGGTTGCGTTTAAGTTTTTTTATGAAATTTGTGATCCGAGAGCATGGCCTTGATTTTATTGCAGTAGTCTTCCTTATCCATAACCACCATGGTGTCTCTTTGTCTGCTGGTAGAATCAAAACATTGTTGTTTTTTTTGTAGTCTCATGAGATCTCCCTTATCGCCGATTCTGGCAGATATCGTGATGGACGACCTTGAGACTGAGTGTCTGCAATTGTTGGACGTTGACATTCCATTTTATTGCAGATTTTTAAAATTTTGACCACAAAAAATGGGTCATCAATATTAGTAACAGGGATATTCTTGATAATGTTTTAATATTCAGTTTAGGTGATAAATTCGGTCTGCTAATAAACAGCAATGATAATAATGACTGTGTACAATCGGCGGTAGATATTATAAAAAACTTTGAAACGAATTGTCACAAAATTGCTCCGAATAAGGTGGATAAAATGTGAAGTACTGTGACTAATTTTTTACAAAACTTCCTGAATAATAGAAAACATTTTGATTCTATAAATGGACACATTTTAAAGCAGTTTGCCGAATGTAGGGAATTTTTGCGGACAAATGGTGACATCTTTGTTACAAAAGCGGATAAGAGACAGGTTACTGTCATTATGGATAAAAATGATTACATTTAAAAAAATGAACGATTTACTTGATAACAGTTCAACGTATAAAAAACTTGATAAGGATCCTATAGAGAAACTCACATCAAAGATTAATCAGTTGGTTAAAGTATGGCGTAATAACGATATTATAGATGAAACCTCTTATAGATTTTTTAGTGTATTAATGGAAACTTGCTACGTTGTTATGGACTTCCAAAAATACACAAGAAAGAGTTCTCGTTACGTATTATCGTTTCAACTATTGGAAGCCCATTATACAATATTACAAGTTTCTTACAGGACATTCTAAAACAATCGATAAATAAACTGAAGTCTCATATTGATAATAGCTTGTCCTTTATAGACAACATAAAAAATGTGAATATTAACAATGAACAATAATTAGTTTCGCTTGATGTAACTTCCTTATTTACGAACGTTCCAAATGAGCTTATTTTTGAGTCCATAAAAAAAGATGGAATGAGATTCAATTGTTACAAAACTACAATTGCCGCAATTCATACATGCTGTAAATTTGGTTTTAAGTTCCACAAGTTTTGTGTTCGAGGGACAGTTCTATGAACAAGTATATGGCAGTCCCCGCTATCCCCAATTTTAGCTAACATTGTTCTTGAGGATCTTGAAACCATTTGTTTGCGAAAGTTATAATTCACCATTCCAATGTTTTATAGGTACGTCGATGACATCATTACCATTGTACCGAAAAATACTGAAATTAATAATGTTCTCACGATCTTTAATAATTATCAGCCCCGACTGAAATTTACACATGAGATGGAATCGGACGGATCTATTGCTTTTTTGGATACTCTCGTTATGCGTGACAAAAACAAATTGATAACAAATTGATATCAGAAGTCCACATTTTCCGGTAGATACATAAACTTTTTTTCGAGCCACCCAATGCGGTATAAAATCAATACAATAATAAATTTAGTTGATAGAGCAATGCTACTATCAAACAAAAAATCTCATTAGGCAAATATCATGTTGGTTAAAAATATTTTTAAAAAATAACTATTTTCCTGATGACGTCATTGAAAAACATGTTAATAGAAGAATTAACGAATTAAAACACAGAAATGATACCGCAAAGAATAAAGGTTTGACAATGGAAAGTGGGAGTTTCAATACTAGAAGATGCATAACGTTATCATACATAAAAGACGTTAGTGATGGTATTGGTCACTACCTAAGAAAAGTTAGAATTAACACACTATTTACTGTTCCAAAAAAATTAGACCTTATTATAAAGAAAGGTAAAGAGTTGTGTAGATCTACAAGTTGTGTCGATCTAAGAGAACTGACGTTGTGTATCGCTTGATGCAATGGTTGTGGCGCATCCTACATTGGGCAAACTAAACGACAATTAGACACACGGATAAAAGAACATCGGAATGATATTTAAAAAAAATCAAAGTGAACATTCAGTAGTTAGCAAACATCAGACTAAAAATAATCACGAGTTTAATTGGCAATCACCAAAAATAGTGAAAAAAATAGATGCAAAAGGTAGATTGCCAAGATGTTCTTCATAAAAAAAGAATAAAAGTTCTACAAACTTACAAAAAGACACAGAAAACTTGAACTTCGTATATAATAGAATTATCAAGGATGCTTAATGTTTACTTTCTTTACTTTGTTATTACATTTGTCTCGATTTTCACACCGGTCGTTACCATCGTACCGCAAGTTTGACACTTTCAGATTTTTTCTCTTGAAAAAGAATTAATAAACGGATAACATGTGCATCACACGACTACAACGCATTTATAATTTGCTATTGACGCAGACATGTAAGTTTTTATCAATTTGTGGCGACTATTATAATCTCGTAATTTGTTTCGTTTCGTCGAGATTTACTTTTAAACTTATCCTCATTATAATTTATCAACGTATTTAATGTTACTTATATCGACTATATTGACGATACTTCTATTTTAGAACGTGACTTTATAATTCGTTTTGGTCCGAATCTATCTGTTATGTCGAATATTTGCCAATTAATTTTACTTTAACCTGAAGAGGACCCAAATCAAGGGTCGAAACGTCGTTTCTGAAATAAACGAAATTTTGCTGGAAAATCGATTCAACATTTATTGATGGTTTATCATCACTGGTTTCTTGAGTTATTGTTGATTATTGCAGATACGTTGACAACATTTTTGCAATAGTTCCAAAAAAGAGTTTGCACAACATACTCAATGTGTTCAATACCCACACAACACACGGACGTCCTTCGGATATCCTATATGTGTCCTGAAAAGTCTTGTTTATGTCCTCGTATTTCGGATGTCCGCGGGATATCCGAAGTACGTTATCCGGACGTCCCGTTAAATCGCAACTACAACAGGATGTCCGAAAGACGTGTTCCGGATGTCCTAAAATATCGTAGTATAATGTAATATAAATAATTATCGTGAAGATAACAATGCTATAATATAATTTGTATTCTATATCTTAATAATTAATAAAATTTAAATTTTATAAAATTTATACAACGTATATTTTTAATTATTTCAAAATAAGAAAAAATATTGTTTATACATTTTTTATTAATTGTTTAAATATTTTCAACTAATAATGTTACTAGTTAAATATGAAAAACTAAACCTTTTTGTTAATTATAGTTGTATAAAGTTGTTTAAAATAAGGAAATTATTTAAAATATATTATATTAAGTAAAAGTTGAGTGTGTCTGTGATTGGCTATCGCGTTGCAAAGCTCGCCATGCGCGTGCGCGATTGGCGACTCTCGGTAGCTAAGCGAGCGACGTGTGTGAGTGGAGAGACATTCTTACGTGGTGTGTGTGTGTAAAGTTAGCCGGCAGTAGCCAGCAGTTCATCTGCATTTTTGAAAGGTACGTAATCTTTCTTTCTTTAATAAAATATTGTTCTAAATATTACCTGACATAAATCTTTACTTTTATAAAATAATTATATGAAATATATTGATAATTTATTGAAATATAGTCTACTTATAAATTTGAGGTTATTTTCGGTTGTAAAAGTTGCATAGAAAATATTAGGCATTTAAAAGATTAAACAATATAATATCTCATTTTGTATTGATCCCGTATTATTGCCATGCGATAAAAGGGTACTCGTCGTATATTTTACAAGAATTAAGGGGCCTATTCTGTAAACGCTAACGATATCGTTAAGTGTTCTGCGCAGTTCTACGATATAGAAAAACTGCGTAGAACACGTAACGATATCGTTAGTGTTTACAGAATAGTTTATAGTCAAACACTTGTCGATAGACGTAGCAAGAAAATACGAGAAATTGTTTTTTTTTTTTAAGAATTTTTTGTTTTTGTAGACTGCAGAAAGAGGGTCTCAACGCTGAGGAGATATCCGAGCTGCAGCGGGAAATTTATAAAACGAAGCGACGTAGACGATGTTATGTCGCAGCAAAGATTAATCGACGGGAAGGTAATTGAATGTCGAATACAAGTTGCGGAAAGATCCGAAGTTGAAAAAGGTACAAGGTGCGAAAAAGGTACGAGGTACGAAAAAGGTGAACGCACCTTGATATTGGAAATAGAGAAATTAACCTTGATATTGGAAATAGAGAACCTAAAGCTCCGTAAGTACATAGCTGTTTATACATTGAAGTCCGTAGAATTGAATGTTACTGATACGGTTACTTGTATTAATCATTTTGTTTAATTAACGTGTATTTCTTTGCTCGCCGGCTTAAAACGAATTAAATATTGTGGCAAATTAACAGTTTTATACAAAGTATTTAACTTTGCTTCAAGAAACTCTTTGTTAGAGTACTTTTATGGAAATATAAAATTCTTATAAAAATATAACATAAAATATAAGTTATTACTAAAATTATATGAAATAATTATTTTTGAATGTTTTGAATCTTTTTTCGATATTTGAACGTATTTCTTTACTAATTGTAAAAGGATTTATCCCATTTAAAGATATATCGGCCCATACATTATAAATTCTTTATCTACTTCTTGAATGTCATCCTTCTTTGGCCATCTAAACTCATTTAAATTAGCAGATAAAAATTTAATTTTACATGTATTTTTTTCTATACGTAACACTCTTGAACGCGAGACAGGAAGAATTGGAAAACTTTTTACCAGTTTTTCCATTGAAAACGCTAAATGATTGGCATGAATTTGAGACATTATTGTCAAACAACGCTGCTGCGCGTGAACAGCTTGTAAGTATTTATAACACAGTAACGATTCTAAAAATGGTACAAGTAATCGACGATAAAGATTAAATTAAATTTTTTTTATTCTTTCAGGAGAAAATGTTTTCCACTCGTGGGGGAAAAAATGGTGCTGAGCATATTCGACGAATATTACGAGCCGTGTTTTCGCCTTGTGTAGCAACAAAAATATCCTGGCAAGGACTCAAAAAGAATGAAAAGTTCAACGGAACTTTCGTTTCACGTGCATTATTTAGTATGTATATTTAATAGTCGATGACAAAAATTGACGATATAATACTTGAATTCTTGTTCGCAGTTTCTGCAAAGCAGCATTTCAATATTGACGATAGGAATGTGGAGTTAACCATAATTAACTGGTTCCGCCGTTCGTCTGAGAGGATAAAAAACCCAGAAGACAATATCTGAATGTATATTATATACCTACCTGATAAAATAAAACTTAATTGTTTGTTTTTCTTCTCCTTTATATATATATATATATAAAATATGTCAAAGTGAATATGTATATTTTATTTGTGCTCCAACAACTGTCCTCTCATCAAAAGGAATTCACGAAAAATTTGGGTTGATTTATAAATGAAATGTCGAAATATATTAATACTTTATTATTTTTTACTGATCAATAGCTAGCTAATGCTTTCTACGATAAAATTTTTACCAGATAGATGTGAAATTTGAATTACTACATAATTCCGGAACTATGGTAAAAACAGTAATGTTTTTTTTTTATTTTACTCCAGACATAAATTATAATTTGAAAAAAATTAAAAACAACTTAAATAATTTTTTCTTATATTAATTGTTTTATAATCTCAGAAATAGAATATGAAAAAAAACAATTAAGACGTTACTATATTTTTACCAGAGTTTCAAAGTTATAGTCCAAATTTCTCACATTTATCCGATGAAAACTTCATCGTAGAAAGCTTCGACTATCGACGTATACAAAATTGTCTAATGTTAACATATATAATTTTGCTAAAAAATGCACTGAAGCACTAAAAATTGGCTTGATTCATAAATAAAATGTCGAGATATGTTAAGTTAACTTATATATTAACTTAACATATCTCGACATTTTATTTATGAATCAAGCTAATTTTTAGTTGTTTCAGTGCATTTTTTAGCAAAATTATATATGTCCAAATGATGACCATTTTATGTCCGGTGAGGACATTCTAAGGACGTCCTTTGGATGTCTTTTGGCGAGACATAGGACAACCGTTTTTACGTCCATGGGATGTACACGGGATGTCTATCGGATGTCCTTAGGACCCGTTTCGGATATCCGATTTATGTCGTAATCGTGTCCATGTGTTGTGTGGGTAGCTACCACCCCAGACTTAAATTCACGTATGAGACAGAATCAAATGGCTCAATCAATTTTCTTGATACAACTGTGACAAGGATTGATGGTAAGCTCGTTACTAATTGGTACCGCAAACCAACTTCGTCGGACAGATACGTAAATTTTTTTTCCAATTATCCATTAAAATATAAGTTTAATGTCATCAGAAGTTTAGTCGACCAAGCGATTCTCCTCTCTGATGTACGTTTCCATCACGAGAATACTGTTAAGACATCTTGAAAAATAATGGGTTTCCACCGCAATTAGTCAATCCTTCCTTTTCTAAAAAAGCCATGTTATTTATTTATCGAATGTATCGAAGTCATCTCGAAAGTCTCGAAGAATTGTTGCCTTTAATCCGCGATGCTGATTGGTTCTTTCGCTGATCATTGAGCCGCATGCTTCGTAGTGTTTGACAGTTGTGTTTGACAGTTGTGTTTTTACGTCAAAATTGGTTATATCAAAAGTGTGTAAGTAATAAGGTAAGTAATAAAGAGATATATTAAGTAATAATATAATCGGAAATAACAATAGTATCTTTAAAATTTTATAATTTTTTAGAAAAAAGAAGGAAAAGAAATAGATTAGTAGGAGAAAGAGAGAAAGAAGAAGCAGAAAAGGAAACAGAAGGAGAAACAGTGACTTCTATAGAAAGAAGGAGCGGAAAAAGGAGAGAGAGAAAGAGAGTGTAAGAAAGAAGAAAAAGAAGAGTGTTATAGCATTAACAGTAAATATTATTGTATTGAATATTTTATGTAGTTAGCAGCTCGCAATTACATATATTATTGGCTATATTTTTTTTCTGTGTGTATATATTTGTGCGTGCGCGCGCGCGTGTGTGTGTGTAAAATTATGTAAATTTACATAATATTATATAAAAACATATTTTATTAAAAATTATTAATTACTACACTGAAAAAAAAAAGTAATATATTTAATAAGATATGTTATTGCGGGCTGCCAATTATAGATATATTTACATATTCAATACAACACATTACTCAATACAATAATATATGCTATTGCAGTATCAACATTGTACTTGCATTAATAGCAAATATTATTGTATTGAGTATTTTATGTAGTTGGCAGCCCGCAATCACATATGTCATTGGCTATATTACATTTTTTTTCTGTGTAAATTCTTTTAACTTTTTTTAAATAAATACATACATATGTATGTGTGTATGTGTATTTATAAAAAAAAGTTTCAAAAAAATAAGTAAATAATTTTAATTAAAATATGTTTTTATATAATATTATGTAATTATTTATAAACTTACACTTACACGTTTTTTATTCAAAATTGCAGAAGATAGAAAATAGATTATAGAAAGGAAAAGAGATAAAGAAGAGAGATTCATAAAAAATAAAGTTTAAAAAATTAATATATTTATAATATAATTATTATTAAATATAATTATATAATAATATTATATAATTATTTATAAAATTACACATAAACTGCAAAAATGTAATATATTTAATAAAATATGTAGTTGCAGTCCTGTCAACTACAGATGTACTCAATGCAATAATATATGTTATTGCATATCAATATCTTTAAATATTATTTTATAATCTTTTAGAAAAAAAGAAGAAAAGGAAATAGATTGATAGAGCATTAACAGTAAATATTATTGTATTGAATATTTTATGTAGTTAGCAGCTCGCAATTACATATATTATTGGCTATATTTTTTTTCTGTGTGTGTATATTTGGGCGTGCGCGCGCGCGTGTGTGTTTGTGTAAAATTATGTAAATTTATAAATAATTACATAATATATAAAAATATATTTTATTAAAAATTATTATTTACGTAATTCTTTTAACTTTTTTAAATGAATACATATATATGTGTGTGTGTGTGTATTTATTTAAAAAAAAAGTTTAAAAAAATTAAGTAAATATTTTTTATTAAAATATGTTTTTATATAATATTATGTAATTATTTATAAACTTACACTTACGTTTTTTAAAATTGCAGAAGATAGAGGATAGATTATAGAGAGGAAAAGAGATAAAGAAGAGAGAAAAAAAAGAGAGAAAATTTAAAAAGCATAATCTTTTAAAATTAATAAAGATAAAGATATTTACATAAAAAAAAAAAAAACGGAGAAAGAAAAAAGGAAGAAAGACGAGGAAGGTATATAATAATTGTTTAAAAAGCTGTTGCGTTATTTTTTTTTAATAATTACATAATATATAAAAACATTTTATAAAAAATTATTATTTACTTAATTTTTTTAACTTTTTTAAAATAAATACATACATACATATATGTATAAATATGTATATATATATATATATATATATATATATATACATATATATGAATGTATATACATATACATATGATTATATATGAATAATTTTTTCCAAATTAAAAATTTTTTATAACAAAGCATGTTTAAATCTATAATTGTTTAAAAAGCTGTTGCGTTATTTTTTTTTTAAATAATTACATAATATTATATAAAAACATATTTTATTAAAAATCATTATTTACTTAATTTTTTTAACTTTTTTGTGTGTAAGAGTGATATTAAGAAACATGCAAATATAATATAATTAATAATTTGTGTTTAGAGAGAGAGAGAGAGAGAGAGAGAGAGAGAGAGAGAGAGAGAGAGAGAGAGAGAGAGAGAGAGAGAGAGAGAGAGGTTGAAGAATTGTTGCCTTTAATCCGCGATGCTGATTGGTTCTTTCGCTGATCATTGAGCCGCATGCTTCGTAGTGTTTGACAGTTGTGTTTGACAGTTGTGTTTTCAAATCAAAATTGGTTATATCAAAAGTGTGTAAGTAATAAGGTAAGTAATAAAGAGATATATTAAGTAATAATATAATCTCTCTCTCTCGGAAATAACAATAATATCTTTAAAATTTTATAATCTTTTAGAAAAAAAGAAGGAAAGGAAATAGATTGGTAGGAGAAAGAGAGAGTTTCGACTTTTGTAGAAAGAAGAAGCAGAAAAGGAAATAGAAGGTGAAACAGCGACTTTTATAGAAAGAAGGAGCGGAAAAAGAGAGAGAAAAAGAGAGTGTAAGAAAGAAGAAAAAGAAAAGTGTTAGAGCATTAACAGTAAATATTATTGTATTGAGTATTTTATGTAGTTAGCAGCTCGCAATTACATATATTATTGGCTAATTTTTTTCTGTGTGTGTATATTTGTGTATGCGCGCGCGTGTGTGTGTGTGTGTGTAAAATTATGTAAATTTATAAATAATTACATAATATTATATAAAAATATATTTTATTAAAAATTATTATTTACTTAATTCTTTTAACTTTTTTTAAATAAATACATACATATGTGTGTGTGTGTGTATTTATAAAAAAAAAAGTTTAAAAAAAATAAGTAAATAATTTTTATTAAAATATGTTTTTATATAATATTAAGATATATTAAGTAATAATGTAATATATATAGGAAATAACAATAATATCTTTAAAATTTTATAATCTTTTAGAAAAAAAGAAGGAAAGGAAATAGATTGGTAGGAGAAAGAGAGTTTCGACTTTTGTTGAAAAAAGAAGCAGAAAAGAAAACAGAAGGAGAAACAGCGACTTCTATAGAAAGAAGGAGCAGAAAAAGAGAGAGAGAGAAAGAGAGTGTAAGAAAGAAGAAAAAGAAGAGTGTTACAGCATTAACAGTAAATATTATTGTATTGAATATTTTATGTAGTTAGCAGCTCGCAATTACATATATTATTGGCTATATTTTTTTCTGTGTGTGTATATTTGTGCGTGCGCGCGCGCGTGTGTGTGTGTGTGTAAAATTATGTAAATTTATAAATAATTACATAATATTATATAAAAATATATTTTATTAAAAATTATTATTTACTTAATTCTTTTAACTTTTTTTAAATAAATACATATATGTGTGTGTGTGTGTATTTATAAAAAAAAGTTTAAAAAAAATATGTAAATAATTTTTATTAAAATATGTTTTTATATAATATTATGTAATTATTTATAAACTTACACTTACACGTTTTTTATTTAAAATTGCAGAAGATAAAGGATAGAGGATTAAAGAAAGAGAAAAAGATAAAGAAAGGAGAGAAAAAAAGAAAAGAGAGAAAAGATTCAAAAAGCATAATTCTTTTAAATTAATAAACATTAAGATATTTCATAAAAAAGCGGAGAGAAAAAGGAAGAAAGACGAGATAGGTATTTAATAATTGTTTAAAAAGCTGTAAAGCTTGTTTTGTCAAAATTTTGAATTTTTAATGACTTAATTGCGTTTTTATTTTTAACATATATAAATGTTTTTATTTAAGGTTAAAGAAAATAAACATTATATTAAAAAAAGAAAAAAAGAAATAGAGGAAGCAGAGAGTAAGAAAAGAAAAAAAGAAATATTAAAGAGGTATATACAGAAAATAGAAATAAAAATTTACATAATATTAATGAATGTCAGGGGTAGAAAATCAATATATCATTTGGTTGTAATTAACATTGACTCCAAACTGGTAGATATATTGATTTTCTTATAGCTGTTTCAAAATCAATTAATATAGCTGATACGGACGTAAAACCATATATACACTGCAAAAAAATGTAATGTATCCAATGAGATATGTAGTTGAGGACTGCCTACTCAATGCAATACTATATGTTATATTAGCACTTAACAAATCAAACTTTCACCTAGGGATTCTCAAAGTAGAGTCTTTGCCCTTTAATTTAAAAAAAGTACATGTAATTTAGATGATTTTTCGCAAAGTTGCATCACTTTGAAGATTGCCTAAAAATCGGTCAAAACTTTTGTCTCGTTTTCTTTTGCGCCAGTGTTTATATAGATATTTATAAAAAATAAAAAGTTTAAAAAAATTGCAAGAATTAAGTGATAGGTAGAAGAAGAAGAGAAAGAGAGAGAGAGAGAGAGAGAGAGAGAGAGAGAGAGAGAGAGAGAGAAGGAAAGAGAGAGAGAGAGAGAGAGAGAGAGAGAGAGAGAGAGAGAGAGAGAGAGAGAGAGAGAGAGAGAGAGAGAGAGAGAGAGAGAGAAGGAAAGAGAGAGAGACAGAGAAATTAAGTAAATTTGAAGATCTTATTAAGAGAGAAAAAGAGAGAGAGTGCGAGATTTCGGGAAGGTAACATTTGCGTTTTAAATATTTTGAAAAAAAGGAATCTTAAACTCTTAATTCTCATTTCTTATTAATTATCATTCTCAATAATTATCAATTTTTATTAATTATTATTATTCTCATTAAATATCATTTGCGTTTTAATTATTTTGACATTTTGTGTATTTTAATAGAAGAAAAGGAATGAGATTAAAGAGAAAGAATTGAGATCGAGAGAGTTTAAAAAAGAAATCCAGAAAGTGAAAGTGTTGAAATTTGATTGAAAATTATCAGGTAACATTACGTATAATATTATAAATTTTAATTTATTTAAAAATTTAAATTTAATGTTGTATTATTAAGGCATAAGATTTAAAAAATTTAATTTTAAAGTTGTTGGATGCTTGTTGTCAGAAGTTGTTGAAATGGTCAGAGAGCGATAGTGAGTTTTATCGAAAGAGATTAGAAAAGGAAAGAGATTAGATGAAAGGAAATTATAATTGAGAGAAATTAAACAAGAAAGCCAGAAAGTGAAAGTTTTGAAATTTTATTGAAAATTAACAGGTAACGTTACATATAATATATTATAATTTTTAATTTATTTAAAGGGGATTAAGTATGGAGGTAAAGTGTGTAAGAGATGATATTAAGAAACATGCAAATATAATATAATTAATAATTTGTGTTTAGAGAGAGAGAGAGAGAGAGAGAGAGAGAGAGAGAGAGAGAGAGAGAGAGGTGGGGAGGAGGGGGAAGAATGAGAGAGCGTGAGAGATATAGAAGAGGATTAAATAAAAAAGTAAAGTGTGTAAGAGTAATATTGAACAATATGAAAATAATATAATTAATATAATTAATAATATAATTAATAATTTAGAGAGGGGGAAAGGGAGAATGAGGGAGCGTGAGATAGAGAAGGGCATTAAATATGATAAAGTGTGTGAGAGTAATATTACAGAAGAAGAATAAGTGCAATGTTCAATATAAAAATGCTAAGTGGCGCGCGCGAAGCGCGCGCAATGTTGTGTTCTAGTAGACACATTAAAAAACGCACCAAAGCACTAAAACTCCGTGACCATTCATATGTAAGTAATGATGCAAAAAACTTGACATTAAAAATTGCATAGCTATTCCATACATTAGAGGACTTAGAGGAGTAAGAACATCAGTTCTATGCTAAAAAAAGTGTGGTCTTGACATAGTATACATATACAGTCCCCCAAAAACTCGACTCTCACATAAAGAGAGGTAAAGATCGATTACAGATGAATAAGAGAACTGATGTAGTGTACAAGATCAATTGTAATAACTGCAATGTCACATACATTGGGCAGACAAAGAGACATTTAGAGACTAGATTGAAAGAACATCGACAGAATATTAAAAAACACGAAAATACCAATCTGTTGTAAGTAGGCACCGCGCATTACACGATCATGATTTCGACTGGCAAAGTATTGAGACCTTACATAGCAAAAGGCACAGGAGAAAGAGAGAGATCGCAGAAACATTCTTTATTAAAAAACATTGTAACACTATTAATTTAAAAAAAGACACCGAAAATTTAAATCCAATTTATAATCATATAATAAAATCCGCCTAATATTGTCTGCACTTGTCAGATTTGTTTCTCTCTCTCTTTTTGTTTATCCGTGTATTCATTGCAGTGACTTTCTGACATCGTGTTTCCACACCGCATTGTTGCTCTTATGTTCTCAGTCTGCTTGTTACCATATGACCGTTAAGATGTGATAAATGTAATGACTATTTAAAATAATCTTTCTTTTGATGTGGTGAAGTTTACTTTTTATTACTTAATGCGTTATGATCTTACTATGCAACTCCGACACGCAGACAAGTAAGTTATTGACATTTCTAATTATCACCACCTCTTATTGGAATTTCACCTTATTGTATGGGGCTCATTTTTAATTAGACTGGCTTCCACATGATTCGTTGAAACATATCATGAGAATGTGGTTTGGATGCACGAGACTGACGAATTGCAATTGATAATTGTTTTACCTGCGTAGATTAAGGTATTTATTTTTTTTTATTATATACCGCGTTCTAATTTGAGAATGTGTTATGACTTCTATGTGGGATGTAATATATTTGTTCATTGTAGATAATACTTGAAAAGGACCCAAACCAAGGGTTAAAACGTAGTATTTGTAATTAATTCAATTAATTGGCCAGTTGGGTCGACAAAAAACTATCTCACTGTTATTTATTCGCTGGCGATTAACATTTATCTTCGACTTTATTATTGTTTGGTTTCAGATTTCTGAGTGCTAAGCGTTCTTCTCTGTTTATATTTTGGCTGGAAAGTTTTGCTTGTAGAGGATATTGGCCGTCCGTCTTCTAATGTCGTTGTTTTCTTCAGGAGAGAGGTGAAAAATAGCCGTTTCAATTTGGTTGATGATTTCTTCCCTAGGAATGCTAGTAGGGGTGACTGTAAAATTAAGTTTTTTCAAAAGGACAGAAACTTCAGATGGAGATAGAGTTTGACTGCTAAGATTTTTTACTGTATGTGTGGAAACTGGAGTTTGGACCAGAGGACTGATCTTATATTTACTTTTTTATTTCCGTGTTCTTGTCTCAACGGAACAGTTAGCTTGTTTGTATGTTATTCGATCCAGTGTTTGCCACGATTCCGGGTTCAAAGAGTTGGAAAGACAAAGATGTAATTTAAATAGTTTCCGAGAAGTCTCAGCTAGATCTTCTTTAGTTGCTGACATTCTTTCTCTAACTAACTTCAACGATGCTTGTCGAAGAATGCCTTTCGCCTGGTTCGAAGATGGTACGAAGTTTTATAATCGAAAGCATTTTGGTACCACTTGATGATCACGGCACTGTTTAAAAAAAAGCTAATGAGCACAGTTGTAGGTGCATGGACTTTTTGAATTTAGCAAATTTATTAATCAACACTGGGATAGCTTCTCCGTGGATGCTCTTTGTTTGCTCTTGCTGCGTTCTGGTACAGCGTTGCGCCGATGTATCGTAAACGTTGCAATTTGTGTGTGTGTGTGTGTGTGTGTGTATGTGTGTGTGTGTGTGTGTACGAACATAATTAAAAATTTATTGAAGAGAGGAAAAAGATAGAAAGAGATAGTCATGAAATTCGTAAAAGGTTCATGTTATAACGTCTAAACAATATGTAAAGGAATAATTTTAAAAATTATCTCTGAAATTTAACACGCAGTATACGAAATATCATGAATTCCATAAACCCACATTGGATAATCCATACTGCCGTCTTTTCTATTTAATTGTAATATGTGTATGTGCTAAAATATATTTTGGTTAAAATAATCAAAATGCGTCTATTGTTAGTTAAATTCACGCTCCGGATTAATATAGATTTTTTATTAGGCAACTTACCATTCCTGTAGCTACTTGTCGAGCAAAATTCAATAAATCAGCAGAAGTAACATTTTCTGTATATTTCATCACATCTGGAAAAACATCAATATATATAGAAGAATTATGTAATATATTATGTGTGATTGTTTTGTGTGATTTACCTTGTTGAATATCATATAAGTGATTGGCGATTCTATATGCGTTCTTATAATTGGAGACATATTTTTCTGCGTAATAGAAAAATTGTTGTTTGAAAAATTACTTGAAATTATTGTGTAATGTATGATATATGTATAATCACAATATGGTAAATGTAGATATATGTATATTATTAAACCAGGGATGGGAAAGTAACTTTTTAAAAGTAACTATTATAGTTACTGTTATCGTTACTTAGAAAAGTAACAATTAATTATTTTTTCCGTTATTTTTTTAATGTTAAAATGAAATTAAATAAAAAATTTGTTTGTAAATATTTTTTTATTTAAAATATTAACAAACGCAATAAATTAATTTTAACATATAACAATATTAGTACATTGATTTTTCCGATTGGTATATATTTAAACATATTAATGGATTAAGTAGACCGCTTAACAGTCCATATCGGATATTAGTAATAAATATAACTTTTTTATTAACTTAAATTTTTTGCTCATTTAAACTGCGCGCTAACAGATTCCGTCAGACTTGCAATACAGTTACTAAGCTAAATATCGATGCTTTAGAGGGAAGCGTTACATTTGCCCACGTCAATATTGGCCACGCGTCAATATTGGCCACACATTTCTGCGCAGGGCACTTCTACCAACGGGGTGGGTGCAGAAGGGGAGCCGATGGCGCCTTACACACCCGCGCGCGTGTAGTGTGTGTGTGTGTGTTCACACAAAACGAGATCCTTATCAATACCGGTTTCTTAACTTCAATAACTGTGTCCGTTTGGTCAATATTAACGTGGCCAATATTGACATGGCCATTTTTGACGTAGGCAATATTACGCGTGGCCATTATTGATGTGGCCAATATTGACGTGGCCAATATTAACGTGGGCAAACAGGTGCCACTCGCTTTATAGTATCTTGAAATTCTGCGAGGGAGAATTTTAAGATACTATAAAGCATCGATATTCAAGCTTAGTAACTGTGTTGCAAGTCTGACGAAACCTGTCGTTTAAATAAACTAAAAAATTTAAGTTAATGGAAAAATTATATTCACTAATATTTGATGCAGACCGTCAACCCATTAAGTCCCAAGCGGACAATTTTCTGTGATTTTTTAGCGGCATTTTATACTATGAATCTAGTCCTCAAAAAATTTCAAACCAATTTTTTCTTATGTATAATTCTTATGTATTTCCTGAAATTTTAATATCCGTCGTGAGAATTTCTTAAAGATGCGATCTAGAATTATGTTAATTTATTTGCAAAGAAAGTTGATTTTTTCAATGAAATTTTTTTTCAGTCAATATTTACACGTAGAAAACGGATTGAAATATCTCTGAGAAGTTAAAATCTTGTGTCCATGGACCATGAACTTTCAAATGTACGTGTTAGTATATTTCAATTCAAAATGGCGATATCCAATATGGCGGTTAGAAGAGGGAAATCTATGAAATTTTCGATTTTTCTGTATGTAAATATTTCTTTTAATCGCTTTATCAAATTGCATTTTTGAGACATTCTGACGGATATTAAAAGTTTAGAAAATTTTAAATAAAAAAAAATTGGTTTAAATTTTTTTGAGGACTAGATTTGTGGTATAAAATACCGCTAAAAAAAAAGACTGAAAACAGTCCGCTTGGGACTTAATGGGTTAAATTAATTTAATTTTAAATTTGCGAAACCAAACAATTTTTTTAAACAAAATTTTAAAATGCTCAAAATGTAAGTAAAAAATTTTTGGTTAATTAAAGAAAGAAATTAAAAAAGGGTCGACTACGGCCCCCAAAGATATACTTAAGAGAAATACTATTTTATGTAAATTTTGACTTCCTGCATTGTAAATATAATAAAATTATTTAAAGTAAAAATTTGTAAGGCTTTGGAAACATAAAAATTAAACGAGATTTATAGAAAGGAGTCCGCACAGATCTTATGAAAATTGGCCTCTGGTTAAATTGGCTCAAATTTTGGTAGTTCTTAATCACCTGAATAAAAGTCTCTCTTTATATTATAATTACAATCTTGTTCTCTCTTTACATCAATGACATCAGTAGTATCTTGTCTTATACACGTCACATAATTTTTTACCGATGATATCCAGGTGTACCTTACGTGTTCTCCGACATTCTTCATGGTTTGAAGTTTGCTCATTACCAGGGACGTGAATGTTATCTTTAACTATGCATGTAAAAATTCTCTTAAACTTAACCCTTCCAAATCTAAAGTTCTTATTTTCGGAAGCCTGGCTTATGTAAATAGAATCGACTTGAGTTTGCTCCCTCCAATTATTGTAAATGGTACACCTATCCCTTTTGTAAGTGAAGCAAGAAATCTTAATGTGATGTTCGTGTCTACTCTTTCTTGGAGGAGGCATATCTTGTACGTTTCGCAAAGGGTCCATTTTGTGTTGCATAGATTGAAGTTCAATAGGAACTCTCTCTCTACGGAGTTGAGAATAAAGCTGGTTACTACTTTGATTTTGCCTTATTTTGACTACCGGTGCCTGGTGTATCACGGCTTGATTGAGGAGCTTGATGATCAATTATAGAAACTTGCAAATTATTGCATCAGGTTTATCTTTGACCTTAGGCGGGATGAGCATGTTATCCATACAGACGTTGACTTAGGTGGCTCTCTGTAAAAAACAGAAGACTTTATTTCTTGGGCTGCCAGACGTATCGCATCCTCCACATGCGTTCGCCATCTTACTTGAGTGTGTAACGAACCTCCCGTCCGCCGGCACCACCGACCGCGTACGGCCCGGCCGAACCACCGCCGGTCCGCGAAACGGGCATCAGCCCGTCCTAAACGCCGCACAAAAAAGCGTCGAGACGATCACCGTCTCCACTCCGTGTATTTCCTCGCGCTCTCCCAACCTCCATGAAGGAGGGGGGAAACCCGAAGATCCACGAGGATCCTCGATCCTCCACCCGAGCGGGTATAAAAAGCTGCTCCGGTGGAGGCTGCGACACTTCTCGCTCCGAACCGTACGCTGGTAGTCCGATCCCGACCAGAGTGCGATCCTGAGAAGATTCCTGCGATACGACAAGTAGGGTAGAGCGTTCTATGCCTTAACCGAGAGCTCTCGGTGCCGATCGCATTCTCGATTCCTAAGACTCGATTCCGTACACGAGGGTAGAGCCTCCGCCTTCGCCAAGAATTCTCGGCTACGAACAAAAACGGGGTGGAGAGTTCTCCGTCTCCCTCGAGAGATCTCGAAATCGACCGGCGCCTTTTCCTCGATCACCAGACGCAAGTCAAAATCACCGCACGTCACAATACTCCGCGCTTCACACCGCGTACCGCGCACCATCGATCTCGAGGCACCGGCGATTACCGCTCGTCGTACCGCTCACCTCGCCGCGCCACGAAACATCGCTACGCGTCTTGGGGCATTGCCCGCCGGCTCGTCGCCGCACACCGCGACCCCCACCGGGCTATCCACACGAGTGGGGAAAAACAGCTGATACGACCAAGCAACGCGCTGTACATACATCATTATATTCATCTGTATATATTGTAAATACGTTTCAAATTAAAATATATTATTCTGTCGTTTTACTAAAAACCGAAAAGTCTATTGTTTCAGGGACCTTTCCTACACCCGATCCCCGGCGAATTAAAAAGTCCGCGTAGGAAATACGGTCCGTTACAAGTGATTTTTTTACACTTTGGAATCCAGAGCTTAGAAGATCTGATCGTATTGCTACTTCTTCGTGCACTCTTCATATACCTTCTTTCCGTATTTCTATTTATATGAACTCTTTTCATCTCTCTTCTATTTGTTTTTGGCGCTTTCTTCCGGATAATATCACCTCTGCTCCCTCTCTTGCGACTTTTAAAAGTCTCCTTCGCTCTTTCCTATTTGCGTCTGAAGCGGTTTGACATCCTTGCACATTTGTGTCTTTCTAGTTTTTTGCATGTATCTTTCATGTTTCTGCGTGGTTAGTAAATTGGTATGTAGACATTAGTTTTTAAGTCTTCAATATGATATAATCTATTTGGCATGTTACCTTTTTTTCGACACTGTCCTTTCTCTTGCGTTTGCCTTATCTTCTTTGTTTTGTTAACATATTATGCTTCACTTTACTTTGCATTAGCTCATTGTTATTAGTTTAAGTTATATTAAGGTCAACAGATATCGGCTTTTTGCTTTTTCTTGCTTGTTATTCTTGCATTATATCTTATATTTCTCCTTATTTTGTATTTGTATTATTGTTATCACGTTTATGTTAAGTTTCTTTTATTCTGTATCAGCTTATTACTATTAAGTATAATATTATAATAACTTGCTCATAAAGATATATTCCTGGAAACGATTTTACATCTTGGACATATATTTCATACTTTTATAATTACGATAAAATGAAAGAAAACCGATCATATCTTAAATTGATTGACGCACAATATAAAACGCACAATGTAAAACTCACAAATTTTGACAAAATGAAGATAAAATACGTGACACAAATATTAAATTATTTACTTTCTTCTGCAATGTGTACATATATATTTTTTTAAAAATTACCTGAAGACGCTATAGGAATAGTAAAATTTTTTACAGAGATTTACAGAGATTTGATCAACTTTTAATATACTTAATTCATCAGGATTTAAATAAAAAAAAAAAATTTAATAAACCATAGGTCGGAAAGAAGGTACGCAAAATCAAAAAGACTTTATGTTTGAATGTTTTAATTTTTTAGATAAGGTAAAAGTTTGAAATATCAAAACTGGAAAAGATATAATCAGTTTTATAAAGTCTATTCAAGGTTGGAAAATAACAATAAATTCTATTATGCTATTGTGTGATTTTTTGCATGAAAAAGGATACTACCCAGGTAGCAAGATGTCGTCTAATTGACGGCATTTTTTGGTCATTTTATGACGAACCAGACGTCATAATGTCGAGATAAAATGACGTCTAAATGTCGTAAAACTGACATACATTTGTCTCATCTTAACGACGTCATATATTGACGTCAAAAATACGTCATTATTTTCATATTATTGACGTCATTTTCAAGAAGCTAGTATTGTACATTTGACGGTATTTTACTGTTATTTTTATGACAAAACATAGGTTTTTAGATTACATCTAATAAAGATGACATTTTAACGTCATTTTTATGACTATCCCAGATAGTAAAAGCCGTTATTTTGACGTTTTAGAAAATATTTCGGATACATATCATATATAAGCAGTACTTGCATTATGAAAATATCGAAATAACATAATTATAATGTAAAAAAAAATTTACGTTGTTTCTCAACAAGTATCGTGACCCACCACACCATAGTCACACATTTGGGACTGCCTAACTTCCGCGGTCATCCATCCAACTCTGAACCGCCGTGGACGTTGCTTGACTTCAAAGATCGTACGCTACCTAGCACTTTGTGATGATCCATGAACACTTGATGCTCATGAATACATATTTGTTATAGTTATTCAGTTCAATAGATGCGAGAAACATGAAACTTGTAGTTAACTAATATTTTTATAAATAAATATAAATTTACAGGTTTTTTCCTGATTTTTACATATGCGAAATAACATGTGGAATAACTTATAAAAATATGTTTTTGCTCTGTTCTTTTGATAAAGCTAAATTATATCTCAGACAGAACGCAATATTTATAAAATATTTATAAAATATTTATAATATTTATTTAAATATTTTATAAATATTTATCCAAATATTTTATAAATATTTTTGTGGTCTTAGATTTGACAAATCATAAAGATTTATCATAAATATTATAAAAATATTTATGAAATATTTATAAATATTTACGAAATATTACTTATAGAAATCTTTATCTTTATTTACCATAAATATTATATAAAATATTTATATAAAATATTTAATCTATATTTTAATAATATGTTGAATAAAGATTTTTTTCTTCGTGTATATAAAATATGTGTAAAATATTTATATAATATTTTGAAAAAATAAATATTAATAAATATTAATAAATATTTATTATAAATATTATGTGCTGTCTGGAATGATTCTAAAATATTGATAGTATTAATTATATAAAATATTGTATTAATTTTAATAATGTTGTTTATTAATCAATCTTTAAATAATGATTAATAGTTACAGGTAGCAAGGTGTCGTCCACTAGACCTCAATAATTCGTCATTTGAGGTCAAATCGTCAATTATTACAAAGAATTATAGTTATCGTCAGTAATTAGTCACTAATAAAACTTTATTAATACGTCGTAAAATGATCAATTAACTGACGTTATTAATTAGTCAAGAATATGACGTCGGAAATACGTTGTAGAATGGATAAATGACTGACGTAATTAATAGGTAAAAAAATGACATTACTATTACGTCTTTATTTGGTAACATGACGTCTGCGACCTTAAATGACGAATTATTGACGTCGTATTAACGTCACCTTGCTACCTAGGTAATTTTTTTTAACACGTAGAATCAATCAAGATGCCCTTGAAAATATCTTTGGTTATATACGACAATAAAATGGAAATTGCATAAATCCAACAACAATTCAATTTACCAGGTCATTTAGAAAATTGTTTTGCTTTTTCATAATGATACAAATTCTGCTGCAAATTTTAGTGAATAACTTCTAAAGTTTCAGCATTTTTTAAATAAAGAAACAAAAATTGTCAACGACATATTTTTAGAAGATTTATCTGTAAGTAGTAAAGATTATCAAGATTATGATATTCTTGAACAAAATTGAATTCAATATTCTTATCAAAAAATGTTTGGAAAAACACGTTTGTGATGTTTGTAATTCATATGCCAAAAATCACAATGTTAATGATAAAACAATGTTCTCGCATTTTAAACCGTATTCTGGTAACATAGATATGCCATTTCGATCATTGTATGGGGAGTGTCCCAAATGTGCACAGTAATAAACGGACACAGCAGGCTGAGTGGAACGGACACAGTAACAAACGGACACAGACCAAACGGACACAGTAACAAACGGACACAGTGCAAAACGGACACAGACCACATGCGCACAGTGACAAACAGACACAGTAATAAACGGACTTACCACATGGCTTGCGACTTTTCAGGGCCCTACAGACGGGTGGGTGCGGGAAGTGGGGCAAAGCCCCCATTGCACCTGCGCGCGCGCGTGTGTGTATGTGTGTGTGTGTGTGTGTGTGCAAAGCATTCTCTGCACCACATGGATTTGCGATTGTTTCCATTTCGCACCGTGTCTGTTTGGTTTGTGCACATTTGGTCTGTGTTCGTTTCGTACTGTGTCCGTTTAGTCTGTGTCCGTTTGTTACTGTGTCTGTCTCACTCAGCCTGTTGTGTCTGTTTATTACTGTGCGCAACTGGTACTCATTCATTGTATGTTCCATCTGAAAGTTTTGTACATTTTGTTAGCGAAATGAATAGAATTTTTTATGAAAAGTTCGAAGAATTTATTGTAAAAAATAAAGTTGTAAACAAATTTATTAAAGAATTAGAAAAAAACAAACTTTCTACATCCGTGTGAAAACTTTCCGCCTGATTATGTAATACATTTATTTTCACGAATGGGAATATATTTTACTTTAAAATTTACTAATAGAAACTTCAAAGATAAAGATAAAAAAATAAATTACTCATCTGGCAAAATAAATAATATAAATAAACAATAAATTTGGTTCCAAAATTATCTGACTTGCTCATTTCATTTCTCGTTGCCCCATTTTCCTTCTATGCTTGCATGTTAAAGTCTATACAGTATTAACATAAAATAATATAAAAAAGTTATTCTTGTAATTTTACCTTTATAACAATTATTTTTTATAATTTTATCTATACAGCAAATGTAATTAAATTATATTCATTTTAAGAGAGCTTTTTTTTTAAAGAAACCACATACATATATGAGCAAAAATATCACTTTTGTCGTGCCCTGGTCTCGGGACACGTTACGAGATCGCTGCCGATGACTCCTCAGGATCAGGTTTTGTAGAGTAACGCCGAGAGTAGTTATAAACAGATATATTTGTTTCAAATAGTTACAGTTCTCACTTATTAAACCCGAATTGATAAGTGTCGCAAATGATTAAGTACAATTATGCGTTACGACGAGCGACATAGATTCGTCGCTGTATTAATTAATAATGAGCGTGCTCGTTCTCTTTCCGCGGTGTTTATATACACCGCTTTTCGGGCTTGTTGCCAGAGAATTTCTCCCGCGGTCACAGGCCCGTGCACTTGCTTAGCCAACAATTGCTGGCTACGTGCATTCCATCGGAAATCAGGAGACTTCGAGCGGCAATCGAGTACATTGCCCGGTGCGACGTCCGGTGTGAAAGCCGGACAGTGTCCTCACGCGAGATGTTACTCGACATTCTTATCGCCCACGCTATTCTCGGTGTCAGTGTTGGACACTCACAACATTTTATTATTTACAGACAAATCTTAAAAAAACGTATTGTTTATTTCTTTTATTTTATTAAAAATAAAGTTTTTTTATATATATTTTGCTATAATTATTTTAATGTATTTTAAATGTAAGAAATTTTATATTTTTTAAATAATTTTTTAATAACACATTAATAACACACTAATACATTTAAAACATATGTTATTGTTTATAAAAATAATTTGTGTTTATATAAATAAAATATGTTGTAATAATCTTATGTGTTTATATATAATTAATATAATCTAGTAATAAAGTACATTTAAAATTTACTAATGGTAAGGGTTTATAATACTTTTAATATGGCACTTGTGTGTCGCCTAAAAACATGGCGGTAAAAAGTCGATTGAAAAAGATCAAGGATGCCGACACTTCATGTTCCTACTGTATGTCAGTATACTGTGACCGTGCATCGCAGTGCCGCGATCACGGGCCTTAGGGCCGTGACTACCGCGCCGAAGCGGTACCGCTAGCAATAAGAGCGCCACCACCAATCGGAGCACCGCATCACTGCCGATTTTTCAGCGCACACACGCACGCCATGAAATAGCAGCAAACGTTGCCAGCTTTATTCTCAACGTATCACCTCGCAATACATGAACCTCCTGTACAAATTAGCATAGGGACCTGCACTATATTAGCTTAGGATTTATCTTATTACAATAAACCAGTAGTCAAACATGAGAAGCCTTCATTTGCGCACAGTACAATTGGACACGTTGCATTTGCGCACAATTGTTTTTGGACACAACACATATTTTTGTAAAATTTTTAACACATGTGCATGTGAAATTTGTTATTAACTTTGTTAACTAAGCATTTGTTACATTGAACACAGTGCGTTTGCACACAGTTTTTTGCGCAGTTCTTTTGCGCACAGTTCTTTTGCGCACAGTCAAGCAAATCGCATCTAGATATTCATAAATTACAATTGTAGATATATCTAAAGGCCGGTATTCATAATCGAATCTTATTTCAAGATCGTTTCAAGTAATGTCTTAAGATGTTAATACGGGTCTGTGATTGGCTGATGGCATCTTAAGATAATCTTAAGTATAAAACCCGACTATAAATACCAGTCTAAGAAGCGGCAAATAGTTTTGGAAAGTCGCAAACCCATGTAGTGCAGAGAATGCTTTGCACACGCACACATGTGTGCGTGCGAGCGCACGCAGAGAGTGCAAAGAGGGGCTTTCAGCCCCCCTTCCCGCACTCACTCCGTCCATGTTGCTAACTCATGCACATTGCAAACAAAGTAAAGTTCACATGTGTTTGCAGATTTCTAATACAATGTACATGGGTTAGCAAGAATATCTAAATGCTATCCGCTTGACTGTGCGCAAAAAAACTGTGCACAAATGCACTGTGTTTAATGTAACAAATGTTTAATTAACAAAGTTAATAACAAATTTCACACGCATCTGTGCAAGTGTTAAAAATTTTACAAAAATATGTGTTGTGTCTAAAAGCAACTGTGCGCAAATGCGTGTCCAATCGAACAATGTACAAATTTATGTGTACAATACCACGGTGTGCAACGTGTCCAATTATACTGTGTGTCATTGAACCACTCCCGTCAAACGTATATCGCCTGTCTTTTCACTTATTCATGTCCGCTGCCCGAACCCTGAATCCCGCAGTCAATTTTGGAAATTTTGGAAATTTCTTTTTTTAACGATTTTTTCTATTCAATCGTAATTTGATTCACTAATGCTTATTAATTACTTAGAAACATTTGACCATATTAATTTGTAATATTTATTGATTTTTTCACGACCGTAATAATTTTAAAGCCGTTTCTCTTTTGCGCCCCCGTCGTTGCCGTTACCGCTGATCGCGCCACTCCCTACCCCTACGGCCCTGTGGGCATCCCCTCCACTACCGCCGCCTGTCTCGGCGCTTGGAATGGGGATGTCCAAGCAGTATATAAAGCCCGGCCGTTGACCGGGGAAGGATTCCAGTCCTGACCAGACCCTAGTATCGACATCTCGGTATCATCGATTATCTCGGTGTCTAACCAAGGAAGAGTGTGCCCTAACCACCTCGAGCGTACTCGAAGTTTTCTTGAGGAGAGAGTGTACTTTTTCTCCGCCGGGCGTGCTCGGCGATTCCGTTTCGAGAGTGAGGGTGTTCTCTGACACGGTGATAGTGTGTCTCGATCCTGAGGTGTACCTCTCCTTTATCGGGTGTATTCGCTAACCCGTACATATCCAGATTTCGTTCTTCTTCGCTAATTAATTATTAATAATTTCTTAGAATTCCGTGCGTTATTTTTGTAGAAGTATTGCGAAAGCATAAATTGTAAAACACAGCTAACAAAACCAACACGTTCGTTTTAAAACTAGACACTTCTTTTTGCGATTTCATTA
Organism: Monomorium pharaonis; assembly: GCF_013373865.1. NCBI lineage: Eukaryota > Metazoa > Arthropoda > Insecta > Hymenoptera > Formicidae > Monomorium > Monomorium pharaonis. The sequence goes on along the minus strand of NC_050472.1, from coordinate 13,003,179 downwards.
ATTTCCTGTTAATAACTAAACCGTGATTATTAGTTTTCTATTATTAAATAAGTCGTTAGCATTACAAACCGAACTTTAGTTTACCGCGTGTAATAAGCGAACCGCGGATGCCGAGTCCAAGATATAATTAATCGTCTATGTCCAGCATTTGAGAACAGTGTTAATGTCTTCTTGTTAAAAGTTTAAATAAATAATTTTATTATTTTGCTAAATCAGAGTTTCTTGCTTTCTCGAACCCTGATCCCGGCGAGCGAATCCGGACGCACGAGAAAGTCTTATCGTTACATGTCAACGTAATCAACTTAAAAAATATATTAAGTTGATTTATTTTTCATTAACAAAAATGTAAAAATAAGTAAGAGAAGGTTAAAATATGCAAAAATTCAAAGAAATTAAAACAAATAAAATTTTAAAAAATAAAGTACAAAACTAATTTAAACAAGTTCTTGTCCAATTTTTAAGGTGTTCTTCATACCTCAAATTTTTTAATAATTTTTTTATCCCATTCAAGAGGTCAAACTCTATAAAAAAATACTGTTCCTTTTACTTTCACTTGTAATAATTATAACAATATAATACTGGACAGTATTAAATTAGCCAGTAATTATTGCTTATTTTAAGTACTAAAAGTATTAACAATTGTGCTTTTAATACTTAAAATAAAAATTAATTACTGATCAATTTAATACTGCCTAGTATCACATTTTTATAAAAAGAGTCAAAATCCTTAATATACTTTCCTCTTTTTTTAACATCTTTAAAAATATAGATACAGTCTTTAAATGTGTTTTGTACGCCCAATTTATGTTTAATGCAATAATTTTAAACTTTTAAATGTTCTTAAAATGTGTAAAGCTACAAAAATCATCAAGATCAAGATTATCCAAATTACAAAATACGAATTTATTATAAATTTTATCGATATTTTTTATTAATTTTTAAAATTTAGCGCTCTATTATATAGGTACATATAGTGTTTTTTTATAAATTTAAACTTTCTAAATATGTAACGGTGTATCCCTGAAATGCATCAAAATCATCAAACAACGATGTGTCGTCCATTGCGACGACGGAAGCGCTACGCGCTTCCATTTTAAGGGTGTATCGGACATACAGTCTTAGACAAAAATGCATGAAATTTGAAATACTTAAATATCTATGCCTAACGCATAGTAAATCTAGATGAAAAAAACTTGAACGATAGTTGGAGTCTTATTTTTACTCTTACAAAGGTATTTTTTACGTATTTGCGATTTTTTCACTTATGAGTTTAAACTTTTGACAGTGAAAATGCAGAATTATCTCAAGTTATATTTTATTTCTTTAAAACGGTGTAGTGAAGACAATTAAAACTTGGCAGATATTTTCATCTATTCATATACTAGAAGTACAAAAAAATTCAAAACATTGGTACTATTTCTTCTATCCGTTTCATCCGTCAAGATCGTCCTTTTCCATAATATAGAAAAGGATACCATGTAAAATCAGTGGAAATTAAAATAGTTATAACTCAGCAACCATTTAGTGCATGCGTTTTCAATTTTTTTGCAGTACATTAGGGAAACTAAAAGAACAATTTCACAAATTTTTAGCAACTTTGTACCATTTTGAACTTCAGTCCGATACATCCTTAAACGCATACAGAATAGAATCGCTTGAGACGAGCGTGAAGAAGGGGCAGGTCGCGCGACGGTTAAACAGGTTGCGCACGCGCTCTCTGACCGCCGATATCCACACCTACCGATCACAATAACACCGAAATTTGACGGAATCACGCGACGCCGAAAACAATACGAGAAATTAGGCAGGCTCTGCTCCTTCTCTTTTTTTCTCCACTCTCAGCGACTCCGGTCTCCACTCGCGCAGGGTATAAAAGAAGGACAAGTACGGAGGACAGTACCTTTTTTTCCGCAAGCCCGCACCGAATCCGTTTGATACGACGCTTGCTCCCAGAAATCCGGCAAAAGCAGGCGTCTGAGACTTCTCGGTCTCGGTCAGGTACTTCCCGACCGCCGGCTCCCGAAAATCATCTCCTGTATGGATACGCCTAAGAACGAGGTGAGAACTTCATCCGCCTCGGCCGGGATATACCGGCTAAAGCGTACACGTACCAGCTTCCCAAACCGTCGCAGCTACAGGAGTGTGGATCTCCCGCCTTGGCCGGACTTTCCCGGCTAGCCGCGAATTATATCAAATTCGATACCATTCCTCGGAACCATCGAATGAAACATTCGCGAAACATTAGTAGAAAGTGGGGGAACCCGGCCGTTCCTTCCTTCACTCCGCGTGTAAAACTCCTAAGAACGCGAACAGCTGATCGACGCACCGAAAGCCGTACGTTAAGCGCACGAGACTAGGGGTGCGATCCACTTGACGCTACAAATGCTTTGAAGCATTTGAATGACCAATCGGAACAAAGAATTTTACGAATTGGCCAATCATAGAATGTTTTGAAGCGTTTGTAGCATCAAGTGGATCACAACCTAGAAGCGAAGCACCGCACAAAGCGGAGACGGCGATAATTGCCTGAAATAACTGTATGGCATTTTTACAATCCTAATAAACGATTTTATATTAATTAAAATCGAAGCTGTGTCTCCGGATTTTTCTCCCTCCCTGGTTCCCGACTACAGTCTATCCGCGCACCAGCCCGGAGGAGGAAAAAGGATAGGTGATCGTTACAAATATAAGAAAATTATAATTATTAAAAAACTTGTGGATAAATTACGCATCATATAGATTACTGGATGATGACAATACGGAATTATCAATATTAACTAATCTTTCTATGGATGCACTGCTTGCAAAGCTATATTAAATTTAATAAATTTTTTTAATTTCGGAGAACCTTGTAATAATTCTACATCAAATAATTGGTCAACAACTAAAGACTAAATATAAATTACATATGTTATAAATATGAAATTTACTTCAAACCATAAAAAGTAACAATAAAAGTAATAAATTTGTTACCGTTACTAAAAAAATATAACTACATTACCGTTCCAATTACACAAAAAGAAAAGTAACGGCGTTACCAATCCGTTACCAAAAAAAGTAACTGTAACGGTAACAACGTTACTCCCCAATCCTGTAATATACTAAATATAATATTTTGTTCGCAGTATTATAAAGTCCAATTTCGTAGACTAATATTAATATTAATACGTCCACTTTAATTTTAGAAAAGAATTTCCAAATCTGTAAAAAAAAAATATATATATGAAATTTTATTAATAATGCGCATTAATTATTCTACATTATCGATTTCAATCGAATTTAATGGATATTCCAACATTCCCTTAAGCTGGTTGGAAGAATAAATTAACTCTTCCAATGGTTAAACACGTATTTCATAGTTTTTCATAATTTTGAATCAAAATATAAGAAATGAGGATAGACTTTATAGATATTCTGTATACATATGTCTACATACAAACACACACACACACACGCGCGTATTACCATGATTTATGTTTTTATTATCAAACGACATAGTATTGTATTTCACGATATTGGATTTTAAGTGATTCCTACACTCGAATACAGCATTCATTAAATTCTGCCCAATCTAAAAACAAAATTTAATAAAATAATTGTTCTATATGTATAAATGACAAAGTAATTATTTTAAACAAAACAAAACATTTTTTAAATTTACATATTATTGTATTATATAAAAAAAGGTTACCGAAATCGCACTAGCTTATAAACTGAATATGTCTGAACTGAATCTCACTTTATATAAAAATTTAAGCCATACTTGTACAGTTTTTATAAGATTAAAAAATTTTATAATTACTGCCATATCTCGATAGGACATTTATTAAATAACGGATTGCGATAAAATTTATGCGCAATTGAATCCGTGTATCACGTGAGCAATTGGCAGAAAGTTACTTTTTAAAAGTAACTAAGCGCGGCTTTGTCGCACATAGTCGCCCGATGTCTTGGTGGCGCTTAATTTATGCGAGATAAAAGTACTGCGATTTTTTGAAGTATCCGATGATAGAATTAATGCAATGACTAACGCCGCGGAATAAGAGCATGCTGCGACTCTGAGATGGTCCGACCGTAGAACCACTGTCGCCAATGTTCGTCGCAGCAAATAACAATTTTTTTTTTAATTTAGTTTTCATGATAATCGACGCGATATTTCAGACTGAAACTCGAGTTCTCGAGCTCAAATCCTCCGTAGTCCCGCTCACGTTCGGATCGCGCCTCAGCCGATTAATGACATATCTTGTCCCAAATAAAGTTCAGTGTTTAACTAATTAACGTTCTATTTCCATCTCCTCATATTTTTGCCTACACTAGTTATCGTTACTTGTTACCGAGTAAAAAATAACTATAAGTTACCGTTACTCGTTACTGATTTTCAAAAGTAAGTAGTTACCATTACCGTTATTTAAAAAATAATGGCTCGTTACTTTTTCCGTTATTTTTTTAAATTAAAACAAGATTAAATAAAAATTTTATAAAATATTTTTTTATTTAAAATATTAATGAAAGGAATAAATTTATTTTAAACTTGTAAAACCAAAAATATTTCTTTAAACAAAATTTTAAAACAATTAAAATATAAATTAAAAAATTTGGTTAATTAAAGAAAGATGCTAAGAAAAGCTGATTTGGGATATCTTTCCGTACACTAGGTACCGTTACTTGTTATCAAGTCGAAAAAAGTAACTATAAACTACCGTTACTGATTCTCAAAAGTAACTAGTTATTATGATCGTTATTTAAAAAGTAATGATTCGTTACTCTTTCCGTTACTTTTTATATTAAAACGAGATTAAATAAAAAATTTATTTGTAAAGTATGTTTTTATTTAAAATACTGACAAAAAAATTAATTTATGGAAGGGGAGACAAGTAATGTTTCATACAAAAGTTTTACGGCATGAATACCTCTATTTAACTATGCTATTTATTTTTTCTCCAAAAAATTTTTTTCAAAGAAAAAAGTTTGTTAAAAAAAAATTATTTTTTTTTAACTAAATAGCATAGTTAAATAGAGGTATTTATACTGTAAAACTTTTGTATGAAACATTTTTTAATACTTTGTTTAATTTACAAGATATATCAAAAAAAGGCAGAAACTCTAAATTTTTGAAGGGTGGTTTCAACCTTTTAAACCGTTTATAAGCACCAACTTATAATTTCTAAATTCATGTATTTACCCCCTCTACATTTATGCCAAGTTTCATTAAGATCAGAATTTTCGGGTTCGCAAGGTTCCCTTGTCAGTAACTGTGTTTCAAGATTGACGAAATTTTCGGGCCACAGTTTATATGAGAAAAATATTAAATTACTAAAAAATTATAAGATCTGCTGCAGATCAAATAGGTAAATTTATTATTATTTTTCCCGTTTTATTATAGGTCATACAATTTTTAGATAAAATATTCTTTTTTTTAATGTTTTGTTTTTAAAACATATTATTGATGTCAAATTTTTTGGCTCCCTTTATATATATAAATTTATAATTTTTTAATTATACTTTTATATCAAACACATATTATGAACAAACATTGCACAATTAACAAGTTATATATTTTTTTCCGCAATTTTCCTATACATGGTACCACTATGCGCCGTGCCGCGCCGCGCCGGCTGGACGACCGCGCCGCGGCGCACGGCAATTGTTGTCATGTTGAACTTACATACTAGTTGCAGTGTTGCAATGTTTAGTTGCCAAGAAAAATTATGATATAATAATATAAAATATAATAATACATATAATATTTCCAGGACGTCTGCAGTAGCCTATAAAACTTATCGTTTCGGCAGTTTATCACGAGGAGTTTGCAGTACGTTTTTAAATTCCATATGTTCTGGGTGCTTTTAATGCGAGTCCCCTTGCCTCTCACATTATTTATCATCGGGGTGCTTTTTTAATGTGAGTCCCCTTGCCTCTCACATTATTTATCATCGGTGTGCTTTTTTAATGTGAGTTCCCTCGCCTCTCACATTATCTATCATCGGGGTGCTGTTTTAAAGTGAGTCCCTTCGCCTCTCACATTATCTAGCATCGGGGTGCTTTTTTAAAGTGAGTCCTCTCGCCTCTCACATTATTTATCATTGAGATGCTTTTTTAATGTGAGTCCCTTCGCCTCACATTATCTTTTGGCGAGTGGATTCACATTAAAAAAGCACACCGATGATAGATAATGTGAAAGGCGAGGGAACTCACTTTAAAAAAGCACCCCGATGATAGATAATGTGAGAGGCGAGGGGACTCACATTAAAAAAGCACCCCGATGATAAATAATGTGAGAGGCGAGGGGACTCACTTTAAAAAAGCAGCTCGATAATAGATAATGTGAGAGGCAAGGGGACTCACTTTAAAAAAGCACCCCGATGGTAGATAATGTGAGAGGCAAGGGGACTCACTTTAAAAAAGCACCAAGCATTTTCTTCCATCTCTCTTGACAAAGAATTCCGCACATTTTTTTCCTACACCGAGGCAGCCTTATATACCGCGCTCGACGAAGGATCGGGGACTCTCGGTGGTCCTCGGTCCCCTCCCCGTTCGGTATTTCGACGATTGGGATGTCGGACGGGGGGACGCGCGTATCGTAGAGATGGTTGCCGTATCAACGAAATGGAGATGCTTCATCACGGGCCAATGCCCGTATGGCGATTGTTTGACTAGGCCGATTGCGATCGCTGTTTGCCGTCAGCCGGGGTTCGTTACAAAATTTTTTCCTTACACAAAATTACTTTTTTTTAAAAGCTTTAATATTGCAAAGAATTATAAAAAATTATATCAGAAAGAAGAAATATCGTATTTTATTATAATGTAAAGAATTTAAATATTTTTTATAATTTCTGAATTATAAGCCTTTACATATGTGAAAAGTGATGCGATTTCGATAACCTTCAGTTATTTTTTGACATAGCTCACCGTTCTTAAATACGTTTGTAAATCACCCTTGCTACAATATTCCATTACTAATAAAGGTTTATTGTACATAGTACAGTATCCAATTAAAGATACTATATTTGGATGCTGACCGGCGGATTTCATCATTGAAATTTCTATATGAAAATTTTTTATATTCTCTATTGTTGGATTATCTACACATAATGAAGTAAAACTTCATAAGTAAAATTGTTTATTTATATATTTTAATACTACTTTATGTTCAATTATTACATACACAAATATTTTATGTAAATGTAGAATTCTCTTAACACGTGTTGCACATTTAAATCATTTTATAAATAAATTTTATTCTGCTTTATTTTATTATATTAAAATACCTTTCATCATTTTAACAGCTACGTCCATGATACCGCCGATTTCATCTTGCAATGAGGCAAGTCTGACAATACCATACGCTCCACTGCCTAATATACCTTTAAGTTTCAACTGTTGTGGAGCAAGTTGAAATTTATCATCAGGCAAAAGAGTATCAATATTTTCTATCGTATAATCTCGTTGTAAAGATTTTTTTAAGGAGGCCATAGTATCCTATTAAGTGAAAAATTATTAAAATCTTTTTTAGATAGTTGTTTTGAAATTTGAGATGAAAAACTGCTTCAATAATAAAAATTTTTTGCAATAATCTAACGAAAATAAAAATAGACCTTGTAAAATTTTGCTACAAATCTTATTAGGAAGAAAGATACAAATGTAATATAGAATTTGATTTATCACATGATGTCAGCAAAATGCTAGCAGATAAATAAAAAAATCTGCTAATATAATTTAGCAGCAAATTACAAGTATTTTTCTAATCAGAATCAGTGGCAAAATTGTGCAGGGTCTGTAATTTAATGATGGCAATAGAAATCGTCCAGAAACTGTTCAGTGTAATTTTCATATTATCGTGAAAACGAAGCAAGATCGCCATTAGATTTCGTCTCTTGCATATATAAATTTATTAGGCTCTTTTTATATATAAACAAATTTAAAGCTCGGACGTATTATGTTTCTGTATTGTTTATGTTTGCACTTGATTGCCAACTTCGTAATTTGCTAACAATTTGTTTACAGGGATTTGATAAAAGGTTACGTAATTATTAATAAAAAAATTATAACAAAATTATTAATTGTTAACTGACCAAAACGTGATATTTAAATATAATAAGAAATCTATTGTATTTGATATTTCACCAAAAGTATAATAAAGAATCAAAATTAATTAAGTTAAAATTAATTATACTATAAAAAATCGATCTATCTTACAATTAATCATCGGTTAAATATTGCATGATCATGGTTTATTGATGAGCTTACCTCAAAATGTATATATTCCATATTAATCTGCTTAGTCTTTTTGTTACGATGTTGCATACAAATTATTCCAAATACCACCGCGACAATAGTTAATGTTGATAACGCTACGATAACTTCCTGATACGATAGTTCTGCAATTATTATATTCCATAGGTCTTATTCGAAAAGAAATTTTCTATATAATATTTGATTAAAATTATTAGCATGCCTACCTGATTCTTGATCGATATTTCCAGATGTAGTTGATTGTAAACTTACACCACCTCTTGATTCTGCTACAATATTGATTTCGTATTGTAACCTTACATCAACGTTCGAAAAAAGAGCTTCAACTGCATTCTATAAAAACATAAAGCAAAAATTTCTGACTTTCAGGGTTTTCTTTGTAATCGTAAAAGAATTGTTACATTGTGGCAATACTGACTCCAGATACAACCATTAAACGCGGTTCAAATTGAAATGAGTTAAACCGCAACGTGTAATTGTCCGGTTGTAGAATAGGTTTACTCCATTTAACTGCAATGTTATATAATCCTTTAGTTTGTTTTTGAATGTACTCTGTCCGTAAACCTTTTACTTTTTCAGGTGCTGTTTAATTGAAAAAGAAAGTTTATTATTGTACACTTGATTTAGCTGTAAAAAAAGCTCAAAATAGTTTTAGAATCATTACAATTCTATTAATATTTCCCATTAATATGAAAGATTTTGAGTGGCACCTGTTTGCCCACGTCAATATTGGCCACGGTCCCGAATAGCCACGTAAATATTGACTACGTCAATATTGGCCACGATCGCGATTGACCACGGAGTGGATTGGCCACGTCAATACTGGTCACGCGTAATATTGCCTACGTCAATATTGGCCACGCGTCAATATTACCCACGTCAATATTGGTCACGCGTCAATATCGCCCACGTCAATATAAGGATCTCGTTTTGCGTGGACACACACGAGGGGGTGCAAGGGAGGCCTTCGGACCCCCTCCCGCACTCATCCTGTCGGTAGGAGTGCCTTGGGCAGAAATGCGTGTCCGTTATTGACGTGGCCATTATTGACGTGGCCAATATTGACGCGTGGCCAATAATGACGTGTGGCCAATATTAACTTAGCCATTATTGACGTGGCCAATCTACCCTGTGGTCAATCGGGATCGTGGCCAATATTGATGATAATCAATTGGGACCGTGCCCAATATTGACGATAACCAATCGGGACCGTGGCCAATATTGACGTGGGAAAACGGGACGCTCCAGAGATTTCCAATGTAAACAGATGTATGCCGCGTACTGAAATAGTATTGTGCCGATATTTCGCGTGGCCAATATTGAATCATCAGGACTGGGAGGTCAATATCAGCTCTGATATTAAACTTTCTATAATTGTAATAGTCCTCTTTTTGTGACGAGAGAAATGTGGATAGGTAGAAGATGTTTCTAGATAGAGTGTTTAATTGACGAACCTGTTACTGAATATTAGAGTTTCTAATTCTAATTGCAAGCTGCAATGCTTGAAACATTGGAATAACATTGTTTCAGTACGCGATGTCCATCCAAAATCCTTTCATATTAATAACTCAAAATATATTTAAGAAATACTCGAGTACTAAAGTTCAAAATGAATTTATTCCTTTTTTAAATTATTTTAGTAACTTACCGCAGATGTTTAAATTGTGATAAATTTGTAGACATGTTGGAGTGACAAAAGTAAACATCGTTGCGTTGCTGACTTTAGAAAAATCATCATTGCCTGATCGGATCAATATTGTATTATTCTGATTACAACGTAAGTGTTGTACAGAAAAACTGAAATCTAAAGGCTGAAAAAAATATGCATGAGTTGTAACTAACAAACAGAGATAGCAATAACTGTGAAATATCAAATGAGATGAGTCATAACTTATTCGAAAGGAGAAATTAAGTGTAATGGAGAAGGTATTATGTATGGCACTTATAAAGACAGCCATTTATAATACCTTCGTTATTAAAAATGCTAGTGATTACTTGTGATATACACTACTCAAAAAAAATAAAACACTATTCGTATACCGAAAAAGGTTATTTTCAATTCTCTGGAACTTAAGGAAAAATCATCGCAGAAACAAAATCCAAAAAATATTAAAGCTTGAAATTTCTTTTTTTTAATTTTTCTTTTACGCTTTTTGGTAATTTTAGTTATCTTTTTTTTATCAACGTGGCACAATGATGAAGCTTGACCCGTTGAAATAAAAATTTTTAATTCGACTCTGTTGCGCTGCATCTCGCGTGAAAAAATTATATAAAATTTCTGTTATATGCATCTTATATCGGGATATTATCCCTTTATTTTAAGTAGTTGTTCATTGCTGTGCAATTTTTTTTACCAAGTTATTGAGATTTTAAGAAAAAAAGGTCATTTTGACTTTCATTGCTTATTACTCGTAAATATATCAACGTACAACTCTAAGTAACAAACAATGGAAAGCTGAAAGTCTGCACTTTTTAATGCTGATTGATAAGTAAAGGAAAAGCACTTAGGCAAATTTGGCACGAAATTCCATAGGACATTATTAAGAGGTGCATAAACATATGAGAACGTTTACAAGCAGTAATTAATCAAAGAACGTTAGTGTTTATTATTGGGGAGTAATTGTAATATACAACTTTGCTTTAGTGATGTGATTGGATCTTTCTTCACGACAATGTATTAAATTAAATGAGAACGGTAAAATTTGCGATTTTTTACGTAATCTTTGAATGCAATTTGTTTTTAGAAAAAGTAAATCTATGAAAAAATTAATAGCATTCGAAAATGCACATCTTCAGCTTTCTAACGCTTTTTTGTTGAGCCGTACGTTGATCTGTTTACAAGTAGCAAGCGATAAAAATCCAAATGACCATTTTTTCTTAAAATCTCAATAACTCGGTTAAAAAAATCGCACAGCAATGAACCACTCAAAATAAAGGAATAAAATCTTGGTGCAAAATGAAAATAACAGAAATTCTCTTTAATTTTTTTCACGCGAGATCGCAATAATTTTTATTTTAACGGGTTAAGTTTCATCACTGTGTAACGTTTGTAAAAAAAAAGATAACTGAAATTGCCAAAAAGTTTGGCTGTACAATTTTTTGGGCGGAGTTATGACATATCAAAATTATCTATCCATTTTAGTCTGTGTTCGCAAATTTCACGGTGAGTTCGCTAATTACCCTACAGATGGAAGCAGGTTGAGGGAACGCCGTGGAACAGGTATAATAAAATAGTACAAAACGAATATTAGGCATGTGGACTCAGTGTGATGTCCGGATCTTAATATATTTATCACAGATAAAGTTTGATAGGCGCTACACACGTAAATCGTTCATTTAAACATCAGAGTGAGTCTGTCAAAATAAATAGAGAAGAGTCTTTGATCACTCGCACATTGATTATATTATTGTTTTACCGGGTTGTAATGATAATGCCCGTGAGCCATTGGTACATGGCGCCGGCGTGCGCCGTTACGTGGTAAGCTTAAGCCTCTCGATGATGTTGATATACCAGAGTTGTGATAAGTTTTCTCCTTGCGACAATGTAAGCCTATCCGTTGAGCAGTCCTTGATTCCGTATGCGAAGATCCCACGAATTAATACGAACACAATTATTATGCAAAACTGTTGCACAAGAGGCACCGCTTATCGCAGCCATAGAGCACAAGTACCGAAGTGAAACGGGAGACGAGCCGACGCATGCGCGAGTTACGTTAGCGCGGCATTCCACGATCTAGGTTAGTCTAGCCACTCTAGCCCGCTCTAGTAGGTGCTGCCACCTTAGCAGTCGACGGAAGTATCGAAATGATTCTCGAACAGCCTGTTTATGAAAGTGAGTCCCAGATGTGCACAGTAATAAACGGACACAGCAAGCTGAGTGAAACGGATACAGTAACAAACGGACACAGACCAAACGGACACAATAATAAACGGACACAGTGCGAAACAAACACAATGCGAAACGGACACAGTGCGAAACGGACACAGACCAAATGCGCACAGAGCGAAACGGACACAGTGCGAAACGGACACAGACCAAATGCGCACACTGAACATGCGCACGGACCAAATGCACACACGGAAAGTCGCAAACCCGTGTGATGCAGTGAATGCTTTGCACGCACACACACACACACACACACACACACACACACACACACACACACACACACACACACACACACACACACACACACACACACACACACAATGCGCAAAATCTGGCCAGCAACTTTTTCGTAGTGCGCATTGAATAATGCTGATGCTGGCGGTAACAGACATAAACTAAAATGCAAAGTAACTTTGATATGTCATAATTCCGCAAAAAAAATCGCACAGACTTCAATTTTTTTTAATTTGTAGGGAAAAGTTTATATTTTATCATTATTCTTGTAAAGGTTACGAGAAAAATTCAACCCTGTGAAGCGCGTCAAAGTATGAATATTTTTGAACACAAAACACGTTCTTTTAAAGAGATTTCGAAAAGGGAAAAGGAGAGGATCAAAATTTAATAAATGCTCTTTCAAGTAGAGACTTCAAGCTTTAAAATAAAAGAAAAAATTTTCTAATACGACAAGTTTTTACGAAGTTACGATTATTTGAAGTTGAGTGAAATTTTGGTATAAATTTTTGTTGCGCTAATTTTGTTTCTCAATGTATATTATTACTCATATATTGTCAGGATATACTTGTTATATGAATTATGTCTAATATAAGCTAGCATTTTTTTTGTTTATTCTTAGAATTTACTTTTGAGTTACGCAATTTAATGTTTTTTTATTGTAAAGCTCAATATTTATGAGTCCGTTAATTATACTGAGCACTATCTTAATTCTTAGGAACAGTTCATTATTTTTTATTATAATTTTTTTTAGCTTTACAAATGATAAATTATTTTCTTTTTTCAAAGAAACTTATATTTTTGGTTTCAAACATTTCATTTTATTGCTAAAATGCTGTTTTCTTTTTAACCTTTCTGAAAGCTTAATATTAAGCTTATAATTAGATTTATTGAAAACACTATTTGTTTAACTAAAGTTACTTCTTTTATTATAATGTGTGCATTTATTTCGAAATAAATTAATGTTACTTTGTAAAATGACTTTTTATTGCCTTTTATACCTTACAAAGTGCAACATAATTATATTTTTATACATGCTTTTCAACATATTTTTATTGCAAATGACGTTAAACAATTATTTTAACAATAAACAATAATATTATAAAGTTCAAATATAGCAAAAAATAACCACTTTTCCGGACCGGAAGCTTAATAATAGGCGCTGGAGCAATGTTATCTTTTTCGTAGTTTAACTCATCAACGAGTACAAAAATTCTAGCATTAAAACTAAAAAAGTCATTCAAAAAAAGGCCGGTTTTCTAAAGATTAAACAATTTTTTATTTTAATTATATTCTCTTCACATAATCAATTTTATAGTTTGATTTAGATTCAAAATACATAATTTAAAATATATTTGATAATTTAAAATATTGCTTATGTGATCTCTTAAAAAAAAGTAACCTTAAAAGCATGTCAAAAATAGCCTGTATTCTCTCGCTCTTGATTTTTGACTTTATTTTGGTGGAAAATGATAGCAAACTATGAGATACTAATCCTCTAAAAGAAATTGAGCCCACTCTTTGTTGCTGAGTTAATAATAATAATAATAATAATAATAATATCTTTATTCGCCTTTCTCTTGCGGAGTACAGGCGGACTCCCGTTCCGTTTACAAAAATAAATAATATCGCTTTTTTCGCATTGCGCTTCGCCTATATTTTGAGAAAGAGAGAGACCACACCTCCATTCATCCATCCATTCCGCATTCACTCTTGGACCTCCGCTTCCGCCGCTTCTCCATTTATTCTTCTATTCGCCATCTTTTGTCCTCAATCATTCTTTGCACTCTTCTCCTCCCGGCCTTCTCTTCCCCCCAGCCTTCCCTCTCTTCCCACATGTTGTCTAGTATCTCTAGCCACCTTTCTCCCTCTCCCTTCTCTCCTAACACTTCATCTACCATCTCCTGCCATCCCTTTTTCTCCCCCCAGTCTATGCACTCCTCCCACATATGTTCCCATGTCTCCTCTCCCCATCTACAAATTCCACATTGCCTCTCTTCCTCATCCTCCTAATATCTCCCTCCCTTCATTCCGCTACCTAACCTAAACTTTGCTACTCTTTGCCACCTTTTCTCCTCCCAATTTCTCTTTAAGTAATCTGGAATACCCTCACTTGTTATTCTTCCGTACCACCTATTAAACCGCGAGCTACTAATTCTCTCCCATCTTTCCCTCCTCTCCCTAATCTTCTCTCTCTTTATCATTTTCTCCCCTCTTAACCTCCCCTCCTCTCTCATTCTCTCTACTTCCTCTATTCCCCAACCCCTTTCCTCATAAAATTTCCGCCTCTCTTCTTCCCAACCTGTCTTTGCTCTACCATCCCTTGTTCTTTTCTTTATCTCTTCCCAACATCCTCTTGCTAACTCTCCACCTACTTTCTCTTCTAACTTCTTTTAATATCCCCAAGCTCTCATTCCCGCCCTCCCTTCTAACTTATCTCTTTGCAACTCTTCGCATACCATATATCCTGGCACGCTTCTCTCCCAGTACCCATCTCAAGTACCTCTCTTGTAACCCTCTATTCCCTCTCTCCTCTTCCATCCCCAAATTTCCACCCTTTTTTAATTTCTTTCCATTGTATTTCCCATATGTAATCTTTCGGCAACCTAAACCTTATCTTTTCCCATCCTTCTCTATTTATCCATGTTTCATTACTACCACGTTCCACTCCTTCAGCTCTTCCCAAAATTCGCTATCTTTGTTTCCTAGGCCCGCTACATTCCAAAACGCTATCCTATAAACTTCTTTCTCTGGCTCCCTCCTACACTTACTCCTCTTTCTTTCCTTCTCCTTTTCCTTATCCCCCTCCTATTGTTATCCCTTAATTCGCACTTCCCCTTACGTTTCCCCATTCACCATACCACTTCTCTCTTACCTCATCCTACCTTTTCATTACACCGTCCACACACATCTTCATGTAACCTACTTGCACCCTTTTTCTCTCTTCTCTTTCTCTCTCGGCTTTCCTCTCTTTTATCTCGTCCTTCTGTCTATCCTCGTCAAATCATCCACTACTCTCTCTCTCTGTCCCCTTAAACTCTTTTTTGCTTCCATTACTTTCTAATTCCTCCATCTTAACTAGCACCAGCCCTCTCCCCTCTTTGTCTATACCTCCTATCTTCTTAACCTCTTTTACTTTTTCTTTAACATTCATCACCTTCCATAACTCTTTTACTGCCTCTTCTTCCTTCCCTTCTTCCAATCTAATACCCTTAATTACTAAATTTCTCCTCTCCGCTCTTTCTCCTTTATCCTATTTTACCTCCATTTCCCTTAATCTCCTTGTTAACTCGCCTGCTACTTCACCCTCTTCTATTCCTGTTTCCCCCGACCTCCTTTCTTCCCCCCGTTCCCACCTTGTTTCCTCTCTCTTCTCTAATCCTTTTAATCTCCTTTCTAGCTCCTCTAATCTCTTCCTCATTTCTTTCCTTTCTTTCTCCCACTTCCTCATCATTTATTTCCATTGTTTACTCATTTCTTCCCTTCCTTCGTCTACTTTCATCTCTTATCTTTTCTGTTTCTTGAACTATATCCTTTCTTAAAAATTCTCTAATATCCCCTAACGCTTTATTCCAATCTCCATTGCATTTTTGCCCTCCTTTTGGTAGACTTCTCCCTATCCTACTCCTCTTATATAAATCTTCCTCTTTTACCTGCTCCCTCTTCTTGTTCTTTTTCCTTCTTTTTTCCCCTATTAAACAAATCCTCCGATTAATAAATCCTCCGGTTTAATAGGAAAAAGGAAGGACAGAGAATAAGAAGAGGAAGCAGAGGAAGAGAAGCAGGTAGAGAAAGAAGATTATGTAAGATAGAACTGCCGTTAGCGAGACATAGAGATGCTTCCCATGCTACCCGTTCTCTCTTCCTAACCTCTCTATATTCGATGGCCTTCCTCTTTTCTTACTTTGCTCTCCCTTCACTTCTACTCATATATCTTTGTTTTGCTAATCCCTTTCTATTCTCTTTGTTCCTAATGAACACCTCTCGTTCTAACTAAATTACACACCTGTCCTGCTTCTACGAATTCTCACCCGTCTTTCCGGCGCTTCTATCGCCCGCGCTTGCCTCGCTCGTACGTTCTCCCTCCTACCTATTTCTTTGCCCCGCGTCTAACCTAACCTAACCGATAATACCACACTTTTCCCTTCTTTTTCTGCTTTATCCTCATTCTACCTCTGAATTTATTTATCTCACCTATCGCCCTGCTCTCCTATTTTTTCTTACTACCTCTCCTACACACTCTCTTTGTCACTCACACCCGTAAATCTCCTCGCACACTAGCACACTGCTTTCACTCCTGTCACTCGCACAGTCACCGGAAGCGGAAGTCCTGTTGTTGAGTTATGAAGCCTTAAATTTGTCATTTAGATATCGTGAAAACTCAAACGGATATTTGCAATAAGAATAACTTTTAGGCGAAGCACTTTAAGGAAAAATATTTCAGACAAAAGTTACAAGCGTGAAAGGGCACACAAAATGATGACCTTTACTGTGACCTTGAAGATACTCCCGGAAGGTTATTTAGAGATCAACTTTCGATTTTTAAATGAAAACTTTTATTTAAAATAACACTTGAGAGTGAAATATTTATTGGAAAATATTTTTTTGGACCGGGAGTTGATAATAGAGGTGGCTGTGGGGTCAAATTGTTTTATTTTTTTTTTTGTTGTTCATTTCTACAATGAAGTTTCCACTGGAAAAGCTGAAGTTGACCTTGAAATGAGCTTGCTTATCTAGCATTTGCCATTTGAAAAATTCAATAATATGTTTCAAGAAACATGATTATTATTACACTATTTTTCTACTAGTTTATTATTACACTAATTTATACACTATATTTCAGTGTTAATTTAGTAAATAATCAACAGATATGGTAGTGTTACATCCGGAGAATTTCACGTTTTTATCACCCGCTGACCTCTAAGGAAAGAGACAAATTAAGAAAAATGCATCTGGCACTCATCGGGAATCGAAAAGAGTATAGAATTAAACACCGCGTCGCGCATTGTGGGAAAAAGCTGGTCATAAAAATTCCAGAGAGCTCGCGCTTTCCGAATTGAACATCAAAATGCTAAAGTCTCTCTGTACCCTGATCATGCACTTGCACCCCCCCCCCGTGTGTGTGTGTGTGTGTGTGTGTGTATGTGTGTGTGTGCGTGCGAAACATTCACTGCATCACATGAGTTTGCGACTTTCCGTGTATGCATTTGGTCCGTGCGCATGTGCAGTGTGCGCATTTGGTCTGTGTCCGTTTCGCACTGTGTCCGTTTCGCTCTGTGCGCATTTGGTCTGTGTCCGTTTCGCACTGTGTCCGTTTTGCTCTGTGCGCATTTGGTCTGTGTCCGTTTGGTCTGTGTCCGTTTGTTACTGTGTCCGTTTCACTCAGCTTGCTGTGTCCGTTTATTACTGTGCGCATCTGGGACTCGCTCATCTAAATCGTTGAGAAAAGTGTGAGACCGCGTAGAACTCCGAGCGTAAAACAAATGAAAACCCGATTGTTTTGAACGCGGGAAGCAATAATTCACCTTACTTTCGAAGCAAGATACGATTCTCAATCCTAGAATTGACGACAGGGCAACAGGAAATATAAAATTCTAATTTTTACTGCCCTTAGATAAGAACATCCAATAATATCAATTCCCTCCCCTCTCAGAACTTGAACTATCGCAAGCAGAGACAAAGAAAAATAAACCAATGATTAGGGATTCTAACAGAAATTTATTGCTAAAACAAATAAGGTCCCATTCAATTAAGAACCACCTCCCGTGCAATCCCGAAAAGGGATCAACCAATTAAAGCCTTCGAACCTTCCCCACACCCAAACCTACCTTCCTGGGAAGTTATTATAAAGCCGCGACGCCATCGTCATCGTCAACCTTTTTCTTTCCATTTTTCTTGCAATGTCTTTAAACATTTTCCGCAAGTGAGTCAAACGCAAGTTTGGCGCGAAAAATAAAGTTCGTGCGGCCCTTGTGAGTGATTTAAGTTAGTGCACCATTGCCAATAAGTGCGGAGTATCGTCCACCATCATCACGGAAACTACCCGCCGCCCACAAACACTTTTGGCAACCCAAAGGGAATATCCACCCACAATTCCACTCGCCCGCACATTCCACAGCGGTCAAAGTAGTAAGTCATTCACTCAGATTTGTTTTTCTTTCCTTTTTCTTTTTTTTATCGTTCGGTTCTCCCATATAATATACTGTTGTCACTTTAGTGAACAATCACCTTCGACTTAACCAATCCCGCCAGTCAATAAGACGGAAACGTTGGAGTCAAGTCAGAGCGGTGCGGGCCCTTCTCAACCAGACCTACCAGGAGTTTTTAGAGACAATACGTTCTCCGACCCGCGAGGACTCTCCACAAGTCCCTCCTTCCTCATTCTCCCCCATCAGCTCCTCAGAACCTGAAAATGAATCGCCACCACTCTCCCCTCCGATTTCAGTATCGAAATTTTAGAAGAATTCTCTCCCCCACCCTTCCGTCCTTCGTATTATCATTTCGACCGCTTTCTCCAAGATTTACTCGAATCATCGATATCCTCTCGATTCCCTATAAAATCTAACCCAATGAGTTTTCACTTTCGCGAGTATTAACTAATATATGGCGACTCAATAAATTTCGATGTTTTACTCTCCGTAGTATCTTCCCTCGCCCCCACCGACCACATCCCCGTGTTCCTCCCCCGCATCTTTCATTCCTTCGCAGTCCCTGTCGACTTTTTCTATAAGTTCTTCCTTCCATCCACCGCCATACTTCAAGAAATTGAATGATTCTTTCATATCCATCTCATCAGTAATATATTTAATTTGTAACAGTAAGATCTGTAACAATTAATCGTACTTATCATTTTGTGTTATATTAAGTTTCACTATCGACATCCGAGCAATGTCTAATTTATTCGCGTAAGCCACACGAATAAATTCTGAAATTGTGTTCACCTAATTGAAATTCTAATCGCCACACTGTAACAAAACCTAAGTTGTAACGTTACTAATAAAATGCGCTTCATTTCCAAATTCTATTGTTTAACGAATCGTTTATCACGGCTGTCAACTGTAGCGGATTTAACCATAAGGAAATTAACAACCCATCATATGTAAAACAACCCGACTAAATTTATAATCATGTTGCGACCTCAGCCTGCAATTATCTGTCACTTAACATTAGTTATTATATGAATAAATAGTTGTGTTAAAAGAGTCTAAATCTGTCTTTTCAATCAATTTTTTTACCTGACCCCCCGCTTTTCCCTGATCAAAGAAAGCACCAGGTCCGATCCCGAGTTAAAGCGATTCAATTCGCTAACTCAAAACAGGATCAACGACCGCAAATCCAGGAGAACAGAATTATAACGGGCCTATTGGCACGCTGACATTTTCTGGACATTACGAGTGCGTTTCCCCCAGAGGCGCTGCTCTTCTCTTGACCGTGTGCCTTCGAGAGTCGTGTCACGTTACGTCCTTCCGTGCCTTACCTCTATCTCCCATAAATACTTCCCTAATACTCGATTCGACTCTAATTCTATAAGGCTGAACTTAACAGTAGTATCTCGCGCCAAGTAAACGCATAGCGCGAAATCGCGTTGTGTACACATGCGGACAGGAATGCCTAGCCATCTGTAAGACAGCTTAACTTATTTAACTTATTGCATCAGTGCAGTAGTGTAGCTAAAAAGGACAGGCCAATGATCATAAAGTGTATGTGGTCACCGAGTGTGCGCACGTGGTCGCGGAGCATGATCTCATGTCGTTATGTTTCGTCGGTATGACAGGTTTCATAACCTGAATATTCGCCAACTTTAACGATTAATATCTCGAGATATTTGAGGTGATGTGTTTAAACTAAATAATTATCGAAATTTGTAGTAATTGAAGTGCCGTGCTTTATGTTTTTAAAATTATATTTGCATTTTATTAAATATATATTGTGTGATTGTCACAAGTGAGGTGAATTGGTATTCACAACTATGTGTTATATAATTTAAATAATATTAAAGAAGTGGCAACAGGAATTACAAAAGGATCCATGCAGTTACAATACATGGGATTCATTTCAGCATGAGATCATCATTATTGTCTCCGCTATCTGAATCTTGTGCAATGTAACGAAGTCATCAACATTGCAGCTTGACTAATCATTTGTATTTATTGAAGAAAAAATATAACTTTCTTTCTTGTAACACATGTTTAGATAATTAGATTTGTTTTTAATTCGTCTTGTATATTTGTGATTCAGTGAATGGGTGTAAGATGCAAAGTGTTATGTTATATATTGCGTATAATTCTAAAATTTAATCAAATTTATGTGATTTTATTTTTAATGTTGCTGATGTAACTTAGTTTATGACTATACTTTATTTTGCGAAGTAAATTGTGCGGATAAAACTAAGGAATGCAGTTACATAAGTAAAATAAAGATATTTTAACAACAACGAATTGTTATCACTGAAACTTAATTATTAATTCTCTTCAAATCTTACTCGATTTTAATTGAAGAAGCAACACCTTTATATTTTAATTTTATCAAAAAATTTATGTGTATTGAAGTTATATTTTTAACATATGTATGTGTTGCTTATTTTACAAAATTGAAGAGTGCATTGTTTATGTGTATTGAAGTTATATTTTTAACATATGTATGTGTTGCTTATTTTACAAAATGAAAGAGTGCATTGTTATACACTCCTTGCATTACATTATTAACCCTTTGTTGAGACCAATACAAGTTCTAATACTAATAAATGCAACTAATCTGACAGATTAACTAGCCAAATCTTGATCATTAAAATCGTCAAAATCCTCAATTGCCAAATGTATATATAACTTTTTAAATATATCGAATTATAATTATTAAATACGACTAATCTCCAATCCGATTAAAAATATCTAACGTCTGTGCATTACGAACTTTGAACAATTATATCAAAAACAGATATTCTCTGTAGTCAATATTAACAGCAGCATATTTTTCACTTATGAATAGGGCTTTATACTAATGCTATAAGATATAACATACATTTAACATATATTATAACATATATTTAGAAAACATGCTTTTTACAAAAGATACACAATTTATAATTTCGTGTGGATGTATTTGTTTGTCAATATTTGTCTGAAAACATATCTTATATCCGAAATTATTCAATATTTTAGAAGGAAAATTACCTATGCAATTTTGTATAGAGTTTTGACAGACCTAACCAAATTTTGGCTAACTTCTACGAAAGAAAAAAAATGTTTCACTGTTTCAATAAATTTGAATCACTCAGAAACTTTTTTAATAACATTTCATAACATACAAACAAATTTAAAAAAAAAGATTAATATTGACGTTGACAATATTGACGCGTGGTCAATATTGACGCGTGAGCAATAATGACGTGGGCAATATTGACGCGTGGCCAATAGTGACGTGGTCAATATTGACGCGTGGGCAATAGTGACGTGGCCAATATTGACGTGTGGGCAATAATGACGTGGGCAATATTGACGCGTGGTCAATAGTGACGTGGTCAATATTGACGCGTGGTCAATAGTGACGTGGCCAATATTGACGCGTGGGCAATAATGACGTGGTCAATAGTGACGTGGCCAATATTGACGCGTGGGCAATAATGATGTGGTCAATATTGACGCGGTCAATAATAACGCGTGGCCAATAGTGACGTGGCCAATATTGACGCGTGGGCAATAATGACGTGGTCAATATTGACGCGTGGTCAATAATAACGCGTGGTCAATATTGACGTGGCCAATATTGACGTGGCCAATCCACCCCGTGGTCAATCGGGATCGTGGTCAATATTGACGTGGCCAATATTGACGTGGTCAATATTGACGTGGCCAATATTGACGTGGTCAATCGAAACCGTGGCCAATATTAACGTGGTCAAACGGGTGCCACTCTTCTTTTAGAATTGACACGGGCTCAGATGTGTCGGTATTGAGTATCGGTATGGCGGCTTCTTTGAATCAGGAGCAGATAGAGTGTTGCAATTTGAAATATCCCACGGAAGGGTGTCGATAATTTCACTGGCTACCGCTTCTGTTCGTCTAGACAAATTTTGTACTGTTTTGAAATTTTACAGATATTAACGATGAGGCCATACTCAGAGGAGACTTTTTCTCCCGAACGGGTATTTTTGATGGCCTTTTTGAAAATGTTTTTGGTTTCACAGAAAACGTGGTAGTAAAGCGCGGGCTAATTTGTCCTCGCATTGAGAACTGCCTTGCCGAGCTCTCTAATTATTTTGCAGAAATAGAATAGTTCCGAACAGAGCTCTGTACATTTAGAAATTGAGCAAAAGAAAATTTTTTTTAGATTTCTTATGTGAATTTTATAATATCTTTTTCGATAATATTGTTGCGGAAAACTATGATATTCTCTGTCATAATATAAAACTTTGTGATTCTTCTCCCATAAAACAGGTACCTTGTCGTATTCTTCTTCATTTACAAGCAAAGATAAATTAATAATTAGAAGAAATAAAAGAACAAAAAGTCATAGAGGAATCTAGTAGCCCATGGATTTCTCCTGTTCTGGCAAAGAAAAAAGACGGCACAATTCGATTGTGTGAATTTTCGGAGATTAAATGCCGTAACAATAAAAGATTCCTATCTCTTACCGAGGAAATAATAATTTGGATTTGTTTTGCGGGCAATTTGTGGTTTTGCACTTTTGACTTAAAAAGCTGTGTGACGTGGCGCGTCCGGCGCGCGCGTCAAATTTTAAAGTAAAGGCGCCGAGTGAGGGCTCATCTAAAGAGTGTGCTAAGGGCGACGGAGGAGCAGCCGTTGTGGGAATTCTGCTGGGGACAATCGACAGTGGAAGGAGCGCTTTTCAAGGAGTTTCCCCGCCGAGCCGTGCGTCGGGCCCCGCAGCGCGTTGTCGTCCCTGAGCCAAGGGTACCGACCGCGCCGAATGACAGCACGGAGACACGACGGCTCCCAGCAAGGATCACGCCGTGGGCACGCGCCACCGGGCTACGGACCGGAAGAACGGCCACAGCCATGTAAACCGCCAGTCACCAAGATCGGATTGGTCGCGGCCTGGCCAGCCGGACCTACCGAAACGGCGGAAAAAGGGATCGCACTTTTGGAGCACGTGTCCATCACGGACCTTTCGAGAGATGAAGCAGCGCGGCGCTGGATCGAGGATCACGCGAGTCACGTGGATCCATCTATTGGTAATCGAAGAGCGTCCGCGCCTGCGCGACGGCTCGAGCCGGCCGGCGCGGGACAGGGGCTCCTCACTGTTCGGTCGACGGTGCGATAAGGCGTATCAAAGGACCAGCTCTACGATCAACTTCGGCGGACGAGGATTTGGAGATTTTTTGTAAGGCCATCACTCGGCAGCCACGCGGAATTCAGTAAGATTCGGTAAGGCGGTCGACTTTCGTGCGGAACCGGATAAGGGATACCGTTTGTCGTGTTACCGGTGATCCCGAATCCGATACCGTTTTGCTGTTGCTTATTTATTAGTGTAGAGGACTCGAAATACAAAGTAGAGTCTCGTGGCCGCGCGAAAGATCGGACCGACCGGCCTGAATATTTAGTTATTAAGTACGTCCCTCTCGGACAAAGCCGGCACCGACAGTCATCTTGTAATTAATACTTGCGTTCTTTATTATCGCGAATACCGATCTCGAGCATATTATAATTATTGTGATTGACGAGCGGAGAGCCTCGACGGCCTCCCGCCTTGTAGAGAAAAATTAAAGTTTCCGCATTCGCTTTGTGCCGACTTTCGGCTTCCGTCCTAACCACATCTGTGAATTTATGAAATTTTATTAAGTGGAGTAAGCTCCACGATTGTCGTCGACACCGTACTCCTCTATCTTTAACGAAATATATTTTAAATTTGATATTTAATTGACAATTGAGTATCTATTCTTTTCTACGACCTGCCTCGATCCGAGCTCTCCACCCCCCTCGATTACTAAAGAACCACGCCCCTCTACCACTTCGAGAAAAGAGCCACCGGCATTAGTAACGCTTCCTATCCGGCTACCGATTTATAGTTAATTGTTGTGCGGCGCGGAAATCCGCGCCTGGCGCCCAGAAAATTAGAGCATTTTTGGAGTTACCGTTCACACAGTCTACCATTTTCGAACGTTACCGATCTCGCGAGGAAGCGTTACCCGCGAGCTGTTAGAGAAATTATTATTAATTATTGTTAATTGGGCGTAGCCCCTCGGATCTGGCGGTTCCCGACGGAAAGTTACGTCGCAGCGGTTACTGGTAAGTAAGAATAGATCCTAAGGATTGTGAAAAAACTGTCTTTTCTGGGTAATGGTTTGTAGCAATTTACTGTCATGCCTTTTGGCCTTTGTTCCTGCAAGTTTCGAACGTCTTATGAAGAAAGTGTTAAGAGTATTAATTTCAAAAATTTTGTATTTGGATGATGTTATTATTTTTGGAAAGGATTTTAAAGAAATGATGAAAAATTTGAAAGAAATCTTTTCTTGTTTTTGAGACGCAAACCTAAAAGTTAATCCAAAGAAATGTGTATTTAAAAAAAAAGTATAATATTTGGGACACACAATTTCTGCAGAGGAGGTTGCAACTGACCCGGAGAAGATTTCTTGTGTTAAGCAATGGCCGCTTCCTAAGTCTTGTAAATACATAGTTTTCTCGGTTTTTGTTTTTATTATAAAAGATTTGTTAAGAATTTTTATTGTATTACTAAACCTTTATATATACAAATTGACAGAAGAGAGTTGTAAATTTCCTTGATGAACTGAGTGCCAGGAGGCATTTGAAAAATTGAAATCTGTTTTAACTTCTTTTCCGGTTTTATCTTTTCCAGTAGGGAAAGGGCAATTTGTTTTAGATATTGATGCCTTGAATTACAGCATCGGGACGGTTCTTTTTCAGTTTTATAAAGAAGAGGAGAAGGTTATCGCTTATTTTAGTTTGTGTTTAACAAGGCGAAGCGGAACTATTGTGTCACAAGATGGGAACTTCTGACTGAGATCAATTTTATCAATTTTTTTCATCGTTATTTATATAAAAGAAAGTTCTTGATAAGAACTGATCACGTTTCGTTGCGATGGTTGACGTCCTTTCGGAATCTGGAGGGGCAACTAGCAAGATGATTGGAACGTTTACAACAATATGATTTCGATATTTGCTGTCGCAGCAGAAAAGGACATGGAAATGCAGATGGCTTATCCAGAATTCCATGCTCGGAATTATCTTGCCGCTATTGCACCAAAGTGAAACTCAGAGAAGCATCTTCCAAGGACGAAATCTTCGGGCGATTGATTTTTATTCAAAATGGTGTACAAGAATGGCGAACTGCGCAGCAGCAAGATCCTATCATCTCCAAAAGATAACAGAATAAAGAGGTCGGAAGGCGACAAGTATGGCAAGAAGTTGATTCCGGGACTTGCTTCGAGAAGATGTACTGGAGACACTGGAGTTATTCGGAGATGTTGGAAATGATCGAGGCAGTTTTGTATAAAAGGTGGACTTCCCCAAGCTTACAAAAGAGCGTCTTCCAAATTGTTGTGACTCAACAAAAGGTGAAGGAGGTTCTAGACGAGGCACACGATTTTTCTAGCGGTGGACATTTCGGTATGAATAAAATATTTCAGATTCGCAAAAGATTTTATTGAGCAACTTGTAAAAAAGATGTTGAAGAATGGTGTAAGTTCTGTTCTTGTAAGATCTGTGTGGCGAAGAAAGGTCTTCTCCACACAAGAAAAGGACACCTCTACACATTTATAATATGGGCAGAAGACTCAAAATATCTACCTCTATCCTTTGAGAGGATAGAGATAGATATTCTGAGCTTTCTGCCAACCTCAATACAAAGAAATAAATATCTTCTAGCGGTTGATTGCTTTACAAAGTGGCCTGAGGCTGTTTCCCTTAAGAATGAAAGAGCTAGTTTAGCAGCTAGATCCCTGATCGACCAAGTGTTTTCTCGTCATGGAATTTCTTTGGAATTGCATACAGATCAAATTAGGAATCTTGAGTTTCAATTTTTTCAGGAGGTGCCGACATTTATGGGAATTAGAAAGACTCGGACAATTCCTCTTCACTTGCAGTTTGATGGACAAGTCGAATGATAACACCGAACGATTCTAGAGTATTTATCGAAGTTTATTTCTGAAAATCAAAAAGTTGGGATCTTTCTTTGTTTGTTGGCTTTTTGTTTTTCAAAACATGAAGCAACCAGAGTGTTTCCAGCAGAAATGTATTTTGGGGCAAGATCTACGTTTGATTTTCTGAGAGGAAGTCCTTCTACTTCAGAGGAAGAGGAAGAAGAAAAGTTACATACTTCAAATTAAATCCAGGAATGTTAAGTCTTGATATGATCGTTTATTCGGATATGTCATGCGTGTTCTCTGTTCGAGTCCGTTTTCATTAATAAAGTTGCTGAAATTTGAACTACGGCTTGGTTTTCCGGACGTTCCAGCACGAGTGAGTATGTGCGTGAGTATTTTTTTTGTGCTGCGGCGCAACAATAATAAATAGTAAGTTAAGGATTGAATTCCCATGGCATCATATCGTAAATTTAATTCTTTCCTTTCTTCACTATGCGTGGTCCACAGAAGATTGATATAAAAATATTTAGAAATATCTAGATAATATCTTACCAAATAATTGCTTGGTATCCTCCAAAGTTAAAAAATGAACGCTACATTGTACAAAAATGTTAAAATTTATAATTAATAAAAAATGTATTGTTATTTTTTAATTATATTTTATAGCATTAAAAAAATTATTAAAACAATAAAAAAATTTTTTTAAAAATAAAGAAAATCAATTTAATTGAGATACAGACTGAAAAAAAATCACAACTGGTTTCGAACCCAGCTCGAATAGCAAAACAGTAAACACGCACTTAGCACTTGCAGTCACCGCGCTTCATGCCGAGAAGTGGCTTTCCATTGTATTTACTTTACCGGCCGAAAAATGCACATTTAGATGCAATTTTCTCAGAAACTAAGGCCTATTCACCCAAAAACCAAAATATGGTTTTTGCTTTTCACCTCCCTTTTTGAAGGTACTGACTCATTCAAAAGTAGAATTACCAGTACTTTCTTGTAAGTCGCGTAGCGTTTTAGCTCGATTTTATGACGTTTACTTTGCTGTGGTCTGGTTCGTCAACAAACTCACATTAAGAAATATACGACCTTTTATCCATCTTCCTTCTTTAGAACAATAAGAATACGTATCTAGCGCTTAGAACACAGAAACTCTTTCTTTCATAAACCTATCTTTATCTCGTATAATATGCATTTTTGTTTTAGCGCCAAAAGTTTTCCTCTTAATTCTGGACATTCCCGAGTTTATTTTTGTTAAATAGATACTTATTCACAACGTTTCCAATAATTTTTGTCCTTTCCGGCGAGGGGTGAAAAAACGGGGTTTTTTAACATTGTTTATTCGATGGAAAATTTACTTCTCTGACGATGTCACGGTAGGTTATATTATTAAGTTATATTTATGAGCAAGCAAGGAAAAGCGAACGTAAGGCAATGTATCGCGAAATTGATAATCAAATTTGATGCTAGCCAGTCTACTGAGGATCCATTGATTACCAGCCTATTGAAAAATTATCGGTAATCGTGTCAAAGTGTTGATCATCTTCAACGTCTGCAAAATATTAGTTTTGAATATTGCATTGTTTATACAGCAGAGTAATTGCAAACCATAAAAAGTTTATAAAAACTTTTATTAAAAATAATACGATAAACAAGTCAATATATCGAGCCAAGACAAATTTTCCTACTATATTATAATTTATTAAATAAACATTATATAATTATAAACGCGACTAAAAACCAGTTGTGTTAAAAAATGTTAAATTTCGAAACGTTTCGACTATACTTACAAGGAAACGACGGATAGAATTGTTTCTCACCGATTTTAATGAGTTTTGAATATGTTGTAGAACATGAAAAAATATTAGACCCATATTTTTTTAGCGGCGTATTTCGATGTTTAGGGGTTGAAACTACCCCTCGAAAATAACGCATTTTTCCGTTTTTGGCGAATATCTTTAAAAATCCAAGGTTTATGAAAAAATGTTTTATACAAAAGTTTTATGGAATTTTATACTCTTTGTAACGAGCCGTATGGGCCGTGACGTATGTATACTGGTACAGGGCCGTTACCCCCCTCCTCGCGTGGTCCCCTCTCTCTCGCTAGCTCCTCCACTCCGTACCTCCGCTCTCGACGGTATAAAAGCCGACGCGCTCGTGCGATAGACACCGAGTCCCGGCCGACGCATTGAGACGGCCACATCCTCCTGGTGGAGTGAACCAGATATCCTCGAGCGTGCACTGAACGCCTGTCTCTCACTCCGAACGCGCCTTGAGCGTTCTCCTGTCCGCGCACTGAGCGGCATCCTCACGACCCGAATCCCGACACACCAACGGCCCGCGCACTGAGCAGGCCATCTCGCCGGTCTCCGACTCCCTCGTAATGAGAAAAAGCCGGAGACACTCGCCACCGGGAACCGCGACCGAGGAGAACAGCTGATCGACAAACAGCTGACGCCGCGCCGAGGGCCGGACGCGACTGCGCACGCGCCGCTACCGGGCCACAGGGCCACCACACGTCACCGACCGACGCACATTATCCGCGCAGGACCGAGCGCCCCGACGAATCCGCGTGCCGCCTTGCGCCGACCGAGCGCCGCCAGCGAATCGGCACGCTACCCGCACCGCCAGCGAATCCGCGCGCCCGCCGAGCGATCGACCGCTCCAGCACGACAGCGGAACACACCGCCAACTATAGCGAGCGCACCACCTCTCACCAGAGGAGCTTTGTACATATTAAAGTAGGGACCTTGTAACTATTAGGGTAGGAATAACTATTTTGCAATAAACCTAGAATTAGTCCAACACGACGCCTACTTATTCAATCGAGTCCGCCGCCGAACCCTGAATTCCCGCGGCTATCCGTAGTAAAACAGATTCACGGTTACATCTTTACAACAGTACATTTAGATTTTTCAAAATTTCAAACTTTTTAATTTACCCCATCGCCACCGCTTTTTTTTACATTTTGAAAATTCTGTAAGAACAAAAATTAAAGAGCATTAAAAGCAGAATTCATCTATATATAATAATATATAAGTTCCATCATTCTGAATTATTGGCAAAACAAGATGATAATCTCGTGCTATAGGCGCCGCGTTAAAAGTTGCGTTATTTCTTTAGTCGCGTTACATGTAATAACTGCTTCTCCTGTATATATTTTTATATTAGAACATAAAAACGGATTAATCTTACATAATACCCAACGTATTACACGGTATAAAGCATAAATGCATATATATAACAAAAGTAGCATATATGTATATATATAAGCTTAAAATGTCTGCTGTCAAAATTTTGTTTCAATATATATTTTTTATATTATTAAATTTTGTTATAATAAGATATAAGTTTAATAATATGAAATATATACAGGGTAAGCCATTTTAATTAACACACGCAATTATTTCGGAAACAAAGCATTTTAGAGAAAAATGTTTCAGACAAAAGTTTTATGGTTTCGAGGAGGCCATAAGATGGTATCATTGATTTGACACTGAAGAGTCATTTGAAGGTTACGTGAAGGTCACTTCAATTTTTTTAAACCGCAATCCCTATTTTTTATTGCATTTTTTATTCTTGTAGCTTGCCTCGAGAGCTTTCTGAAACACTATAAACAAATGTCTTTTTATGAAGCACTTTTCGAGTTATAAAGCTCCGAACTTGTAATATTTTGATAAAAATACAAAATACCTTGTAAAATATTCACTTTCTGATAGTTTTATCTTACATTATTCGACCAATCAAGCAAGACTCGAGCATGATCCAGCCAATCAAGGCAAGTTCCGAGCATGATCCAGCCAGTCAAGGCAAGACCCGAGCATGATCCAGCCAGTCAAGGCAAGATCCGAGCATTCTTTTAGCATCTATCGCAGAAACTGTTCAAAGTTGTCATCTTTCCGAAATGGTCGACCGTTTTAAGTAAGATGGCTTTTGGTATCGCTCTACAAGCAATTCGAATCCGTTCGATCATGTTTTTTCTTGTCGTCGGTTCTCGTTCGTATGCGACATTTTTTAAATATCCCTACAAGTAAAAATCAGGAGAAGTCAAATCTGGTGACCGGGCGAGCCATGAACTGGACCACCTTGTCCGATCCACCTGCCATTGAAGTTTTGATCCAGAAAATTCTTTACGAATTGTGCATAATGTGGTGCCGCACCATCCAGCTGAATCCACATTCGCCTCGTCTCCAAATTGACTTCTTCGAGTAAAACAGGTAAATGATCCCTTAGTAACTCCAAAAAGACATATCTGTTCATATTCTCTTAAAAAAAAAATGGACCAATGAGATAACCGTTGACGATTCGACACCAAACCATTACGCATCAACGATGTTGATTATCTACTTGTTTATGCCAATATCGATTGGCATCTGACCAGTAATGACAATTATGTGTGTTCAATTCTCCGTTATTTTTAAATGTCGATTCATCGGAAAATAGAACATATTTGAAAAAATCTGCGTCATGCGCAATCATCCGTATGGCCCATCGACAAAACAGTATACGCTGTTGCATGGCATTTGAAGTTAGAGCTTGCGTTAATGTAATATGGTATGGATGATATTTTCTTTTTCTCAAAATTCTCTCTCTCTCTCTCTCACAGTTGTTCTCCGTGTGTATACCGTGTGACGTGACGTTTTTCGTCAGTCACAAGGGCCGGATGGCCGGGAAAGGTCATTTGGGGCCGCTTATTACTCCGAAAGGGAGAGCGGCCTCTCATTTTCTGAGTAATATTTCTTTTAGTATTAAGTCACTTAGGTATCCGCTAAGCGGAAGTCGCGATCCGCGGGAGAAGTGGTGTGCCACGACTACCAGTTGTAATTAATGGAGCAGCCGTCGAGGGAATGTTAATAAGAAGCATAGACGACCGAGCGGCGGGGCCCCGGACAGCCGGAAAACAGCGAGTAAGGGCAAGTATTTACCTACAGTACCGAGGTACGTAGGAAAGTCGAGGGACAAACACTGCCGCTGTATCTTATTATAGAGAAAGGAGCAGCAGTCCGGTGCAGCCTGGGATGACGCCGGGGAAAGAGCGTGCGCCTTTACACCCGGGTGGAGGAAACCCCAGCCGGAGCGATCGTCACAGCCTCACGGAATAAACCGGCCTGATCAACCCCGAGTCGGCCCAGCAGCCGCCGATACGACGAGGAAAGACATCGAGGCGTGCAATCCGCATTTTTTTAATGGCGCGGCGTCACGGCCAGAGACGCCCTCGGACGCTGAAATCCTGCAGGACTGGCGAAGAACCTCCCATCGATTAGCGATCGGTATACGCGCGAATCAAAGCGCGATCAATGCGCGGGCCGCTGCCGGCGTCCGCGGCACCCCCGATCGCTCACGGTTCATCACTGTTCGGTGAGACATCCACAAGAGCGGTTCCACGGCCCTCGATGACGTCAACTTCTGTAAGGCCACCACTTCGACCACGCGGTAAGGGCGGAGACGGCCGGCCCGGCATTTCGTAAGACGTAATTACCCTACCGAGCGTTCGGTGGGCGAAATAATTGTATTCTGTTTGTACCCTGCGTAGCAGGGCCGTGTCGATCTCCGCCTCGTATAGATTACTAATTGCGCCTATTGTCTCCTCCCTCGGGGAGTATTTCGAGCCGACAGTCGATCTCTGTATTTATGTAAGAATTAAAGTCTCGCAACGGGATAGTGCGTAGATTGATATCATCGGGATTCACTTGCCACATACCGAGAGTGAGCCAGGTGCACAGTACCGAGGCGAGCTTCCGTAGATGAGAATATCTACACGGAATGCGCATATTACGTCGCAGTCTATCCCGTCTATTGCTAACGTCGCGTGTCGTATTGTTAAATGTAGAGTGTAGCCTATACAGTGTAGTTTTCGAGATATTGTAAATGCCAAGTTAAGTACGATACCGCCGTACTAAAGAGTCATGTCAAATAATTAAAATGTATTCGTTGTACAACGTTGTTGCCATCCTAATTTCAATACACGCTTATTATACTTATTAATTCGATCTAGTTATTCACGCAAGACCTCTCCTCTCCTATTCCGCGTACCGAGAAAAAACCTCGCCCCTCTGCCACTTCGTGTAGAGGCAGACTAGCCGGCATTTGGCCATCGTGCAAAGTACCGAAAGTTTTGCGATTTTTGTACGGCGCGGATTCCGCGTCTAGCGCCCAACTGATAGTAAAGGAAGTGACGAGCACGACGAAGTTGTAGACGCCAAAAAAGTAACGTCGCAACCGATTTGTCTAGCTATTTGACGACTGCTAATATGAGGATTAATGTTAATAGCCGCTAAGATAGCGAAAACACATACATCGTTATCACCATATTCATGATTTACGCGACAACGGGTCAACTTACCTTGTTGGGCTCTTATCTTAAAACGCCGTATGACAGTATCATTTGGATGTCGTCTGTTTGGGTATCGATTTTGGTAAAGTCTCGCAGCTTGACGATAATTGCCAAAAGCTCCCAAAACTAGTAAAATAGAGTGAGGCCCGATTGCGCACATAAGCGATTGGACACAGTAGTATTTCCCGTTTGGACACAGACCCGATTGGACACGGACCCGATTGGACACGGACCTGATTGCACACCGACCTGATTGCACACGGACCCGATTGCGCACCGACCCGTTTGCACACGGACCCGATTGCGCACCGACCCGATTGCACACAACCCGTTTGCACACGGACCCGATTGCACACCGACCCGATTGCGCACCGACCCGTTTGCACACAGACCCGATTGAACACGATACGATTCCGCATCGCAGAATAATGCAAAAACAACCTGGATAGTACAGAAAATTTAGAATAAATTTTTATAAATATTTTACGAATTTATTTTTAAAAAACATTTTTTAAATTATATAATTGTTTTCATAAATTATTTAGAAATTATTATTAACAATATATAAAATATATTTTTAAAATGTACTAAAAAATATTCATGGTATATAAGCTCGAAATATTTTTGTATTTTTGTATAATAACATAAATATTTATTTTTAATATTTTCATAAATATTTATCATAATTATTTTATACTTGGCAAACTCAGACATAAAAATACGTATAAAATATTTATTATAATATCTTTTTTTCTACATATCTTATAGTCGCAAACCTATGTGGTGCAGAAAACGCTTTGTGCACACACACACACACACACACACACACACACACACGGGGGGAGAGTGCAAGGGGGGCTTTGCCCCCCTCCTGCACCCACCCCGTTCAAGTCGCTAACCCATGTACTATCTGAAATGCGGAATCGTATCGTGTGTAATCGGGTCCGTGTGCAAACGGGTCGGTGCGCAATCGGATCCGTGTGCAATCGGGTTGGTGCGCAATCGGGTCGTGCGCAATCGGGTCCGTGCGCAATCGGGTCCGTGTGTAAACGGGTCGGTGTACAATCGAGTCCGTGTGCAATCGGGTCCGTGTCCAATCGGGTCCGTGTCCAATCGGGTCTGTGTCCAATCAGGAAATACTACTGTGTCCAATCGCTTATGTGCGCAATCGGGACAGTCCCAGTAAAATATCGACAATTTCTGAAGAAGTATAATCAGCCATCGTAAAAGTTCATAAGCTTAATGGTTTGAATTAAAGTTGCTTATAATAATCAGCAGTAGTATCGGATTTTGATTAAATAGTTAGTTAGGAATATCAATATGTAATTCAGTGCAATATCATTCTTTAAAAAAGAAGTCAATGTAGTTATTGATATAAGCAACTGGGTTTGAGAAGCTGTGAAAACAACTGATTTTAAAGAGTCGCGAAAACGGGTGGCACTTACTTGGACATAGTTCAAATGGGCACGGTGCTTTTGGACACGATATCTTGCGCACGGTTCAAATGACCACGGTGCACTTGCACACGGTGCATTTGCACACTGTGCATTTGGACACAAAAGAAATTTTATTAAAAATGTACACCAGTTATATGCACACGTAAAATTTGACCACCGGATATTTGCACACACAAAAATACCCACCGTTCACTTGGACACGTAAAAGTTGTACACCATTTATTTGCACACCGCCCACTTGCACACCATTCACTTGCACACCGTTCACTTGCTCACCACTCATTTGCACACAAAGAAATGCGCATCGATTATTTGTACACGGAAAGATGCGCACTGATCATTTGCACACGGAAAGATGCGCACCGATCATTTACACACGGAAAGATGCGCACTGATCATTTGCACACGGAAAGATGCGCACCGATCATTTGCACACGGAAAGATGCGCACCGATCATTTGCACACCGTTCATTTGGACACGGTGCTTTTGGACACTGTTTATTTGCACACCGCTCAGTTGCACACCGTTCAATTGCACACCATTTAAGTTGCAAACTCATGTGGTGCAGTGAATGCTTTACACACACACACACACACACACACACACACACACACACACACACACACGGGAGGGGTGTAAGGGAAGCCTTCGGCCCCCCTCCCGCTTCCACCCCGTCCAAGTCGCTAACCCATGTACACATTGCAAACGCAGCCACAATGTATGAATATTTAATATGCGTTTGATTGAACGGTGTGCAATTGAACGGTATGCAACTGAACGGTGTGTAAATAAACGGTGTGCATCTTTCCGTATGCAAATGATCAGTGCGCATCTTTCCATGTGCGAATGATAGTGCGCATCTTTCCGTGCGCAAATGATCGGTGCGCATCTTTCCGTGTGCACATAATCGATGCGCATTTCTTGGTATGCAAGTGAGCGGTGTGCAAATGAATGGTGTGCAACTTTTACTTGGTGTCCAAGTGAACGGTGGGCATTTTTTCGTTTGCAAATATCGGTGGTCAAATTTTACGTGTGCATATAACTGGTGTACATTTTTAATAAAATTTCTTTTGTGTCCAAATGCACCGTATCCAAATGCACTGTGTCCATTTGAACCGTGTGCAAGTACACCGCTCCCAATATTGGCTATGTCAATATTGACCACATGTCAATATTGGTCACGTCAATATCGGCCATGTCAATATTGGCCACGTTAATAATGACCACGCGTAATATTGCCCACGTCAATATTAGCCATACGTTAATATTGGCCAATTAGAATCTCGTTTTGCGTGGATACACACATACACACACGCGCGCGCGCGCGCGCGCCCGTGCGGAGGGGGTGCAAGAGGGCCTTCGGCTCCCTTCCCGCGCCCACCCCATCGGTAGGGCAGAAATGCGTGTCCGTTATTAATGTGGCCATTATTGACGTGGTCAATATTGACGCGTGGCCAATATTAACGTGGTCATTATTGACGTAGCCAATATTGACATGGTCAATATTGACGCGTGGCCAATATTGAATAAAATCAGAATTTTTGCGAGATTCTCTTGTAAGTTTAAGCTTAAAGGAAATAGGAGAAACCCTAGAAGAAAAGAACAACAATATATTTAAAAACAAATACTTTTTATATCCTACGAGACATTATATCCTACGACGGACCATTATAATAATTGTAGTAATAGCAGTAGCAATAGTAGTGTGGACAGCGAGGAAAAATAAATTGCGTGGACAAAACAAAACGACAAACGAAAATCAAGGACAAAGAAATGATGCAATGTTATATTAGAAAATCAGAACACAATTGTAAACAAAAACTGTAACGTGAAAAAAGACATAAAATTGTAAAATAATTCTAAAGAAATTCGCTGGCCCCTCATTTTTTCTTCAACGGAGGAGGGAAGTTACGGGCCGGATTTCCCTATCTGACCTTATAACTGACTTATGTAAGCTGCACTTAAGCATTCGGCTAAATATAATATGTAGCAAAATAATAAGATTGCGCAACGCCGAGCGCGACAATGGACAATAAGCGCAACGGCCCAATTAGAGCCGGATAAACGAAA
Source organism: Monomorium pharaonis (assembly GCF_013373865.1). Taxonomy (NCBI): domain Eukaryota; kingdom Metazoa; phylum Arthropoda; class Insecta; order Hymenoptera; family Formicidae; genus Monomorium; species Monomorium pharaonis. The sequence continues at coordinate 12,966,882 of NC_050472.1, read as the reverse complement.
TTTGGACGCAGCAGCCTTGCCGAGTAACAGAAACGCTGATCGGCAAGTATGCATTTTAACTTATAAAATTGGGATAAAAAGGAAAAACCCAAAGCCAAGAAGGACTCAGTCAGAATCAATCTGTCGCGTGATTTTGTCGCGTAATAATGTTGTAAAAATAATCCATCGAGTGAAGTTAAGCTGTAAAATAAAGTGGAAATAATACCCGAAACGTGACTACCTTATTAAACTCCAGTCTCTGGGAACGCGCAATCAAATAAACAGAGTGGCAACAGTTGAAAACAACGAGTGGCTTTCACTTGGACACAGTAAAATTGGACACGGTGCAGATAGATACGTTGCAAATAAACACAAAATGATGTACACCGTACACTTCTACATCATAAAGTTGTACACCGTAAGTTGTACATTGTAAAGTTATATACCATAAAGTTGTACACCGCAAAATTATACACCGTAAAGTTGTACACCGTACATTTCTACATCGTAACCGTGGCCACACACACACGGGAGGGGGGCAAAGGAAGGCTGAAGATCCCCCTCTTGCACCCACCCCGCTGATAGGAGTGCCCTAAACAGAAGGGTATCGAAATATACGGTGTACAACTTTACAGTGTACAACTTTGCGGTGTACAAAATTCCTGTGTCCAAATAAACCGTGTCCATTTGAACCGTGTACATTATTTTGTATCCATTTGCAACATGTCCAATTGTACTGTGTCCAAATGAGCCACTCCTGAAAACAACAGTGATTTTATTTGAAGTAATTAATCCATAATAAAAACGATAATAAAAAATCAGCGGTGCAAGACCCCCGACGGAAAACGGACCTCTACGTGTCCGGAGCGTCACGATAGTGATTTTAGCCATCTCCAATGTCATACAATCATCTAAGATATACATACAAGTTTCGTCATTTTGATAATCCTCTGATAAGTCACCAGTGAGATGTAATGTGCTTCCAACCAGTTAGGTAAAAGAACCGTATAGAAATTCTTACTATGTGTCCCCTGAGTTTGTATATGAAAAATTTTTAAATTATTATTTGATTTAATAGCTAGCGAATTAATCTTACAAAGTATCAGCAGAATATTGCTTATTTAAAAATGACGGTTAATATTTAATGTCATTGTGATGTGTTGTGCTTCAAAAAATATCATCGGAATTATTTTAATCACAAACATGTCGCAGAATAAAACATCATAAAATAGTGTATATACGACAAACCTTAAGGTCGTCATCTTACCCCCATTTTCCTTACATATTTAATATTATAACTTAATATTATAAGCTATGCTGTTCTCCGATTAATTTTACACTGATGTTAATGATTAGATGGATGCTGTACTTATGATAAGAAGTTATGCGTCGATTATTGATGTTGCAAGGATAAAAACTTTATCTTTTGTTGCCGGAAATTTTTAAAACTCTTAAATCATTCCTACATTATAATGAAACATAAAATATTACACATCCCATGTTTCAATATTTGTGTTTAATCATAATTTGGGAATATTTGGGGAATAATTCTTTCGTGCACAATTATAATTTTAAATGTTTTAAACATGTTGCGACTGAAATATTTATCTCAATTATTGCACAATTTATTTCTGAGTTTAATTTTACAAATGTGCTGTTAAGATTCGCTATATCGCTATTGTTATGCCAACATATTATTTTAAAATTTAATTGCGCAAACATTTATTAATGTTTTATAAAAGTTTAATGTTTCTATACCTATTTTCTCAAGTATGCCTTCATAATGACGGATTATAAATTTTTTACAATATTTTGTCATACAATTTTATAAATCTTTTTTTATCAGGGATATTATAATCTCTTTTATTTCATTTTTGTGTTATACAGCAATCGTTTTCTAATAAGCGCATAACAACCTTGTGTGAGTACACACCTGCAAATACTTTAAAATTAAAAGCTGGTATTCAAGTTGCTTATTAAAAAACTATTGCTGTCTAATACAAAAATGAAATAAAAGAGATTTTCTTTCATAAAATACTCATACTGTTTATAAGACGCTTAACAAAAATGAATGATATGCAAACAAAATTACCTTTACAAAGAAAAGATAGAAAGATTGGCTTGCGACTTGCACGCGTTGTTCTGTTTGCGCGTAAGAAACGAACTTTATAATCTTAATAGAGAGTACAGTAGGTCAAAATCTCTTAACGGTATATTGTATTGTGTATTTTTTGTAGAATCATTATACATAAAGGTCGGTATTTATATAGTTCGGACTTGAGTTTTAAGATGATTTTTAAACACTGTACGAACATTTTATTGGCTATGGAGTATGCGAAAAAAATTTTTATATAAAAACGTATAAATATATAAAAATATGTTTATATATGTTTATACTAGTTTCTTTTCTTTTGTAAAATTTTATTTGGTGTAAAAAAATAATAATTATACCGAAAAGACAAAAACTATTTAAAAATTTTTATTTTTACATTGCTTTTTTTACAAAAAACTAGATATAAAAGATAAGTAAAATTTATATAATCACATATATTCTATGAATCAAAAATATATATGATTGTATTATATTATAAGCATTTTTTTATTTCTTCAAACTTAATTTTTTGTAAAAGAAAAAACAATATAAAAGTTTTTTAAATTAGTTTTTGTTTTTTTAGTATAATATAATTATTATTTATTTTATACCAAACAGAAATTATACAAAAAAAAACTGGTATAGGCATGAATGGATATATTTTATATATATTTATATGTTTTTATATAAAACATTTTCCCAGGTATCTAAAGAGGAAGCGTATTGGTCAAAAGTCAAGTCGACGCTAAGTATTTCAGAAGCCTATAACTTCTGAAATCTTTAAATTACTTCCTAAAAATTTAAACTGCAGAGGTCGGCAAGAAATGCATTTTTCGGTCGATTTCAGCAGGCTCCGCTATTCTTGTTAAAATGTGAGGTGAGCGGATTTAATTGTAGAACAAATTGTTTTCTATATCTTTGTCTTTTCTTATACTTATAACTATTTAATACATGTAGTCCGCACGGCGTTCTCTTCTGCGTTCTCTTCGTACATTCCCTTCATTCTTATGCCTTTACGCACTGCTCTATTTCTACTAAGTGTCAGCACTCATCGGCCCCATCTGTGTACTCGTTACAATATAAATGTACATTCACACAAGTGTTATGAGTGACACACTCATAACGATAAATAAGGTGTCAGTAGCACGATGACGTAAGTCGGTCAGCTGCAGCAGTCAGCATCAAGCGCATCGCGCGAGGTTTCGCGCAATCCGCTCGACAATTAACGCAATGCTCCTTAGACAGCACTTGCAATAATTTGGAATACTGACCGATTTACGCCCTCACGCAATCCTCCCCTTCTTTCGATCCAACTACCGAATTATCGGATATATAAACCGGCGAAAGAAGGTGAGGAGCGGGTCAATCCGAAGTAGACAAACTAAGACAACACACGACACTCTGCTTTGCGGGGTCATGTATCGCCGAGATAACTTATTGTAAATACACAACCACGACGCTCTGCTTTGCGGGGTCGTGGACAACGAGCTCATAGACGCGACACTCTGCCTTGCGGGGTCGCGATCTATTCACTGTAACTGAATACAAGAATAAAAGTGTTCAATACAACTAACGGTGTGAGTGACCAAATACCTTCCTCGCGAGATCTCTGGCAGCGATCCCAAATCGTACTCACAACGAGTGGTACAACCCAAGCATTCAAATACGCCTCTTTACATTTATATTATATATTTAGTTTTACATCAGTCTTTTTTTATTTAACATTTAATAAACGTCTGAACTTTTCGAACTTTTCTTTACTCAGCATTTTGTAAAGATGTCTGCAATATTTTTATCAGAGTTAAGCTTAAGTACATCAATGATACCCTTTCTTACATATTCATATAAATAGTGATAATGAACTTCAATATGCTTCGAGTTCTTTGTGAAATTTCCGTATTTTAATATATTAATCGTTTTAGAATTATATTTATAAATCTTTATTGCTTTCATTAGATTTATATTGAATGTTTTTAATAACTCTTTTTTACAAATTTCAATTCGCTTATTGCCCCTGACAATGGTACATACTCTGCAAACGTAGACGCTTTTGTCACACACTTTTGTTTTTTTTTATTTCCAGTAAATTACATTTCCAAATAGTGTAATTACATATCTTGAGGTAAATTTGCTATTTAGGTTATCATCAGTGCAATTGGCATCTACGAAACAATCTAATATTTAACAGTTTTCATTTTTTATGAAATTAAGTCTTTTGTTAAATAGAAATATTTTAATATTTGCAAAGCATATTTATAATGCGTTTCATTGTAACAGTTTTGGAATCTACTTAAGTAATTTACACTAAAGTTTATATCAGGTCTAGTGCTTGAATTATATATAACAATGCTCCTATCAAATTTCGATATTGGATATTTCGCTCGCATGTATCAGACTTTTCAATTTTTAAATTTACTTCCATAGGAGTACTATAAAGTTCACTGTTTTGTAAGTTATATTTTCTAGCTAATGACTCAATATATTTCTCTTGACTTAGTTTTATTTCATATTTAGCATAATTATAATCTATATTAATGCCAAGATAGAGGCTTCCGCTTCCGGTGCGACGTATGCAAACACGCGTTTTTTTCGTGAAAGCATTGTCAGTGTGCATAGAGAGAGTAAATGTGAGTGCAAGGTGAGAATGTGCAAGGCAGAAAGAAAAGAGTGAAGAGATTAAGTAGAAAAAAAGGGTTTAAGGATAGAGAAAGTGCATATGAAGAAAGGAGGAGGTAAAAAATAGGAAGCGAAGTGTGACTGTTAGAGTATAGAATAAAAGTTGTAAGAGGAAAAGTAAGAGAAGAGTAGGTGACAGTTAGACATAGAGTATAAGTAGATAGAGAGGAAAGAGTGTGACCAGACGGGGGAATCTAGAGGGCGCAATCATGGAGAGAGAGCTAGGAGTAGGTAATATAATAGAGAGGAAACAGAGGGAGAGATGTAGTAGTATAGGGAGCACAGGTAGTATAGATGAATATATGAAAAGAAAAAAAGAGGGACCAGAGAAAGAGAAAAGGGAGAGTGGGAGTCTATTTCATAGAGTAAAAAAACGCCGAGATCTCCGATAAGGGTAAAAGGAGAGAAAGGGGGTGGGAAAGAAAGATAGAAAAGATGGAAAAGAAGGGGCGGGAAGTATAAGAGGAATAGAGGATTTGAAAAGGATGATGGAAAATAAGTGACAGGATCAAAAGATAAGGAATAAGAAGGTAAGAGGGGGGTTAAAAGTCTTAGAGGAAAGGATGGAAATGATGAGAAGGGAGCAAATGGAAAGATGGCAAGAAGAAAGAAAGGAATTAATGCGAAGAATTGAGGAGTTAGAAAAGAGGGTGAGGGAGATGGAGGGAGGGGAGAGAGATAGAAATAGGAAAGGAGGAGGAAATATAGAGGAAGGAATGAGGAGGTTAGAGAGAGAAATAAAGAAGAGAAAAGAGGGAAGGAGAAACCTGATAATTAAAGAGTTGGAAGTTAAGGAGGGAAAGAAGAGAGAAACAATGAAGGGCTTGTTGAATGAGATAGGAGTAGAAGCAAAAATGAAGGAGATAAGTAGGGTAGGGAGGAAAGGAAAAGACGTATTGTTAATAAAATTAGAAAATAAAGAGCAGAAGAGAGAGGTAATGAATAAGAAAAAGATACTAAGAGGACGGAAGGAAAGGATAAAGAAGGATTTAACATGGAGGCAAATGAAGATGAAATGAAGGTTGGAGGAAATAGCAAGGGGAGAAAGAGAGAGAGAGAGAGAGTGAGAGAAGGAGAAGAGCGTAGGTGAGTTATGGGAAAATAAATATTAATGGAGAGTTGTGGGTATGGGGTGAAGGCGAAGAGGTGTTAAGAGCTTAAAATAAGGGAAGATGAGCGGAAGGGAAAAGGAAGAAGGGAAGAGGTAGAATTGGGAGATAGAAGGGGAGGAAAGGAGAAAGGAAAGAAGAGAGGAATGAAGGGCATGTTTCTGGAACGTGGCCGGATTAGCAAACAAAGACAGAGATTTTTGGAAGAGATTGGAGAAATGGGAGGTGATAATGTTGTTGGAGACATGGGTGGAGGAAAAGAAGTGGAGGAAGTTAAAAAGGAATATGCCGAAAGGATATAAATGGGGAATGCAATTCGCGGGAAAGGAGAACAAGAAATGAAGGGCGATAGGGGGTATTTTAATGGGAATAAAATGGGAGTTGCTAGAAAAAGGAATGGAGATAGAGACGAAAGTGGAGAGGATAATCGTGGGAAGGTTAAAATCGGAAAGGGAAAGACTGAGAATAGTAGGAGTATATGTTAATGGCGATATAAAGAGTGTTACAAGTTTCAAAGAGATGAGTAGAAGAGAGAGAGAGATGAGTAGAAGAGAGAGAAAAGGGGATAGTAACGTTTATGAGGAGGATTTTAATGCGTGAATGGAGGGAAAGGGGAGGCGGGTGAAAAAAGGGAGAGTGGGAGGGAGAAGAAAAGGAAAAAGGAAAAAGATCGAAGGATAAGAAAATTAATAGGAAGGGAGAAAAATTAGTGGAATTTGTGGAGGAGAGAGGATGGAGTATCTTTAATGGAGGGATTAAAGGGGATGAAAAGGAGAGTTTGCGTATACGGGAAATAGGGGAAACACGATTATTAATTACGTTATATGAAATGAGGTAGTAAGAGATAACATTGTTAGGTTAGAAATAGAAGAGAAGATGACTCGAACCATCATCCTGTGGAGGAAGGATGGAGGAAGAAGGAAAAAAAGAAAGAAGAGAATGGAAAGGATGGTGGGGTGAGGAGGGGGCGGAGTTGTTTAGGAGGGAAATGGTGGAAGGTTGGAAGAATATGGGTTTCAGAAGGAATGGGAAAAGTTAGGGTAGAGAACGGTAGAGAAAATAGAGGAAGAAAGGGGGTTAGGAGGGAGAAAAGGAGGGGATGGAGGAATGAGAAATGCAGGGAGGTCTATAGAATAGCAAAAAGAAAGCTGAGGGAGTGGAAGAGGGGGAGAGAAAAAGAGCAGGAATATAAAAGAATGAAAAGAGAATATCAGGAGTTATGTAGGAGAAAGAAAAGAGAAGAAGGAGAAAGCTGGATGAAGATAATCCAGGAGGCAAAAACAGAGGGACAGGTGTGGAGATAGTAAATAGGGAGAGAAGAAAGACAAGAAGGGTGAATGAGGGAATTGAGGAAAGGCAATGGAGAGATTATTTTATGGACGTGCTGAGAAGAATAGAAGGGTGGGTGGGGGAGAGGAGGAGAGAGAAGGGTTGAAGAAAAGGAGATAAGAAGAAAGGAGATGGAAGAAGTAATATAGTGGTTAAAAGGCAGCGGGAGTAGATGGAGTGGTAAATGTATGGAAGTATGGGGGGGGAAGGGTGAAAGATTGGATTTGGAATTTCTGCAATAGAATATGGAAAAGAGAAGGGTGGCCGGAGATATGAAAAGAGGGGGGGTGATGGTTCCGATTTTGAAGAAGGGAGAGGGAAACGTAGTGGGGGGTTATAGAAATGTGACGCTGATGCCAACGATATATAAAATTTACGCGACAATACTAGCAGAGAGGCTAAAGAAAGAGATAGAAGGAAAAGAGATAATCCTGCATAATCAGACAGGCTTTATAAAGGGAATAAAAACGATGGATAACATATACGTTCTAAACTATCTGATTAATAAACAAATTGATAGCGCTATTTGCAGATTTAAAAGCAGCGTTTGATACAATGGATAGGAATGTACTATGTAGGACAATAAGAGAGAGAGAGAGAGAGAGAGAGAGAGGGGGGGGAGGGAGAGAGAGAGAGAGAGAGAGAGAGAGAGAGAGAGAGAGAGAGAGAGAGAGAGAGAGAGAGAGAGAGAGAGAGAGAGAGAGAGAGAGAGAGAGAGAGAGAGAGACAGATTAGAAAGGGACTGGTAGTGAGAGTTGAAGAATTGTTGAGAAAGACGCAGAGCAGAATAAGGGTGAAGAAGAAGGTTAGCAGAGAATTTTGGACAGCGAGGAGGCTAAGACAGGGGTGCCCATTAAGTCCGATCTTATATAATGTATTAATAGCAGATTTGGAAGAAAAAATAAACAGAATGAGATGGGGAGAGATAGAATTAGGAGGTGAAAGAGTATATACGTTAGCTTATGCAGATGATATAGTGTTAATGGCAAAGGAGAAAGAGGAAATGCAGAGTATGATGGAGAGATTAGAAAATAACCTAGATGAGAAGGGTTGGTCCTAAATATAAAAAAAACAGAGATCATGAGATTTAGAAAAGAAGGAGGAAAACGGAAAAAGGTGGATTGGAGATGGAGGGGAAAGAAAATAGAAGAAATAAAGGAATTCACGTACCTGGGATATGTATTATGTATTACAAAGGAATGGCAGACAGGAGGCACATGTAAGAAACAGAGTTAAAAAGGCGGCAACAGTAATGAGGCAGGTGTAGGGGATTGAGAAGAGGAAATTTGGGAAGGATTGGAAAAGGAGAATATGGGTTTTTGATAAACTAGTGTGGACGTTATGAGTTATGGGGTGAAAATTTGGAGGTGGAAGGAGAGGGAAAAAGTGGAGAGGCTAGAAAAAAGGTATCTAAGGTGGGTACTAGGAGTAGAAAAGAGAACACCAGGGTATATGATAAGAGAGAAGCTACAGAAGGACAAATTAGAGGGAAGAGCAGGGAAGAGGGCCTGGAATTTTAAGGAGATTGATGGAAGGGAAGGGAAGTTTGTTAGCGAGGGAGTGTTTAATAGAAATAAGGGAAAGCTGGAGTAGAGGAAAGGTTAGAGTGGGATGGGAGAAGGAAAAAAAGGAATTTTTTTAGAGTAAAGAGGTAGGGATGAAGGAAAGGAAGAGAAAAGGAAAACGGGTGGGAAAAAAGGCAGAGAGGGGACAGATAGGAGAAGATAAGGGAATCGAGGTATAATAGATGGTACAGAAAAATTAAAAGTGAAGGAATTCCAGGATATTTGAAAAAAAGGGGGAGAAAGTAGGTGGCAAAGAGTAGCGAGATTCAGACTACGGAATGAGATAAGGGAGAGTAAGTACTGGGAGGTGGAAGAAGAGAGGATGTGTAGGTTATGTGGAGGAGAAATAAAGTTGAAAACACGTATGGAAAACGTGTAGAAATTGGGGAGCAGAGGGAGGAGGAAGTTGGCAAGAGGAGGTAGGCAGGGTGTTGGAAGATGAGGGGGAGGGGGAATGGTGGATGAGGTTGGTGGAAAAGGAAAGGCGGGAGAAATGAATAGGAGATGGAAAAAATGAAGAGGAGGGGGAAGAGAGTGAAAGAGAATGAATGATAAAGAAAGAATAGAGATGTATCTGACTAGAATATAGATGATTGTAGGATAAGTAAAAAGTTGGGAGAAAGTATAATAAAGCAAGAGGAAGCGAAAGAACCTGATCTAGAAAAGGCGCGCGCGCGCGCGCGCGTGTGTGTGTGTATGTGTATACAGAGTGAAGTGTTGAGGCATGAACAGGCGAATGGCATGCGGAAGCACTTCTAGGATAAGTTAGTTATAAGATAGAATAAGTTAGTATATAAGGTGATTTTTTTGTAATGTTTTTTGTAGTAATGAATTGTAACCCTGAGAGAAAGCAAAATAAAGAACTAATTAACTATTAATGCCAAGATATTCTTTTACTTAATTTCTTCTTTATTTTTACCGCAAATTAATAGATCATCAACAAATATTATTAAGTATATAGTGTTTTCTCTATCGGCTACTGTATATAAATGGTAATCTAGATTGCTTTTCTTAAATCCTAGAGTTTTTTAAAAGTTATCTAAGCTAGTTCATATCATGCTCACTTTCTTTTAAACCATACAACGCCTTCTTTAACTTACATATTTTATTTGTATCGTCTTCATAACTTTTTGGTTGTTGTACATATATTTCAGAATTTATTTTATTATTAAGAAATGCTATTTCTACATTCATTTGCTCTATTTTTAATTCTATTTGACAACAATATGCTAATAGAATTTTCAAAGTTTGCATTTTTGCTACAAAACAATATATATCCTTAACTATTTCGGTCTATTGAAATTCCCTAACTAGCTTAGCTTTATACCTAGTATCATACATTTTTGTATATATTTATTTAACATCTAGAGCCCTTTTATTTTGTACATTTTCTATTAGATCCTAAGTCTTGTTTTTCTTTAAACAATTAATTTTCTTACCCATAGCTTGTTTCCAATATATACGTTCATCGCTTTCTATCGCTTCCTCAAATGTATTTGGTATATCTGCGCTACCATAATTTACATAAACACAATTGTTTGTTTATAATAATTATCATATCTCTGAGTTTGATTTCTTTCACGCTTAGATCTTATTTCACATTTATGTTATTATTTTTACTTTTACCTTTATTTATTTCAATTTTAGTTTTACCTAACTTTGAGTTTGAGTCTCTTTCCTCACTGTTATCCGACCTTTCATTTCTACTATTTTCAGTGTTACTCTCATTGTCCGATTTCATTTGCATTTAAGCCAATACATTTTACATTTTCTTTTATAATATCTACATGTCTAGTAGTAATTATTTTATTAGTTATCAGTACCCTATATCTTACATTGCTATAACCTAGCAAAATCCCTAGATCTGCCTTCTTGTCCCATTTTGACGTTTTCTTTTGTTCTGGTATCTTTACAAAAACTTTACTTTTGCATATAAACGCAAGTGTTTTACCTCTGGCTTTCTTTTAAAAAATATTTCATAAGGTTTTCTTTTCAATAGCGTTTGCTAAGGTACAGTTTTTCAAATAAGTAACTGCACAGACTATTTCTGACTAATATTCTTTTTCTACATTTGCTTCAGTTAATAAACATTTAGATATATTCATATTGGTTCTGTTAAATTGTTCAGCTGATACATTTAAGGGGCCGTCTACATTAGGAGGCCAAAATTAAGCACTTTTTTATGATTTTTTTCTAATGAAACTAAGCAATAGATCTTTCTGCGATTTGTATCACTTATTGTGCATGTCTTTAGATATTCAAAACAATTTTTATTACAAAATTTTATTTATTTAATTATAAGTTGTAAGCAAAAATGCACAACTACCTTAAAAAATTCCTTCCACACTGCGTACAGAATAACATCCTTTAGAATCGACTGAAAGAAGAAAACCAAAGTTTTTTGTAAAGTTTATGAGTATAGCTTTTAAGTGAACCTAAGAAAGCCATACATTTATTATAAAAAATTTATAAAAATGGCATTTTGAAAAAGAAAATTGATTTTTTGTGAAAAATTTTTGACTTTTTTAAAAATAACTTTTCTTTTAACATGACTTTTAATTTATATTTTAGGTTGACACAGAAGATAATTTAATAATCTTTAATTAAAAAAAAATAGAAGTGGATCCGTCCATTAGTTTTTTTTTAATCGTGTACGCAGTTTCGAAAAAAGTGATTGCGAGAAAAACGCATTTAAAGTTTTCGATCAAAGAAAAAGGTTGATAAAAGCTTGCTAATGATTGTTTATCCGTACTTTTCGATTAATCTGCTATCCCTGCTCCATATAAAATGTCCTCAGTGTTCTCATACAATTCATTCTTTTTTAACAGCCGTTGTTTGTCGTAAATACGCCTTTCCTGCGCAACATATCTGCTATGACGATTTTGGCTAATCATGCGATTTTCATTTATTCTATCCGCAACATCTCTGCATACTGGTCCAATAATTATTTCCATGCATGACATGATTAGAATCGACAAATAGCCCTCATTAAAAATTCCAGCAGCTATGTAAGCAGCAATTTCATTAATTTTGCGGCCGCAACGGAGGTGTTTTGGGGCAAATCGCCAAATCGTCGCATTGAAACTTTCATTGGCATTTTGTGTATATCCACCTAAACACCTTTCAAGTAATTCTTTCTTTGACAGATCTTGAAATATAGGTAATATATTGTTAGCAACATCCTTGTGGAGAGGTGTTGGGTGGATATAGTTATGGCCGAGACTTTCTGCGCGACGAAACTTACACCAGCTGGTTTCTCCTATGAGGCAGTTTTCATGTCTTGCATTTTCGTGGAAATCATATGCAAGTATGTTGCTATAATATTGTTGCGTCGGAACGTCGAAAGACACTCCCGCACTCACACACACACTCGCGTCAAGAAAATCAAAACGTCTATGGAACTCAAAAAGCTTTATTGCAACAGAGAAAGCGCGTGACACGTCCTCCTCGGCAGGAGTCCGACGTTAAACTGTCTACAATATTTGTTTACAAAATATTTCCCGGCAACCAGCCGTTCAATTCAATTATTTTAATAACAAATTCTTCCGGCAACCGGCCGATCGAAAATATCGATCGGTCCGTCAGCTGACTGGCGCTTCAGGGGTGTATCGGGCGACACGCGGCACGCAACAATATTACGCCACATATTTTCAACAGAATCACTATTTCTCATTATTGCAAGGCCGTAATATTTTGTAATTTTTTTTATAAAAGCATCCGTCAATTTTCCTTTGCCTCCGAGCTTTCTCTCCTTCTTTATATTACGTAGCCTAGTGCCCATGCGCTTTTCTACATGATTTACGCACTCGCTTTTGACAATAATGTGATCATCTCCATACGGATTCAAATCTAGAAGCGCTTTAAACGTCTTAGAATCGCCGTCGCCTATGTAATTTATGTGGCGTACGCCATACTTTTCTTCAGAAATAGAGAACATCTCTTTCATAGAATCTACTTCCATCTTGCCAGAACTTCCAATATGATTTGATGAGCATTCCTCTTCGCGCGTCTTGTACCATTCTTTGAATTCTTCGGTGTTTTCTTTACCTCTCCAAGCTACGCACGACTGACAGAAGCTACTTTTGACGACAAGATCGATCACTTTACTGCTGTAGTAAGCAATCAACGTTGTCACGCCGTATAAGGAAGTAAAACCACGCTTTTTCCACGATCCATCGCCGGAGACCTTGAAATCATTACAGGGCCGCTCTTTTTTTTCATTCTCTTCTCTTTCTTGTTTCACGAAATCTCAAACACATCGCATCAAAGACAGTTTTTGTTGCTTCACGTATGTGCTGTGTAACTCTTTCGTATGTGTTCTTACTTAATCCTCTGCTGATATTCATCATAGCGCAAAATAAATTAAGACCGTGCAAACCAATGCCCAAAAGTCTCATAACAAACACTATACGATGATTAATTTCATAACCAGTATGCCGTAATGGCCCAGAATGAATAAAACGAATATCACACGCGCACTTAACTGCAATTTTAAAACCAAGCTTGCGGCTTCCTGCTTCTTCAAATGTTATATTACGCTTGCAAACTTTACACATAACAATATCCGTAATGGCTGAGAAAACACTGACGAATTCAATTATTCTATAAAAATAAGTGAGTTTCACAAACATCTTCATTGGAAGCTGTTGTCAATTTACGAGCCGACGCGCTTTCTTCTACGGACTCGTTGCTCTTATCGCTGAATTGATTTCCGTGAAATCGTCTCTTCTTCGGCCTTGACGTTCGAGTTATATCATTCTTTCTTTTCGGATACGAAGCCATTTTTATAATCACTGATTAATTGACAAAACTAAATAACTCAACACTGAAAACACAAAATACGTGCGCGCGCGCGCGTGCTGATACAATTTGAATCTATACGGTTCAAAAACACATTGAAAGAGTGTACTCGCAGTGTAACGTACTACACTTTCGCTGTATATGATGCTTTTAAGAACGCCAACAGGTATCTTTTCAAAGACCGCCAGCATACACATTTTCAAAGACCGTTAGGGATTTTTACTTGCCGTCCCGCTCGGAGCGCTCGGGACATGCACTGTACGTACTTATTTCGACCTGATACAATTCGAATCTATACTTGGGATTTTAGGGGCATGTTCTACGGATGAAATACTATCAATTTAAGCAAAAAAATTCGATTTTTTTACCCTCTAATGTAGACGGCCCCCTTAATTCATGTATATAAGTCGGATACGTATTAATAGTGATATCCCTTTTTTTTTTGCAAAGTTATACATATGATTATTTACATATTCTTTTCCGTTATTGCATATTGTCAGTTAAGTTTTCGCTTTCGTTTACAAATTCTATTAAACAATCAAAAACTTCAGCTTTAAATTTTATTGGATAAACTTTAGCTATTTTACTGTAATCATCAATAAATAAAATAAAGCATTTTTCATCATTTAATCCTGTTGTTTGAAAATTTCCACATACATCTGTATAAACAATTTTTTAAACTTCTTTTGCTAGATTTCTATGATTTTCAAATGGTATATTATGCATTTGATTTTCAATACATTTTTTACATTTCATGAATTCTGACTTTAATTCATTTGATATACCTTCTAATAATTGTCTTTTACTTAATGTATTTAAATAATTGACATGATCCAACATTCGGTGCCACTTCTCTTTTTGACTTATGATTTTATTACTACTTGAAACACTTACATTAATGTATTCAATTTCACTTTTTATTTTATGCAAATTCTTTTTCTTCCAAGCTACTGCTATAAGGTTATTATAATTATTATGTATTCTTGTTAATTTACCTTTAGAGACAATAGTATCCGTAATTCTTCTATAGCTAAGTAAATTTGAATGCATATCCCCGTAGGAAAAAATTATGCAAAAATTACTACACAAAAAATTGCATATTTTTGTGCATAAATTTGTGCAGTTTTTACAGATTTTTGTACAAAGTTTTCGCCTTAAGAATTTTTCTGTAGAAAATTTTGCAAAATTTTATGTAATTTTTTCTGAAGGCAAAAAGTTTTAGAAAAGATTCATAAAATTCTGCAAAATATTCTACAGAAAAATTCTGAAGGCAAAAACTTTGTATAAAAATCTGTAAAAACTGCAAAAATTTATGCACAAAAATATGCAATTTTTTGTGTAGTAATTTTTGCATAATTTTTTCCTACGGGTCTTTTACATAATATACGTTATTTATCCTAATCTCCATTTTATTTCCGAATGCTTTAAACTTGTTAATAACTGTAAATGTACCAATTCTTGTAGCTTGAACTACACTCTTATTATCTAAATAAACATTTACTTTTTTAAATTTAATACATTGATTGAAATAACTTTCATTATTTATAATATGGTCTGTACATCCGTTATCTAATAGCCAATTAATTTCGCTTTTATCTAACCTATTTCCTTGATCATCCTTATTCGCCATGTTGCATTTCACTATCGTGATCCACGCGCTCGATCCTGGCTCGTAGTCGTGCTGTTGATTAGCGCGGTATCCTCCCGGATTGCCGCGATAGCTGCCGCGTCCCCTTCCTTGATTCCTTATGTAATGGCTTCCGGTGTTTCCTCAACCATGTGTTGATGGTCCTCCATTGTTTGCCTTTGTCTGCTTGGCCGCCATGATGACAATCCTTTTTCATATGTCTAGTTTTGCCACATCTGTCCCAGCACAGAATATAGACGCAACATTACACAGAAGTAACATGTGAGATAACAAATGTTACCTTACAATCGTGTTAATGCAATCTAGATTGTTATCCGAGTACAATATAACGTTTATATTAATTTTTACATTTTTTTGTTATTTATTCGCAATATTGAAATAATAGTAACATAACAACACTTATATAACGGATTTTATATTGAAGTTATATTGATATTATATAATATTTTATATAATATTCGTATTGCGCAATACAGATCTATTATATTGATATTATATTTAAATTACGCGAGAAAGCTTTTGGCAGTGCCATTTCGTGACGCGATACATATCCGCTGCCGGTGTTCTGGCAGAACGAGTGTGATGGTGCCGGTGTACTCAAGCGGTGTTGACTTAATTGTTAAGTGTGATTAACGCGACGGTGCGACGATTCTGAGTTTCAGCGCGATCCAGACCATCTACCAAGCCCAAGGAAGTCTTATCGCTGTGTCTTGCTGCATGAGACACAAGATCTATTTTATCCGAGGCAATCCTTTTTATTTTTCCATTAAATTTTGTACTAAATTTACAATTTGGCAGTAGAAAATATTGTACAGCTATATTTTGTAATTATTTTCAATAATATGTAATTGATCATTCCAGATATTCAGTTTGCAAGATTGAGGTTAGTCTGCAAATTTATAACAAATTTAATAAAACCATTAATCTCAATATAAGATTACAGTCATATAATTAAAATATAATTGTTGCATAACATTTATGTTTTATCTCAGTTACATGTTATAGTTATATTTATATAATATAACTATAACATTGTATGAGTGGGAAATTACAATTAACATAGACGTTACATGTAACGCACATATTATATTGCGTGTTA
The DNA here is from genome assembly GCF_013373865.1 of Monomorium pharaonis. Lineage (NCBI taxonomy): Eukaryota > Metazoa > Arthropoda > Insecta > Hymenoptera > Formicidae > Monomorium > Monomorium pharaonis. The sequence continues at coordinate 12,950,585 of NC_050472.1, read as the reverse complement.
CTTCCCGTTTTATTGTGCCAACATTGATGTTATGTAACTGTGTTTGCTGGGATAGTACTTATGTTCCATTTTCTTTCTTCCAGTTTTAGCAACAAATGTATTTGATTTCTTCCCCATGTACTCGTCCTCCTTGTTTTTTAATTCCGACATTTAAATTTTAATGTCAACATATTCAACTGTTTGGTCTTCTTTTTTCATAGCATCTATTATTATCGTAGAACCCAATATGACTATAATTTTCGGGTATCGTAGCATATAATTTAAATTTTCTTTTTCACTTACTTTTGCTTTTGCAGTTTTCAGATCATTTATTGCCTTTTCGAATTCACTGAAAAACGTCGCTGAATCATGATAATCTTTCAACTATAATTTTTCAAGTTTGTTTCTGCATATTATCTGTAGAGCCGTTGACCGTTTTTGGTACATTTCGTCGAATTTCTTCATAATATCACGCTGTGGTTTTCTCGCACGAACTCTAACTGTTTATCTGAGATTGCACTATAGATATAATTAATTGCCTTCAGATCATTTTCACCCCGTGTCGAAGTATCACCTGGTGCCTTCTCACGTGTAATTACTTCAGCGCAGTTCTTGAACTTCAAGTATGTTGTAATTCTCTTTTTCCACATTGCATAGTTTTCTTCATCAAACACCGGTATCGTGATTTTGTTCTTCGCCATCTTGGTCTTTGCCTCGTGTGTCGACTTTTCCTGCATAGTCAACCACTCCAAACTCCGATTTCCTTTTCTTTTTGCTTGGCACTTATACAGCCTCAAAACTCGAACCACGCTCTGCATGTTAAAATGTGAGGTGAGCGGATTTAATTGTAGAATAATTGTTTTCTATACCTTTGTTTTTTCTTATATTTATAACTATTTAATACATGTGTTCCGCATGGCGTTCTCTTCTCTTCTACATTCCCTTCATTCTTACGCCTTTACGCGCTGCTCTATTTCTACTAAGTGTCAGCACTCATCGACCTCATCTGCGTACTCGTTACAATATAAGTGTACATTTACACAAGCATTCTAACAATTTTCTTTGCCCCGTAGTGCCACGCGCAATTTACGAACCTCGCACAGTTTCTTGCCGACCTCTGATTTAGAGTGATATTCTTAAAGGTATACTATCAAATAGAGCAAAAAAAAATTAATTTTTTGATTCTGAGAAAGTAGAACCGTTTCTTAATATTTCCACATATATCACACATTAAAAATTAATACTGATTCAACGTTTAAAAAGCATTCACACTTTAATGTAATATTGCAATTGTTAAGTTTCAGCAAAATATTTCATTAATCTGTGTCAGAAATCTCTCTCTCTCTCTCTCTCTCTCTCTCTCTCTCTCTTTCTTTCGCTCTCTCTCTCTCTCTCTCTCTCTCTCTCTCTCTCTCTCTCTCTCTTACCTTTCTTAAATCAAAATTAATCAAATCATGTTCCTGTGACCAAGATAATATATTATAGTTACAACTCTGATCTAAAACATACAAAAATAAAAAATATAAATTATATACATAAAACAATAAACTATAATAAAATATAATTTATAACTTTAAATGTATATGTATATATGCAGAAATAATTATTATCCAATAAACACCGAATATAACAGTTATAAAAATTATAATGTTATATGTGTTATATTATGTTATATGTATGGTATATAACATTACATATGTTTATTATACTCGGTTATATATAGTTATATTTGTATTTATTGAGATGTTGCGTATTACGTGTATGTGTTACCTTCAGAAGGTTTAAAAATAATTTCCGCTCGTAGCTGGCACACATTTTTACTTTCTTCTTTAATTTTTACAAGTGAAATATGTTCTACTGATCTTGGTTGATAATCAACTGCAATATAAATTTTAAATAGTCTTTTTTTTTCTAAAAGAAAGTTGTAATAATTGCGCAAACTTAATATTTTAAATAGCATAATATTGTTAATTTATACAATATCTCTATGCGATTGAATTACAATTTACAAGGTTTTACTTCAGAGGTTAATACCTGCGTAAGTTGAAAACCAATCCGATGTTTCGGGTAATGAAAAGCCGTGTTGTGTAATTCTGTGTAAACGATAACGATAAAGTGTATCTGGTATCAAGTTTGAAAATGTCGAAAATCCATCCTTGCTCTACGGAAGAAAATTATCTTAGAAGAAAGGTGAAAAAAGTATAAAATGTTTCAAAGAAATTTTACTACAAATTTTAAGTAATCATTCTTTGATTCTTGTGTGAAAGGTGCAAACGAATAAAAAAGAGAAAACAAATATGAAATTATTAACGTCATTGCGTATTGTTTGTTTTGACTTACAATAAGCTTTTTCGGTTAGTTTCTATATAGGCATTCGTCTTCCTTTCCCAGAATATCTTTTTTAAAATCCTCCAAAATTTAGAGCGTCCGGAAAATGTGTGAGCCCGCGAAAATTTTTTCGAAAGTGTTTTGTATAATTAGTGTAAATAAATTAAAATGTAATTTTCTGATTAATTTATGCAAAATAAAAATTAGAAATAAAAACCAAGAAAATAATTTATTAACTCGCATAGGTCCACAACTAATTGTAAATAACTAGGTTGTTCGATTCAGTGCCATTCATTTCATACGTTTCAAATATGATTAAATGTGTGAAAAAAAGTTTTGACAATTTGCTTAAACATTCAACGTTTAAACTACGAAAATGTCATAAATGTCGTTAAAAATAATAACACAAATGGATTCCACGGGAAAAATTATTTAAAAATCATGTACAATTTTATTTTTCAAATTACTGAATTTGTTTTCAAATTATTATAATTATTATAAATAATATCCCAAGAAGAACATTGGTTTTTGCCCGTGGCCATATTATCAGCGATTGTAGGTTCGTAACTAGTAGATCCATTGCATAAAATCAAAAATTTGAGACATTAAAACAATTTTTTAAATTATTTATTTAAACAATCATTGTTTAAACAAATTATGAAAATATCATAATATGTTAATTTTCTAATGTGTTGGAGCCAATATTCTCCCTGAGATACTCTTTATAATAATTTTAAAACAAATTCAGTGATTTTATTTTTAAAATCACTTCTTTTAATCCCTTAAGTATCAGGCAAGAAATACGCTTGTGCCAAGAATGCTATCAGTGATATAGACTTAGAAATATAAAGTAAGTCACTTTTTCGGGATTGTTGAAGTGTTGATCAAGAATTTAAAGTCAAAATTCCAAAATTAAAAATGGTTGACTCAATATAACGGATCGAATATTTGAAAATTTCAACCTTTTTCGCTATCTGTGCATAAACATTTTTATGCGATAAATTCCTTAGCTTTAGAATTAAGGGTTTTTGTGGTCGCTGATTATGAACTTGATGTCAGATTTTGAAAATTTAAGATGGCTGATTCAATATGACGAATAATAATTTCAAAAATTTTTTAATTTTCGTAAAAGTTAATATTTCGAGGTTTTTGTGGTCGCTGATTATCAATTTGACATCAAAATTTCAAAATTTATAATGGCGTATCTCATGTGTCGTATAATAGTTTTAAAAAATTGTCAGGATTCCGTAAAAATTAATTTCTAAATATTTTGAAATCCAAGTAGGTGATGCACCATGCTCAGGAGTGACGAGTAACTTCATCTCTGTCCGTGTCGTCACCCTACGTCGCTTGGGCGACGGGGCGATCGTGATTTCGTATATTTCACTTAAATAGAAAAGGATGGGCGCCAGGTATGAGAAAGCGTACTAAAACCACTCTTTCGCGGAATGGGCGTAATTACCTTCCAAACGGCAACGCAAAATAACGGGCGAGTAATCATATGCGACACGGATGTGACGGCTCTGATAGCCGAATACCTAGCCTTGAAAATTGGTAGAGGGAGAGGTTCGGTACGGGCGGATGGAATTGGGAAGGCGAGAGAATTATTTAAGTAGAATGATTTAAAACAAAGAGAATCAAGCGACGCGGTAGCGGCGCGACGCCAAGTACATAAAGAATCCTGCTGCATGATGCAAATGACCCAAACTTCACTGCGCAAATGTCACGCCGCTACTAAGCTTTATCTGGAATTTAGCTGTCAAATTCACTTTTAGTTAAAATATCTCAGAAACTAAAATCATAATCAAAAATCTAATGGCAATTTTGTTATATGTATAATATTGATGTGAGTTTTCGATTGGGGAGCGTCCCAGATGCGCACAGTAATAAACGGACACAGCAGGCTGAGTGAAATGGACACAGTAACAAACGGACACAGTAATAAACGGACACAGTAACAAACGGACACAGTAATAAACGGACACAGTAATAAACGGACACAGTAATAAACGGACACAGTAACAAACGGACACAGACCAAATGTGCACACTGCACATGCGCACGGACCAAATGCAATCCATGTACATTGCAAGCAGAGTCTACATAGGTTAGCGACTTGGACGGGGTGGGTGCGGGAGGGGGGCCGAAGGCCCCCCTTGCACCCCCCCCCGCGTGTGTGTGTGTGTGTGTGTGTGTGTGCGTACAAAGCATTCACTGCATCACATGGGTTTGCGACTTTCCATGTGCGCATGTGCAGTGCGCATTTGGTCTGTGTCCGTTTGTTACTGTGTCCGTTGGTTACTGTGTCCGTTTGTTACTGTGTCCGTTTGTTACTGTGTCCGTTCATTACTGTGTTCGTTTGGTCTGTGTCCGTTTGTTACTGTGTCCGTTTCACTTAGCCTGCTGTGTCCGTTTATTACTGTGCGCATCTGGGACTCACTCTTCGATTGCGACCACTCCGAGTAAAATTGGTACACTCATTTGTGAGATCTCGTAATCTTTTGCGCGAAAAAGCTCACTTGGATTATTTTTCTTATTCTCATGTACACACACACGCAAAGCCAGTTTGTCGTTCAAGGGGCTTCACAATGTGCCTACATACAATTTTATAAAACCAAAATATATAAAAAATTATTTTATAATGCAAATAGTGAATATTGGTACGCGAAAAAAGTCTAATAAGTTAACAAAAATAAAATAAATATATAATATAAACAAATAAATGATATATATGTAAATGTCAAAAATATTAATAATAAAATATCAATAATAAAATATTAAAAATTAATAAAATTACAAGCTTCTGAATATTCAAGTTATAATTACAATTATAGATATATAATATATGTATAATAGAGAGAATAAAAAGATGGTGAAAGAGAAACGAGAAAAGGAAAGAAAAAATGAAAAAGAGAAGTGCGAGAAAATGAAAGAAAGGAAAAAGGGACAAAACGAACAATTTTATAATTTCTACTTAACTTTATCTCTCAATGCAAATAAATATAAAATTATTAGTACAATCTTTCATCACAATCAAAGTATAATCGATGTACATTATATGTACATGATATGTACTAAAAGCGCAAAATGAGTGTTAATAAATGATTTAAGTATAAAGAAATGCAATTGGCCTCAAAATGCTAAAAATGCATTTATATTTTTTGCAGAACAAATAAAATCAAATAAATTATGGAAAATATATACATATATACATACATACATATCAAATTAACATATTTAAAAGTATGTATAATGAAACTTAATGTAATTAAAAAAAAAAGTAATTCTTTAATTTTTACAAAAAGGAGTGAAATCTCATAAAAAAATCTTAAAAGGTAAAAAAAATACGCCAAGTACATAAATGCGTGCTTTCCAAAATAAATTTGAGATCAATACAGTTAGGCAAGTATATTTTAAAAGACAAAGAAATTTATTAAATATCTATTTAAAAATTGCTTAAACGGGCTTGATGATTAAATGATTAAATGATTAAAATCAACCAACGAGATTATAGTGAAGTAAAAACTTGGCGTGCCCGGCTCGTATTTTTTCTGAATTTCCAAGGCTCTATGTTATTGATATTGATAAATATATATACAAGAAAGTAATTAATGTGACTCGGATATTGCTTTACTATCTGTCAGTTTCTGCTTTATTATATGTTATTACTTATATTCCCATTTTTCAAATAATTTGTGAATAGAACCATTTTTGAATGCGTTTATATACTTAACATATCTTTTTTAACTTTGTTAGGCGTATCCAAAATTTGCGACTCTGCTCCAATTCGGCAAATATCAGCGGATGTTGAAGCGGCGACGAGTGCGGTTTCTTCCGTAGGCAGGAAATAGCTCTCTTACAGGTAGTGGTGATGCGTATCAATTTCTGAAAAGAAGAATACATTTTGAGCAGTTTCCAATGAGCAACGCGTTGAACGGCGGCAACCAATGTATTGGTCGGACTTTCCTCTAGGTCGATGTCGTGAGCGGGCTTGCTTCCGATCGATGGCCAGGAAGATGGCAAGCCATCTAAGACCTTCCCATCACAATTCGTGGTTGGAGAGAGCTTGTGGCGTCAGGCCTCTCGTAGCGCAATCCGCAGTATTCTCTTTGCTGGGCACAAATCGCCACGTTACGTTTGGCTGAGTTTCGTGGATGGCAGTCACGCGGTTTTGGACGTAGTCCTTCCTACGTCTTGGGTGACCGTTCATCCAAGTTAAGGTCACAGCAAAATCTGTCCAACAGGTTTTTGAAGAGCGTTCCCATTCAATTGCTGGCATTGTACTTGTTAATAATCACGCTAGGATCAGGACGGCGTTGAGTTCTAGGCGTGGAATGGAGAGTCGCTTGATCGGGGCAATCTTGGTTTTTGAGCGCACTAGGCGTGTTGTAATGTTTCCATCTTCAGTATAGACTCTCACATAAACTACAGCGGCCAATGCTAACTGCGAAGCGTCAGAGAATCCGTGCACTTTAACTGATGCATTGGCACGCATGTCGCCTATCCAACGAGGTATAGATAGTTGATAAAGCTGCTGTAAATGAAGTCGAAAGTTGTTTTACCGTTGTTGCAATTCAGATGGAAGAGAATTGTCCCATCCTGTCTTAATTAACCAGGTTTCTTGAATAATGATCTTAGCTCAAACTAAAATAGGTGAAATTAGTCCCAGTGGATCGTACAGTTTAGCTATTTCCGAAGAAATTACTCTCTTGGTTGGCGTGATTGAGTTGGGTGTTGGTGTAGCTAGAAAATGGAATGTGTTCGTCTCTAGTTTCCAGATAAGGCCAAAGATTTTGCACAAGGTAGGCTCGAACTCCACCACCGGTACAGGTTTGTTGTTAGTTTTCGGTAAAACTTCTGGATAATTGCTGTTCCATTTTTGCAGCGGGAACTGACCGGCTTGGCATAGTTGTGTCAATTGACGTACAATTTCTTTCGCTTCTGTGATTGATTCCGCTCCTCCGAAGATGTCGTCCACGTACTTCTCTTTCGTTAAGGGTACTATCTCTTTTGGGAGGCAACTGCCTTCATCCTCCACCAGCTGCTGGATCGTATGTAGAGCGAGAAAGGGAGCGCAACTAAGTCCGTAGGTTACGGTTGTAAGCCGGTAATCGACTGGGCGATTTTCTCGTACCATAGTATTCTCTGAAGATCCCAATCGTCACGATGAACTGCAATCTGTCGGTACATTTTTACTATATTTGTTACAAATAGAATTCGCTGAGTTCTCGACCATAGTAAAACTTCTGCTATGTCTGTTTGTAGCTTAGCACCTGCGTGCAAGATTGAGTTGATAGAGAGACCGCTACTCGATTGATTAGAACCATTAAATACCACTCTTAACTTCGTGGTGCTGCTGGATTCTCGGAGAACTCCATGATGTGGTAAATAGAATACCGGAGAGGAGGATTCTTCAATGTTGATCGCTGCTACCATGTGCCCCATGCGTTTATATTCTGCGATGAAATCAGAATATTGTTTTTCATACAGGATTAAACTTGAATTTTCTTGCTAATCGATTCAGGGTATTGAGCGCTGTTATTCTTCACTCTCCCAAGAGTTTGGGGTCCGATTTTAATGAAAGCCAAACGACATATCTCTTTGTGGCGTCCCTACTGTGAGAGGACCGAAAATGCTGCTCGCATTCTTTTTCATCTTCGTTGAGTTTGGAGATTCCGGAGCGGAAACTTCTTCTTGCGTTCAGAATCGAGCGATGAGTTCTTTCAGTTTGTAGTCTGGGGTGCAGTGATATGATTGCACGGCTAATGGTTGTCCAGAGTTGAGATTATTCCAGAGAGCACCCAGCTGAAGATTGTCTTTTGTGTGAGCAGTTCTCCTTGAACCAAGCGAGGCAATATCACTGCACCGTAAGTTATCTGAGCCGATTATGATGTGGATAAAACCTGACGAAGCAAAGTCCGGGTCCGTTAATTGCAGGCCATCAATGTGCGACCATGATTGCGATTTTGAGTCGTAGGCTGGCAATTTGGTTGTTAACCTAGGCAGCACGTATGCGTTAACAGTACACCTTGAAGTACTATCGTGAATAGAGTAAAGTTGCAAGGAGACAACTCCCTTGGTGTGACCGCAGAACTTGCCACCAATTCCGATAAGCGGTATGGATGCCGCTGACCGCTTGACATTCGCACGTTGTACCAAATCTTCCGAAATGAAAGTTAATTCAGATCCTTGATCGATTAGTAGGCGTACCGCGTGGAAGCCATCGTCATCCTTCTGAAGTAAAGTTCTGCTTGTGGCAGGTAATGTGAGTCGTCGAGGAAAAGGTGCTTGTCGGACTTGATGAATGCATGCCTTTAATTGTCATTCTGATGACGGCTTTGTCTCCTGGGGCCTCTCAGTTACATCCTTTGATTGACGTAAGATTTTGCAGAAACGTTTTCGTTCTGGTGTATAGTTGTATGGTGCTTCTTTGCACATTTCAAGCATCGTTTGTTTGAGCTACATTTGCTTGCAACGTGAGCGTCGAGGCAATTGAAACACCTTCGATGTTTCGAGATCAAGTCTTGTCGTTGCTGGGCGGTCTTTGCTTGGTAACGCTCGCATTTCGCCAAATAGTGCGCAGATTCACACAGTGGACATTTCCCGGCATTTGCATGGAAAGAAGTAGCGACATAAGCCGCAATCTTAGAGCGGGATTTTTCGTAAGAATTTGTAGAATGTCCTTTACTCAATCCGGAAGTTGAAGGGACCAAGCTGATATTTTCCAATGCTCATATCCTTTCAATAAAAAACTCGTTGAATTCTGAGGTCGGGTATGTCGTTAATGATCCGAGCTTCATTTCCCACATTTCGCGAGATTGCGAGTCGAGCAATTTTACGAGATATTGTAAAATTAATGGATCCCATTGTTCCACAGTGCATTCTAGCGCACGAAGAGCACCGATAGATTCCAACGTGGTCGTTTGAAGATTTCTTAATCCTTGAGCGCGCTTGACTTTCAACGGCTTTATGTCGTAGATTCGGTTTATTTGAGCGGATATCAAAAATCGCTTGTTTTCGTACGTTGATAACAAAAGATCCCATGCAATAATGAAATTTTGCAGGAAGATTAGAAATTAAGCGTGATGCTTCTTCAATAACGCATGTCTTTAAATAATGCATTTTTTCTGCTGTGACGTGACGTTTTTCGTCAGTCACAAGGGCCGGATGGCCCGACCGGGAAAGGTCATTTGGGGCCGCTCATTACCCCGAGAGGGAGAGCGGCCTCCCCTTTTCTGAGTAATAGTTTTTCTTAGTTCGTAAGACTTAGGTATCCGCCAAGCGGAAGACGCGATCCGCGGGAGAAGTGGTGTGCCACAATTTTCATTTGTGATTATTGGAGCAGCCGACGAGGGACTGTCAGCAAGAAGTATGGACAAACGAGCGGCGGGGCCCCGGACAGCCGGAAGACAGCGAGCCAGGGCAAGTAATTGCGTAAAGTACCGAGGTACGTAAGAAAAGTCATGGGACAAACACTGCCGTTATACTCTATTGTAGAGAGAGAAGCAGCAGTCCGGCGCAGCCTGAGACGACGCCGGGAAGAGAGCGTGCGTCCTTACACCCGACGACCAGGGTGGGGGAAGCCCCAGCCGGAGCGGTAGTCACGGCCTCGAGGAATAAGCCGGACGGGGCCTGATCAACCCCGAGCCGATCCAGCAGCAGCCGATACGGCGAAGAACATCGAGGCGTGCAATCCGCGGCCTTCAAATCGCGCGGCGTCACGAACAGAGGCGCCCTCGGACGTTGGGACCCTATAGGACTGGCAGAGGATCCCCCATCGACTAACGATCAGTGTGCGCGGATAGAAGCGCGATCGATGCGCGGGCCGCTTGTCCGCGGCGCCCCCGACCGCTCACGGTTCGTCACTGTTCGGCGAGACAACAGAGAGAGCGGTTCCACGATCCTCGACAACGCCAACAGCTGTAAGGCCACCACTTCGATCACGCGGTAAGGGCGGAGACGGCCGGCCCGGCATTTCATAAGACTTAATTACCCTACCGAGCGTTCGGTGGGTAAATTGCAATCGGAATACCGAGAGTAGAATCACCGCGTAGCAGGGCCGTGTCGATCTCCGTCTCGTAGCGATTAATAACAATTTCGCCTAGTGTCTCCTCCCTCAGGAAGTATGTCGAGCCAACAGTCGATCTATGTATAAGAAATAAAGTCTCGCGACGGGATAGTGTGTAGATTATTATCACCGGGATTCACTTGCCGCATACCGAGAGTGCGAGCTATGTACGCGTTACCGAGGCGAGCTTCCGTAGGAGAGAATACCTACGAGAAAGACGCGCAATTCGTCAAAGCCTATCCCGTCTATTGTTAAAGTAGCGTGTTATATTCTTAACTTTTGTGTGTAGCCTATAGAGTGTAGTATTCGATACGTGTAAATGTCAAGTCAAGTATGCGACAGCCGTGCAATAACGAAATGTCGAACGACCATTACATATATGTCAGATAGAATTATCGATATCTCCGTTTTCAATATACGATTCTTATTTTCATTAATTCAGTACAATTGGACACGTTGCAATTGCCCACTGTGCTATTAGACACGAAATATTGCACCCCGTTCAATTGCGCACTGTTCAATTGCGCACAGTTCGTTTGGACACAATTCGATTGGACACCGTTCGATTAGACACAGTTCGATTGAACACAGTTCGATTGGACACAGTTCGATTGGACGCAGTTCGATTGCGCATCGTTCGGTTGCGCACCGTTCGATTGCGCACCGTTCGATTGCGCACCGTTCAGTGGCGCACCGTTCGATTGCGCACCGTTCAGTGGCGCACTGTTCAGTTGCACACCGTTCAATTGCACACCGTTCAATTGCGCACTGTCCAATTGCACACCGTTCAATTGCGCATCGTTCAATTGCACACCATTTAAGTCGCAAACCTATGTGGTGCAGTAAATGCTTTACACACACACACACACACACACACACGGGGGGGGTGGTGCAAGGGGGGCCTTCGGCTTGGACCCCGTCCAAGTCGCTAACCTATGTACACATTGCAAGCGCAACCATAATGTACGAATATTTAATATGTGTTTGATTGAACGGTGTGCAATTGAACTGTACGCAATTGAACGGTGTGCAATTGAACAGTGCGCAATTGAATGGTGTGCCACTGAACGGTGCGCAATTGAACTGTGTCCAATCGAACGGTGCGCAATCAAACCGTGTCCAATCGAACTGTGTCCAATCGAACCGTGTCCAATCGAACTATGTCCAATCGAACGGTGTCCAATCGAACTGTGTCCAATCGAACGGTGTCCAATCGAACTGTGTCTAATTGAATGGTGCGCAATTGAACGGTGCGCAATGTTTCGTGTCTAATAGCACGGTGGGCAATTGCAACGTGTCCAATTGTACTGTGCGCCATTGAACCTCTCCCGTTACTAATTACTGACTACTAACTGGGGTGAAAAAACACTACTGCAAAATTTCTTCAAAATTTGGTTTTATATATACAGAGTCTTATAGAGGGAGGATCCAAATGTAAATGGTTCAAATATTCTGATTGGTAGGACTCTTTTTCAGGATTATGTGGTGGGTGAATTAGTTTTCTAATTGGAGAAATAGTTTTTTCTTTTTGACCAATCATACGTTGAGCCGAAAGTTTCTCTGTTTTCTCCCACATTCCTTTAATTTTATCGAAGGAATGCGATTCAACGCGTAGGTTATCTTCCCTTTGGGTTTAAAAGATAAATAGTTCTTTATCGTGCCAGACGGGAGCGTTCCAGATGCGCACAATAATAAACGGACACTGCTGAGTGAAACGGACACAGACCAAATGCGCACAGACCAAATGCGCACGAACCAGATGCACACATGACTACATAAGAGTCATTCAGTGCTATAAATGTCTTTCTTTTGATCATTTCTCTAAAAATTGTAAATCTTCCCCACGCTGCGGGCATTGTGCGGATATCCATGAAACAAAGGACTGTGATAGGAGAAGTGAATCTCCCACTATGGCAACTGCGGGCGCGGGACAGCAGATTTTGGAGCTTTTCCTCATTTGGTTACAGACAGCAAGAGATGTCCAATTTTGAAAAAAAAATTACAGATAAAGTTAACAGTACTAACTATGGTTAGAGACCTGAACACTGAGGGTTTGGAAAATCTGCGAATGTGCCACGTTAATTGTCAGTCGCTGCTAGCGCATACCGATGAATTTCGCTCCTTTTTTGCCTCCTTAGGCTATTACATAATCTGTCTCTCGGAGACCTGGCTTAAGCCGTCTCTCTCAGATCGATTAGTCACTCTCCCGGGCTACTACTTATTGAGGAGGGACAGGATTGGCAGAGGGGGTGGTGGTGCAGCAATGTACATATCCTGTTCCTTTCGAGCCAAGATCCTGCACCAATCTGAGGATGAATATTGCTGTCGAGCTGAGTACCTTATGGTTGAAGTATCGGCTGACCGCTTGAAGTTGCTCATCGCCGCAGTATATCGATCACGGCACTGCGGTTATCTTTCAGAATTCTTGGACACTTTCACCGAGCTCTCTGCTTCTTACAAACATTCAGTCATCTTCGGTGATCTCAACGCTGATGTAGGTTCCAACACATATGATTCGAAACAGATTCGGTCATTTATTGCTTCTACTCAGCTATATCTGGTGCCTTATGGCCCGACACACCATACTCGTATATTATCCATACTATTGGACTTGTGCATCATCGATGATGAGGATAGACTCATGTCTTTCTGTCAGAAGGATGTCAGCTTCCTCTCTGCGCACGATTTAATAGAGGTCACGTATAAAACCAAGATTGAATGGCATGTTGTGAGCACTAAGAGAGTCAGAGATTTCCTCCTTTAACCTTGACAATTTTTTAAATGACCTTGACTCTTCTGCTTGGGACTCTTTATATCGCGCCGACAACATCGACTCAAAGGTTGAAATATTCAACAGGCTGCTACTGAATTGTTATGATAGACATGCTCTGTTTACACAAATTCAACCCAAACACCCGCCTGTCCCCTGGTTGACGAGTACTATTAAGAGCAAAATGAGGGAGAGGAATCTAGCAAGAAGAAGATGGAGGAAAAACAAGTCGGATGCTGGTTATGCTATCTTCAGGACTCTCAGAAACGAGGTGAAAACCATAGTTGACGCAGCTAAGCGTGAGTATTATCGAGATACTTTCGGTAATCTTCGGGAACCTAATCTGATTTGGAGGAAGTTGAGGTACCTCGGATTGATCGGGCAGAAAACTGAGAGTAAGGGGCTCTTTTTCTCCACCAAAGAGCTGAATAAATTTTTTTCTGCCTCTGCGAAGTCTCCTTGGCTGGGGCCTCCCGATGCTGTGTACCTTGGAGAGGAATTGTACTGCGATAATAAATTTTACTAAAAGGACATCTCGCCGCAGGATATACGTAAGGCCCTGTATAAAAACAAGTCAAACGCAACTGGATGTGACGGTCTCCCCCGAAGCCTTATTGTGAGAGCGCTTCCTGGTATCTTACCAGTTCTGACGCATGTTTATAATTTCAGTTTTGCCAATGGGGTTTATCCGCAGCTCTGGAAATCGGCTCTTGTATGCCCGCTGCCGAAGGTCAAGTGCCCATCGGAACTCGGTCATTATCGACCCATTTCTATATTGTGTTCAGTCTCTAAGATCATCGAGTGCATTGCGGCCGAGCAGATTAATCATTTCTTAAATAAACACGACCTGTTGGACCCTTATCAATCAGCTTATAAGAAGGGTCTCTCAACCTAGACAGCGCTGATTAGGGTTCTTGATGATGTCAGGCGCGCGGCGGACGAGAGAATGATCACGATTGCAGTATTCTTTGACTTCACTAAGGCTTTCGATTGTGTTGATCATTATCTGCTTATAGAAAAGCTGCGAAAGTTGAATTTTTCGTGTTGTCTTGCACTGGATATGCGCCTACTTAAATCTTAGGAGTCAATCAGTCCGTGATCCGGTCTCTGGTGAGACCTCGCCCAAGATGTTTGTCAGCGGGGGGTTTCTCAAGGCTCGGTTCTGGGGCCACTGCTCTTCACTCTTTATTTGAATGATTTTTGCAACACGCTTCAGAGTTGCAAATATAACTTTTATGCAGACGATTTGCTCATCTATTGTCACGTCAAGCCTGGCGATTTGCATGAGACCGTTTGCGTAATGAATGCTGATGTTGAGAGAATAATTCACTGGGCGACCGTTAACGGGCTATCAATTAATCCGAAGAAAACATCGGCTATGATCATGGGCACTGTAAGATTCGTGAACAGCATCAAGCTCGATGAGTTACAGAATGTGGTGGTGGGCGGCTCCTCGATACCGTACTGTGACTCTGTGGTGTATCTGGGTCTCACTCTCACTTGCACCCTCTCATGAAACAACCACACCAAGAAGATCTCCTCCAGAATACATTCATCCCTGCATCAGCTGAAGCTGTTCAGGAAACTCATGCCGCGGTCTCTGCATAGGTTGGTGACTACCCTTGTTCAGCCTCACCTGGACTATTGCTGTGCGTTGTTGACGGATGCCACAGGGGAGCAGGATCAAAGGTTATATCAGGATCAAAGGGCCTTCAATGCCTGTATCAGGTACATTTTTCTAATGAAGTGGGATGAGCACGTTTCGGAATACTACCGTGCGCTGCGTTGGCTCAAGGTCAGGGCTAGACGTATGTACTTGTCGGCTACCTTACCTACAGTATATTGCAACTGAAATATCCAATCATCCTCTATCAGAATTTTGAGCGCAGGGATGCCACAAAGGCTACAAGGCCACGGAACGAGGAACTGTCGGTCCCCTAGTGTCGCACCGAATTCTTCAAGCGATCGATTTCATGCATTGCGGCGGCTTTTTGGAACAGTATTCCACCCGAGGTTTGCTCCTTCGAAGTTTTCAAGAAGAAACTGCACGACCATTTGCTTTGTTCGCAAAGTTGATAATACTACCGGTCCCTGCCAGGATGGCATGTTGGAACTATCTCTGCGTTGTATTTTTTGTATAAATTTCTTCCTGTATTTGTTCGACGCAATTCTAAATTTTGCTGTATTTTCTTTGTATAAATTTTCTTTTCTTTTATTATCTTTGTCTGATACAATTTTTAACAATGTTATATTACTTTATGTAATAATGTCTCAGCGCTTGAGAGGTTTGATCCTAGAGCGCTTAACAAATAAAGATATCTCTCTCTCTCTCTCTCTCTCTCTCACTTTCCCTCTCAAGTACTACGTACACAAATACAATAAATATTATCACTTTTAACAACATTTCCAGTTCGTACTATTCTATTTCTATTTTGTGTAATTTAAATAAAATTTTAACAATTTCTTTAACACTTTTAACATTAAACACGATATGACATTCAGAGAGAAAGTATCGTGTTGATTATTTATTGCCGGTCTAGTGATAATTTTCGCTAATTTTGTTCTTCAAGCGTGTTTAATAATAAAAATATAAAGAAATAATTATTGTTAAAATTTTATTTAAATTACACCAAATGGAAATAGAATAGTACAAATGTGGAAATGTTGTTAAAAGTGATAATATTTATTGTATTTGTGTACGTAATACTTGAGAGGGAATGTGAGAGGGAGAGAGGAAGAGAGAGAGAGAGAGAGAGAGAGAGAGAGAGAGAGAGAGAGAGAGATTGATTGATTGATCTTTTATTAGCTTTCTCAGCTATTTTCAATACATATATATACAATTTTATGCTACATCATTAAAAACAAACTCTTTTAGCATTCGTTTAAACATTTCTAAATGATTACAATGTTTAACTTCGGGTGGTAATGCGTTGTACATTAACACACCCTCATAAAATAAACTTTTTTGCGCGCTTCTTGTTTTTCGAAATTCAATAACAATATCCCTTGTTTGCCTAGTTTCGCGTTCTCCCTCTACTATTCTAAGTCTATTACTAAATTGCTCCGGCATCATATTATTTAAGATCTTAAAAATAAACATGCACATATTGTAATACAGCCTTTGTCTTATGGTCATAAATTGCAACGCTTGGTGCATACATTTAACTTTGGTACGTCTGTCACATTGCAATGCATATGACTCTCATAGCTCTATTTTGCGCTATTTGGAGCCTACTTAACTGTGTATCTTCCATATCCATTAGTAGCGTCGCACAATACTCAAAGTGAGGTGCTATAATTGTCTTGTATATCGTACATCTAGTGTACGAGCCGAGATAAAGTTCCCTATTCTATTTAAAAAACTTATTTTCTTCCCTATTTTCTTTAACATGTAATCACAGTGACCGCTGAATCTAAGTCTATCATCAATAATTATGTCCAAGTACTTTATTATTTCTACGCGCTCAATCTCATTTCCATCCAAACATCTCACAATAGTATTGGCTCTCAATTCTTTCCTTATACCTCTAACTAACATAATTTTGTTTTCCCCGCATTCATCTTTAGTTTATTAATATTCATCCATTCCTCCACTACGTTAAATGCAATATTCAATTTCCTCTCTACCTCTGCACTACTCTCACCTGTTACATATATTAAGGTATCGTCCGCAAACATTTTTATATTACACACATCCGAGCAAACGTTAACAATATCATTCATATATATTATAAACAACAATGGGCCCAATACCCAACCCTGTGGCACTCCGTATTCCGTAGTCAGTATCTTAGACCATCTATCATTAAATTGAACTTGTTGCATCTTTTAAGTACGATCTAAACCATTCTAGAACTGTTCCTGTAATATCATACTGGTATAATTTCTCTAATAATCTTCCTCTATCAATTGTCTCGAAAACCCGTTTAAGATCTACAAAAATAACTCCTACTATTTGTCTCTCACTAATAATCAATTTCCATTCATCTATAACTGTTTGAATTGCTGTTTCACACGAATAATTTTTCCTAAAGCCCGACTGATGTTCCGTTATAATATTATTACTTTCTAGGTAGACCTCAATTTGCTTTTTAACTATTATCTCTAATACTTTTTCATATATTGGTAATATATTAATAGGCCTATAATCACTTGCCCTCTTAGGTTTCTCTACTTTTGGTATTGGAATTATCGTGGATGTTTTCCATTCTTTCAAAGAGAGAGAGAGAGAGAGAGAGAGAGAGAGAGAGAGAGAGAGAGAGAGAGAGAGAGAGAGAGAGAGAGAGAGAGAGAGAGAGAGAGAAAGGTGTCTACTAAAATGTGTGAAATACTTATCCATAATATGTTACACTCTTTGTAATAACACATAGAAAAATGCCCCCCTGTTGATGTGACGATGTGACAATAGTGTTGCGCTTCTTGCGTCGCGCTTTCGCACTCGCCAGCTCTACAAACTCTGTACACAATTGCGCACTCCCGTGCGCACGAAATAGGATAGCACGCTTTCTTAACCTTCGTATACCCGCTTAAAAAGTGTAACACGTATACCCGCATACGGTCTGTGAGACCGAGATTCCTAAGTCCATTTTAGCATGTTTTTAGTAACGTGTCATCATAAAATTAAATTTACTATTAGTTGAGAGTATGTTAAAACATATCAAACAAAGTTTTATAGATAATATTTACTTTTATTAGCTAATAACAGTCTTTTATTACAGCCATTGGTAAGAAACAATATTCTTATGAACTACGAAAATTTGAACAAAAATATATTTTTTATCATATCAAATTAAAAAAAAACTCTGAAATCTTAAAGAACAGTTCGTAAAATAATAAAAAAAAACAAACTAAAGTACTTAACATTGCTCAACATAGCAGTCGGAGCATATCATAATAGCATGTTCCATACAAAAATATTTTTTACAAGAAACGCAGTTGTAGCGAGTCTTGCGATTTTTTTGGCGTTGCAATAATAACAACGACCTATTTTGTTATTATTTGTTGTCACAGTAGATTCGGGACCATCTAATTTGCAAATTTCAGCAAGCCTTTGCCGTATCAGTCTTGATAGATAACTGTTCACAGCACGTCTCCTCAAATGTGCGTTTATGAGATCATAAGATAAAGCTTCCAAAAAAGACCTACGCTTTATTTTTTTGTTGTTATTGTTTTGCACATATATTATGTACGAATTTATTCCTGTTACATTCATTAGGCTGTAAAATACCACCATGGGCCATCTGTTAGTACCTCTTGCGACATTGTAGGTTTCACACATTTTATCCACCGTATCAACGCCTCCCTTAGTTGCATTGTAGTCCATAATAATGTCTGGTTTTCCAGTTTCTTCATTAATTTTTGCATCATCATGCATACTAGAAACTAGTAGAACATTCTTGTTTTTCTTTGGTATATAGGAAACTAGAGTGCAATTGCTTCGGTGTCCAAATAAGCTTGATTTTTCCTCACGGCCTCTAGACTCGATGAATTGCTTAGGCAGTTCTTTTTTATTTTTTCTAATAGTTCCGATGACGGTCAATCTGTATTCTCGCTGCAGAATATCGATCAAAGGAATACTTGTAAAAAAATTATCACATGTGATATTGCGACCGCTATTACGAATAATATCACTAAGACATAAAACCAAAGCCTTGGAGGAATTATCCACCGAATAAGGCCCATCAGGCTGCTTTCCAACATATACTTCCATCTTTAGCGTGTAAAAGTGTTTAGCATCTGTCAAAGCGTAGATCTTTATACCATACTTATTAGGTTTAGATGGAATGTATTGCCTAAAACTGCAGTGACCTCTAAACGCTTCCAACTTTTCGTCGATTGTAACAAACTGTGATGGACAGTAATATTTTTTTAATGACGCTACAATCTCCTCAAACAAGTCACGAATTGGAGCCAGTTTATCTATAGAAGCTCGTGCGTCTCGGGAATCTTTATCATCAAACTTTAGACAACGTAAAAGTAAGTAAAAACGGTTCCAACTCATAGTCAAACGAAAGATCTCTGGAGAAGACCCATCAGTCTTGAATAAATCTTTGGCATTCAAACAGCTGTTTCTTCTAACACCAGCAAAATATAAAAGTCCTAGAAAAGCTTGAATTTCAATTTCATCAGTCGGTGTGCAGTCTCTTTCTCTTTCAAACTGAGGTAATATACGTTTTATTTGTTGGTTGGTGTACTTTGTAATCGAGTTTATTACATTTTCTGAAAAAAATAAGTTTCATATGCCACCTGGTTCTTTCAAATTTTTAGCTTCGCCTTTTACACCTGGTAACTAAGTCACAATATTCTTAGCACGTCTTCTTACTGTTCTTATTGACGGAGCATTTTTATTCCATTTTGTTTGGCTATCTTTGCCAAGGTAGTAATTATTAGAAGTTTGTTGTAACTCCTCCTCACTCTCAGAATTACCTTCTTGCTCTGTATCACTACTTTCTTGCTGCACTTCAATATGATCCTCAAAGTCACTGTCGTTTTCATCCTCATAATTGGAATCAGAGTCACCCTCTTCCAAAAGCCTTCTTATATGTTTCTCGTCCATTTTGAGGTTATATAATGTACCTATAAACAAATTATAAATATAGTATATAATGTAAACCCAATAATAACAAAAAATAATATATAATTATAGGAGGTACTCAAAATATTACTTACCAAAAATTGTGACACCTATACCCGCGTCGGTCTAACAGACCGATCGGTGTCGTGAACGAGTATACGTGTTGTATGCACGAACGATCGTGCCGCACTGAATTGAAGTTGGCAATGAATCATGCAGCTAGCAGTGAGCTCGAAGCGCTAGAGTCTTTTGTTAAAAAAAAAATAAGGCAAAAGTAAATCGTCGGTCTGACAGACCAATGCGCGGGTATACGAAGGTTAAAAGAACGGAATTTATTCAAAGCACTCCGATACACGAGCTTGACAGCTCGAGTACCGACATAAACAACAATACGACAACGCTCTTCCCCATAGCAACTAGCTGACTCGGGCGACGCGTGCAGTACGCGTGCAACAATAGATGAGGCACGATGCGTCTTCTATAATATATTTTAGCGATAATTATGCTTAGAGATTAACGTTCAACATCACATATTGTCAATACAATTCTAAGTTTTCTTTCATGACGATAGAAAACTTAGAGTTTCTTCTATCTTTAATTGCATTAAGAATTACGATAGATTTTCAGTGATTCATTTAAAATAGAAACACGAGAATCTAATTGAATTTTATTTGATAATCCATCACTTCTCTAAATCAAAAAGAACAAATTTAAAGAAATTATATCATTTTCTATCGTGCTCGCATTTTCTGTTCATTAGAAAAGTTTGTTCCATTGTTGCATCATTTTGATTAAATATGAAGAAATATTTATGAATATATCGTGTAAGAGAAAAAAGATAACGTTGAGAGAACTCGATGTGGCAAGTATTATAATAGACGGATAAAAAAAAACTATCAATTTGAGAATCAATCGTGAATTTACGATAATGATTTTACGAATAAATTTGCGAATTTTTATCAATGTTTTCATCAAGGATTTAACAGTACGATGCAATTCGATAAGAAACAAAGTTAGAATTGTATGATACTGTAAATAAGATATTTGAGAAAAAGAAAGAGTATATCGTCAATGTATCGAAAACTTTCATTAATTTACTATATTCACAATTACGATAGAAATTAGATTATTTAAAGATTCCATAAGTTTCTATCGCTTTCTCTCTTTCAACTTTCTCAGTCACTGAAGTTTATTACGGTTTTAATTTATCCCTATCTTTGCTAAATAATTTTGTCAAGTAATTGCGAATGTGCGTAACGACGCGAGTCTAGGCGCGGTGCGGTGGGATGCGAGAGTGGCCATTGATGCGAGTCTAGACGCGGTGCGGCGGGACGTGAGGGCGGTAAAGCACAGGCAGCGGCGCCGCTTCTCCTCCTTCCCCCTGCTGCCGGCAGCCAATGTTTGACACAATGGGCCGCGCTACGGCTCGAGCGGCTCTTTCTACAGCGCGCTCTCATTCGCACAATTTGAAAAATTAATACCTCGATTATTTATAGACCTAACCCCAAAAAATATTGGACTTTTATGTTCATCTCGATCCCTTCTACCTTTTTACAAGAATTGACCCACACGTGCTTTGGGACACCCTGTATATATACAATATATATACAGAGAGTCCCAGAGCATACTGGTCACTGTTCATAAAAAGGTAGATGGGATCGAGATGAACATAAAAGTTCAATATTGTTGTGGGTTTGGTCTGCTAATAATCGAGATATAAATTTTTTAAATTATGCGAATGAGAGCGCGCCTTGCGCGCCGAAGGAAGGGCTCGAGCCATAGCATGGCCTACTGTTTCAAGCATTGGCTGCCGGCGGCGGCGGGGGAAAGAAGGAGAAGCGTGGCGTCGTCGCCGTTCCCACGTCTCGCCGCACCGCGCCTAAGCTCGCGTCGATGGCTGCTACGCACACTCGCGATTACATGACGAGATTATAAATTATTAATAAAAATAGGACAAATTTAAATCGTAATAAACTTTTGTAAATAAGAAAGTCGAAAGAGAGAAAGCGATGGAAATGTATGGAACCTGCAAATAATATAATATTTGTCGTATCAAATTCTCTCGTTTTTTATAGAATATTAAATTAACGAAGATTTATCACGATTGATTCTTTATACATTCTCCTTTCGTAACCATCTTATTAGAAAATTACGAAATGCACGAAATACTATCCCTAATATGCACTCTTTGTAAAATAACACGATAGAAAAATATTCACGTTTGATCTGACGACTTCAGGATAAATTATTCGATGCAACTTCTACGGTAATTATAGGTAATTAGAGATCAATGTTATGTCAAGTATCGTTAATATGGTTAACTAGAAATGATTTTTTCTTGTATATGATAGGGAACTTCGAATTTCTTCTATCGTTAATATATTATAAGTCACTGAAAATCTGTCGTAATTAGTAATGCAATTAAAGGTAGAAGAAATTAAGTTTTCTATGGTTATAAAAGAAAATCCTTCGTTGTGTTAACAATACATGATATTGAACATTAATTTTTAAGCATAATTATCATAGCATCGCGCCTAAGCTATCGTAAAATCGTTACATCAAGAGGGAATATTTTTCTGTGTTATTACAAAGAGTGTAACATACTATGGATAAGTATTTCGCGCATTTTAATATGACACCTCTCTCTCCCTCTCTCTCTCTCTCTCTCTCTATCTCTCTCTCTCTCTCCCCCTCTTTCCCTCTCAAACACTACGTAGTACACAAATACAATAAATATTACCACGTTTAACAACATCTTTAGTTTGTACTATTCTACTTTCATTATGTGTAATTTAAATAAAATTTTAACAATTATCATTTCTTTATATTTTTAGTGTTACACACGATCGAAAAAAAAATTATCAAAAATTATCACTAAAACTGCGATAAATAATCAGCACGATACTTTTTTTCTGAGTGTCGCATCGTGTTTAATGTTAAAAATGTTAAAAAATAGTAATCTTGTTAAAAAAATTTTATGACATTTAATGAAACTCTAATAATATTGATTGGAACTGTTGTTGAAAATGACGTTTATCGTGTTTCTGTAAATACTTTAGAGGGAAAGATATTCCTGCTAAATTACAAAGTATAAAAGTACAAAGTTCAATTTTACATACGAATCAAGAGTAAATAAAAAATTCAATAATGAATAAAAGAATTCAGAGTTTCTTCTACCTTTAATTGCATTATTAATTACGACAGATTTTCAGTGACTTATAATGTATTAACGATAGAAGAAATTCGAAGTTCTCTATCATATACAAGAGAAAATTCTTTCTAGTTAACCATACTAACGATATTTGACATAACATTGATCTCTAATTACCTATAATTACCGTAGAAGTTGCATCGAATAATTTATCCTGAAGTCGTCAGATCAAACGTGAATATTTTTCTATCGTGTTATTTTACAAAGAGTGCATATTAGGGATAGTATTTCGTGCATTTCGTAATTTTCTAATAAGATGGTTACGAAAGGATAATGTATAAAGAATCAATCGTGATAAATCTTTGTTAATTTAATATTCCATAAAAAACGATGAGAGAATTTGATGCGGCAAATATTATATTATTTGCAGGTTCCATACGTTTCCATCGCTTTCTCTCTTTCGACTTTCTTACTTACAAAAGTTTATTAAGATTTAAATTTGTCCTATTTTTATTAATAATTTATAATCTCGTCATGTAATCGCGAGTGTGCGTAGCAGCCATCGACGCGAGCTTTGGCGCGGTGCGGCGAGACGTGGGAACGGCGACGACGCCACGCTTCTCCTTCTTTCTCCCGCCGCCGCCGGCAGCCAATGCTTGAAACAATAGGCCGTGCTATGGCTCGAGCGGCTCGAGCCCTTCCTTCGGCGCGCTCTCATTCGCATAATTTAAAAAATTTATATCTCGATTATTAGCAGACCAAACCCACAACAATATTGAACTTTTATGTTCATCTCGATCCCATCTACCTTTTTATGAACAGTGACCAGTATGCTCTGGGACTCCCTGTATATACAGGGTGTTTGGTAAAGATTTATGCAATTTTTATAAGCAGGTAGAGCGCATTAAGCTGAACATAAAATCCTCATCGTTTTTCCATTTTCACAATAGTTAACGAGTTATAGACTTGTAAAATTTTCTGTATTAGCCCGGCCTACCGGCAAATGCAAGCACGCCGAGCGCCCGACCGCGGCGGCTGCCCCTCCATAGCGCTTGAACCTTGAGATTGCTAGGCGCGCGGAGGGAGTTGTTACAACAAGCAGCAATGGCTACGCACAATGTGTACGTGTACATACATGTGTACAAAAAAATATCAGTTCTAATGCTTAAAGAAGCAATTACTAATTTTTTTTTTTTTTAATAAATAATGATTATTTTTAATAAAACATTTTTTTTTGATGATAGTCTTAAATGTCGTAAACTGTCATAAATTTTAAAAGAAGCTATTATCATGTGCTCAAAAACAAATTTATCCTTCTTTAAACAACATTAGAAAATTTTATCGATTAAAATGGAAATAACAACCAAATAAAATGTTTGTTTCAACTTTATATTCTTAATTAAAAATTAAATAACGAGGATATTTATATTTTTAATAAAATTAATCCTTGTGATAGACTTATAATACACGGAAAAAACTTTATGGTAAAAATTACTCTGGTAAGTAATAAACGCGTGACAAGGAGAAATTATGAAAATTTTTATTACGTTTTTCATCAAATTACGATAATATTTACATTACTTATATGATATAATTCTCTGAAATTTCTTCTTACAGTTCGTGGTTACTATCATAAATAATAAATCATATATAATTTTACTACAAAATTTTCTCCGTGTAGATTTACGAATATATGAATTTATTAAATGTTTGAAAACTTATAAACAATATTTATTTAATTCAAGAAAATTTAGTATGTAATGTGTGTGTATTTGGTGTACGTGTGCGTGTGCGTGTGCGTGTGTTTGTGCGTGCGTGTGTTTGTGCGTGCGTGCGTGTGTGTGTGTGTGTGTGTGTGTGTGTGTGTGTGTGTGTGTGTGTGTGTGTGTGTGTGTGTGTGTGTGTGTGTGTGTGTGTGTGTGTGTGTGTGTGTGTGTGTGTGTGTGTGGTGTATGTACGTACGTACGCGAGAAAAGAATAATCACTTTGTGACAGGAAAATGAATAATCATTCCTTAGTTCGCGATTTTATATCACTATTATTATTCATACTGATTACTATACAATACACGCACACGTAGAAAAATATGATTCTAGTTTTAAGAAAATCAATTATTCATTTTTAATTTTATTCTTTTTTAATAATTATCTTATTTTTAATGGTTAAAAAGAATATTATATTGATAATAAACACCTCACTTTACACAAAACAAATAATGTTTAACATTTTCGTGTATGTATCACACACACACACACACACACACCAAATACACACACATTACATACTAAAATTTTCTTGAATTAAATAAATATTGTTTATAAGTTTTCAAACATTTAATAAATTCATATATTTGTAAATCTACACGGAGAAAATTTTATAGTAAAATTATGTATGATTTATTATTTATGATAGTAACCACGAACTGTAAGAAGAAATTTCAGAGAATTATATCATATAAGTAGTGTAAATATTATCGTAATTTGATGAAGAACATAATAAAAATTTTCATAATTCCTCTTTAGCACGCGTTTACTACTTACCATAGTAATTTTTACAACAAAGTTTTTTCCGTGTATTATAAATCTATCACAAGGATTAATTTTATTAAAAATATAAATATCCTCGTTATTTAATTTTTAATTAAGAATATAAAGTTGAAACAAATTAAGAATATAAAGTTGAAACATTTTATTTGGTTGTTATTTCCATTTTAATCGATAAAATTTTCTAATGTTGTTTAAAGAAGGATAAATTTGTTTTTGAGCACATGATAATAGCTTCTTTTAAAATTTATGACAGTTTACGACATTTAAGACTATCACCAAAAAAAATTTTTTATTAAAAATAATCATTATTTATTAAAAAAAATAAATTTAGTAATTGCTTCTTTAAGCATTAGAACTGATATTTTTTTGTACATATGTATGTACACGTACACATTGTTCGTAGCCATTGCCGCTCGTTGTAACAACTCCCTCCGCGCGCCTAGCAATCTCAAGGTTCAAGCGCTAGGGAGGGGCGGCCGCCGCGGTCGGGCGCTCGGCGTGCTTGCATTTGCCGGTAGGCCGGGCTAATACAGAAAATTTTACAAGTCTATAACTCGTTAACTATTGTGAAAATGGAAAAACGATGAGGATTTTATGTTCAGCTTAATGCGCTCTACCTGCTTATAAAAATTGCATAAATCTTTACCAAACACCCTGTATATATATATATATATATATATATATATATATATATATATATGTATGTATGTATAATTTGTATATTATTTGTTTATTTTAATTCGTTCTTTGTTTATTTTTAGTTTAAAAGTGAAAACTACGTTTTAGTTTTTAGTGAAAAATGATGATTTCCTATATACATAGCAGAGGAAATAGTAAAACTTTTTCTTACTGAAACTACAGCCACATATTACATCCCACCAATTCCAAAAAAGTTATCACGTATTGGGAAATCGGTAATTTCACGTGAAAAACTAGTGAACAAATATTGGAACAAAATACGTGCTTAGAAACGAATGGAAACCACTAGCAGGCGATTTACATGGAACTGAAAGTTCGGATTCAGATAAAGGTAAGTCTAGTTTTGTAAAAATCTATATATCTGTCAACTCAAAATTACATTTTACTCATTAAATTAGCCGAATATTTACATACTAAATTCTTTATTATTTTATAGAAGCTATTCTTGAAGCTAATGCATGATTGCAAAATAATTTAATGCCATGGGAAATTGTTACAAATTGAAAACTCACTGCTAAATATCGACGAAAATATATTAAATTAAACCGTGATTTAAAATTGTCAAATTTTTGAAAACTAAGCCATTTTGAAACATCCAAGTGCATGTACGTTAATTGAAGAAGATTACTCTCGTTTAAATTTATCAACATTAGAAATAACATTGGAAAGTTGGAAAACTTTTTTAGAAAAATTTTGGCTGTTCGGCCACCAAAGAAAAATGATGATAATGCACAAATTTTGATGGAATTGATTTAATGCGATAAATTGACAGACAGTAAGTATATTGATTTCTAAATAAATATACATTATATTTACTTTGTGGAATTATAATTGTCATTTCATTAAATAGATACAAAAATTATTCTACAATTAAAATTTCTCCCACATCTACTTTCACCTAAAAGCCGAATTCGTTTGAAAAAAAGTCAATGGAAATCCTCTATATCTGAATGTAAAGACAAGGCATTATTATTTCAATTACTGTAAATATCATATTAGTATTAATATTAATATTTACCGGTATAAGATTACACTTTATAATATAATTGTTATAATATAACTTTTTGCAGTTAATAGCAGATATTACAAAAATACAAGGATAAAAAAGAAAAAAGCTGCAGATCTTGGAATTACATTGCAACATTTCATCATCGCTGTTTGCCCATCCAACGATATTTCTGACATTTTTATATCCATTGATGACACTTTATACAAGGTACCGTCAGCTCTAAAAGCTGTAGACTTATGTTATAAAATCTTCCAAGTTTTTGACGTCGAATATCCAATTGAAAGCGCTCACATTTGGTTGTTATTTCAAATGGTTTTATATAATTATGAAAATATAATTTAGATAAGATGAATATAACGGAAATAATAAGTGATGTGACATTTCAACATAAGGATACATAGACAGTCATTGATATAAAAAAATTATTTCTCTACGTTTTAGTTTTTGAACAGCTAATATTAAAAAATCTTCATGTTAAAGTCTTTGTTATAATATAATGCTGGAAAGAATTCAAAAAAGTTTCTTTTATTAAATTTTGATAATAAGGTTGAGAAAATACTCATTAAAATTTTACGAAAAATTCTGATTTTGTTTAACTTTGTTTAAAATTTTACTTTTTAGAGATACTATAAAATATAGTGTATACAAAAAACTTTTGTTTCTAATTGTCTTAAATAAAGTGTATGCAAAAATGTTTTACTTTTAATTGTTATTACAATTTTTCCGATTAAAGACAGTATCGAAAATAATTCCATACCCATTTTGCGAAACAAAATCTTATTCCGAAACTTGTCTTACTAAACATGTCAAATTGTGCCATAAGACTTTAATATTATCAGTCTACAGTTGTTGCATTGAAGGATGTAAAAGAATTTTTAATAGTTTTTATTTATATAAAAAACACTTTCAAGGTATTTAAGATCACTGGGCAAAGTACAAATCGATCGGAATAGAAGTCCTGAAAATAATTCTTCTAATCTTATAGAACTGGAAAGTTTAAGTTCTAATCTTGTGTCCTCGAATACAATTATTCAATCTCCATAACCGGAATGTTCATTTCACGAGCCTGTAATTTTCATTATCGATGCTTTCGAATCCGAAGTACAAAAGAAATCGTTTGTTTCACGACTTTATTCGGAGTTAAGTCTCACACGATCACTTATTTCCACCATGATTGATAAATTGAAAAATCTATATGGTTTAACTTTTATATCGATTTTAAAATAAAAATGTACATAATTCTAAAGATGTTAAACCGACTCTTTCAGATTTCACTAAGATGTTAACAATATTACAACACGGTTTTGATCATTTTCAATCCGATTACCACTATTTAAAATATTAAAAAAATGCAAATACTCTGATAAAACTACAATCGGTTAGAATTCATGCACGAGTAAGTTCTCGCTTTATTGGGGAAAAACGCAAAGCTATTATTTCAAATTCAGAAATTCAAGTAATATCGATGAAAATGGTTCTAAAAAAATTTTTAGAAATACCAAATGTTTTATCTCCAATTTTAGAACACAATGAAGAATGCAAATCAAGTAAATCAGTAATTTTAAACATCCAAGATATTCACCATGGATGTTTGAAATTATTGATTTACTTGAATTATGACAGAGCATTGAGTCTGAATTTGTAGATAAAACTGTATTTCCGTTAATCTTATACTTTGACGATGTCAATAACACTCTTGATTCACACGCTGATAAACGAAAGCTTGGTACCGTCTATTTTTCATTAAAATGTATTTCATATAAATTTAATAGCATGTTAGAAAATTTATTTTTTGCTCAACTCCATTAAACGAAAAATCACAAGACTGCTGATAACATGAAAACATTTCATAATATTATCAATCAAACCAACAGATCTTGGGAAATACGGATTAACTGTAAATGTCGATAGCCAGCAACGAACGATTTATTTTTCTTTATTAACAATACTTGGTGACAATCTAGCTTTGAACGATATTTGTGGTTTTACAACAAGCTTTAACTTATAATATATATGTAGGATATGTACACAAAATTGAAAGCCGCAAACAAGTAGAAGAAAATAATCAAATGCTACGAATTAAATAAAATTATCTAAAAGATTATGAAGATTGCTCTTTGGGAGTGAAAACTAAATGCGTTGTTAATAAAATACCGAAATTTCATATCATAGAAAAGACATATTTGTTCCAACGTAGTTACAGTTTTCAGTTATTAAATTCGAATAGATAAGTGTCGCAAATAATTAAGTACAATTTTGTGTTACGACTTGTAACACAAAATTGTACTTAATTATTTGCGACACATACTCGTCGCTGTATTAATTAATTATTAATAAACTCGCTCGTTCTCTTTTCGCGGCGTTTCTATACGCCGTTTTTCGACCTGTTGCTAGAGGGTTTTTCCCGCGGTCACAGACCTTTGGCCCGTGCACTTGGTTAGCCAGCAATTGCTGGCTACGTGCATTCCACCGGAAATCAGGAGATTTCGGGTGGCAATCGGGTGGTAATCGAGTTACATTGGCCGGTGCGACATCCGATGTGAAGGCCGGACGGTGTCTTCGCGCGATGTGTCATTCGACACCCTTATGGCTCGCGCTATTCTCGAGTGTTGCACACTCACACCAGACTAAACGGACGGCGTTTTCACTGTCTCGGGGCATCGGCGCTCGCATAGCGCAGCGCCCTAGAAAAGAAAGAGACTGCCGGCCCTTTTATAGCAAACAAAATAACATTAAACAATTTGTTGATACAAGGCAGCGCACGCGAAGCATAGTTTCGTGAAGCTGGAACTACATATTTTTAACCGCATAGTGGAAAATTCAAATTAGAAATTCAAACAATTAAGAGACGTTGGCGATAGATGCGCGGCGAGCGAATAAGAATTATGAATAAAGAATAAGGGCTATCCATCAAGCGTAAAATCAACGTTAAAAATCTAACGATTAACAAATTAGATGACAGCCGATCAATGATTTATCATCAGTGTTTCCTAGCCCTTCACCCCCGATCATCCTCACATATATACAAGCCGGCATTTTCAGTCCAAATTCGGATTTTGCTTCTTCAATTCGTTTGATTCGTGAGTCTGTTAGAATATTTCGTGATTCCGTGTATTGGACTTACAAAGTTTCGCGATCTCCACGTATTGGATTTATAAAATTTTTAGGACTTCGATATTCGACCTGAAGTATCTCTCGGCTCCGACTTTTAGTCTTTCGATCTAATAACGTTTACAAGAATCAAGGCGAGTCCCGTTCATCTGCATTAATTGTAATTCTGCATTAATTCTAGCTCCGTAGACTCTAGCGTGTTTAACTGCAAAAGACGTATCGGGAGATTGTCAAAGTGCGAGTTCCGCAGGAATTTTTTTTTAATTATAAAATGTGAATTTAACTTGCATCGTTCCAAGGCTTATTTTTTCTTTCCTTTTTTTTTAGTTTACCCACTGGGGTCCCCATCTTTTCCTGTCGGCGATATTGGGGAGGAGGAGGAGCGCTTTTTTTTAGAGCGCTCCTTTCGTTTTTAGGATGCGCACTCTCTTGCGTTCACTCTGTTAGTGCAGTCAATTCCGTTCACTCAGATTGAGCGCTACCAAGCGTTTCCATAGAGTCCCGGGCCTCTGGCGTTCTCTTTCTCATTCCAAACTCGCTTTTTTAGAGGAGACAAGTTAGCCAACGATGCGGGGAAGTGCGCCTTCACTAGGGTTTATTCATCCCTGTCAAACGCCTCTACGAAGCCAGTGGCTTTAGCGTAGGCGCGGGAATCGGCATGCTGCTGAGCGTACCGCCATTACAGATAGCACTGGGGCAGACACTTCGATGCTGCCGCAACCAGGCGCCTCTACCCCCATGCATGGTGATAGATGTTTGTTTCTTCTCCCCTCTCTCCGCCTCTCCTCAAAGCACCACCTCTCCCCTTTTTTGTTTTCTAATTTTTTTTGCACTACCATTTTTTGTTCAAAATTATATTACTTATCGTGCCGGATTACTATTACACTCAAAACTGAAATGGCATTCGGTTGTGCAACATGGGAAGATCACGGCTAAGGGGATGGCGGATCCAGTTGAAAAGGTTCCAAGACGAGCTCATGGCCCACGGAGAGTTCGACCCTCGGGTGATCTAGCGCCCGCTTCCTCCCGAGCTGGTGGTACCGCCGACTCTCTCCCTCCTCAGGAACTATTCGGACTTGTTGTGCCGACGCCAGCGGCACCCGGAGCTACTTCATTAATACCGGCCGCGATCCCTGAGGCCCGGGCGAAGGCCGATTACGCAAAACCAATTACACAGGTACACAAAAAACAGTGGTTGGTCCGGCGAACTAAACTAGTCAATCCTTATGTATTTTGATCTGTTGAATCCGAATCCAAGGTCAGAATTGCAAAGTTAGCTCGCATTTCCTAACTTAAAAAAAAATTTTTTTTTAAATGTTGGTCCGGCGGACCAGACTAGTCTATCCTTATGTATTTTGACCCGCAGAATCTAAATCCAAAGACAAAATTGCTGAATTGGCTCATTTTTTTCTAACCTCAAAAAAATTTTTTTCTTTAATTTTGATCCGGCGGATCAGACTAGTTTATCCCCAAACAGCATTTTGACGTCCGCCCGACGTTAAGATAAACACACTTAACATTGGTATCCAACGTTTTCGCTACGTCTCGACGTTTGGGAAATCAAATTTAAGTTATACCAACGTTGGGAGCCGACTTATATGAGTTAAATTGAGGTTACATTTTTTTCTACCAGTTTTAACGTTGGTGTAAGTAATTTTTGTAAACTTTGATTTCATACACTCTGCTAGACCTGAGGTTATTTTTTTACACCACGTAATATTTTAGGTGTAGTTTTCGTGTTTCTTTCAAACCATACAACGGCATTGGTGTAATAAATGTCTCATAATACGTACTTAATCAATTTGACACAAATAAAATGGCTTTAGAGGAAAAATATAGCTTGCGTAGTCTTTGATACTATTGTAATTTTGCCATAAATACACAAACCCAGCACTGAAAATTTATAACGAAACCCACTTTATTGATAAATGTGGAAATGATAGATCGAAATTAGACGAATCCCTTCTAAAATATTCCAATTTACTAAATATTTTAATTAAATAACTAAAATTTTCAAAATGTAGATTTTTATTTTTTTTATTAAAATTACTTGTAAAATAGACATGTTGTCAAAATTAACTTTAACAAATATTATTTAAATCCTTCAAATTGTTTATAAAATGCGTAAAAAAATATTAATCTAAATATACTAAAAAAGGACGGATTATTTGTCTTCCTCTTTGAGGAAGAACAAATGAAAATGGCGAAGTTGGCGTTCCACACTATATCAAACTTTGCGTAGTAAAAGGTGCGATAAATTTTACTAAGATTTGTCTTCTCGTATAAAATAATGAACTTTTTCAGACTTTTGCAAACTAAGTAGTATACCACTGTAGGCAAAATTGTATCTATATTGACTAAAAATCTTAACAACCCTTACAGAAAAAACAGTACAAATAACACTAAAAAAAATACTCAAGTTGAGTATAATTTGGGACAAGGAATAAACACTCAATTCAGTGTAAACGCTCATCTTGAGTGTTCGCTCTTTAATTTACTTTAATTAGAGTGTTACTTTCAACTTGGATGGTCGCCATCTAATTAAGTGTTAATTTCAGTGTTAATCCTAAATTTAAGAATAACACTAAAATTAACATTCAATTGGATGGCAAAAATCTAAGTTGAAAATAATACTCAAATTATAATAATACTCAAAGCCAGCTGAACACTCTAATTGAATGTTTATTTTAGATATTCGTCTTATGCCCATTTTTACCAATGTAGATTAACTTTAATCTCGGTTAAACTTGTTTTTTTTGCTTTTGTTTTTATTTAATATTTCTTAATCCAATGTTTGAGAGTGCACACTCAATATTAAGTGCCCAGATAGGAAAGCATACAGAAAAATTTTAGCAACATTTTAATTTCTAAATGTAATGTAGGATATATTGTGTCATAAATCTACTTTTTAAAATCATTGATTCTAAATTTAATTTATGTAACATGTAGCAATTTTTAAAAAATCAATGCCTAAAATACATCTTTGCATAATTGTGATATTAGTGAGTCTCATCTCTGCATAATTATTGCTAAATACATTTCAAAAATTAATTTTGTAATTATTGTAGAAATTATTACAATATCAAATTGTACAATTGTTACTTAAATATTCTTAAATGAAAATTTTACAAAGAAACATGCATACTATTTTAGTATCATTTATAAATAGATTGACAAAATGTGAAGTTTACAATTATTGCATAAAACATAATCTGCAGAAATCTAGTGTTCGGTCATTTCTCAAACCCGCCCGAATTCGCCCGATACTCAGCATTCTCAAGCACAGGTCGAAGAGTGAGGCTCTCCTTTACGAACTCTCTGTGCATTCGGCGTTCAGCATACAGCCACTATTTTCAGCTTATTTTGTTAGTGTATTTTCTTTGATTTTCAATTCGTTCTCTTTGGTAAATCTCTTAAACAAGCATAAACGAGTGACATCGTAAATTTAGCTGCGATTATTTACTTGTACAAACGCGGACCAATTTTGGGTGCTTTTATTATTCAGCAGGTAAATTATGTATATTTTATAGCCATTATTAAAGTTATGTTTCATTTGATAACTGTTGTGCTAACATTATTCGGTGCTGTTATAAAAATAAATATTAATATAATATAATAGATATTAATAATAAATATAATATTAAAAATTTATTTCTTAATACAATATTACACGGAGAAAATTTTCTTGTAAAATTTATCTTCAAACTCTGATAATTATGAGATAATGTGTGACCTTGAGGAATTTTACTATACTTTTTAGTAAAATTGACTAAAAGTATAGTAAAATTTACATTATCCCACAATTACCAGATTTTGAAAGTAAATTTTAAGAGAAAATTCTTTCCGCGTATAGTAATTACGCAAATAAATTGAAAATGTATTTTTCAATACAATGTCATAATAATTACGTCAATAAATTAAAATTTATTTTTTAATACAGCGTCGTGATAATTACGCAATAAAATTTGAAAATTATTTATCAATACAATGTCGTAATAATTACGTAAATAAATTCAAAATTTATTTTTTAATTCAATGTCGTAATATTTACGCAAAGTAATTTTCAAATTTGTTTTCATCAAAACATATGCGTTTTGTAGTCTCACTTGCAACAATTATTGCGAAATTGAGGTAAATAGAAGATGCAATAATTGTGTATTTATTTTGCAATTTTCCTATCTGGGTGTATACCTTCAACCGATAGATATTGAGTGTACATCCCCAACGTTTCAGTGTTCATATTTTATGTTGGAAGTATACACTCATTTATTGATTGTCATACCCAAGTGTTGAAAGTATATTTTTAAATATTCAGTATTTAACCCAAACTTCAGTATAAACCCAAACTTTGGTATGAACACTCAATCATTAGGTATACACACTCAATGTTCGAGTATAAACTCAATTTTTAGTTTAAATACTCAAGATTTGAGCGTATACATCTAAATTTGAGAGTAAACTCTCAAAATCGAGTATTAACACTCAATTTTGAGTGTAAACTCTTAAAATTAAAATGTTTTTTCCGTAAGGGAATCCTTACGGAAAAAACACTAAAAATAACACTTTAAAAAATACTCAAATTGAGTATAATTTGGGACAAGGGGTAAACACTTAACTTGAGTGTTCACTCTTTAATTCACTTTTAATTAGAATGTTATTACTCTCAACTTGAATGTTCGCCATCTAATTGAGTGTTAATTTCAATGTTAATCCTAAATTTAAGAATAACACTGAAATTAACACTCAATTAGATGGCAAACATCCAAGTTGAAAGTAATACTCAAATTAATACTCAGAGCCAGCTGAACACTCTATAGTTGAATATTTCGGTTGAACTTGCTTTTCTTGCTTTTGTTTTTATTTAACATTTTCTAATCCAATGTTTGAGAGTGCACATTCAATATTAAGTGTATACCTTCAACTGATAAAAATTGAGTGTACATCCCCAATGTTTCGAGTGAATCCCAGATGCGCACAGTAACAAACGGACACCACCAATCAAATTCTATAAATTCATCATAACTCTAACCAACCCAGCAATCTGATTGGTAGTGTCCGTTTGTTACTGTGCGCATCTGGGACGCTCCTTTCAAATATTCAATATTTAAATCCAAACTTTGTTATAAACACTCAATCATTGGGTGTACACACTCAATGTTCGAATATAAATACTCAATCTTTAGTGTAAATACTCAAGATTTGAGCGTATACACCTAAATTTGGGAGTAAACTCCCAAAATCGAGTATTAACACTCAATTTTGAGTGTAAACTCTCAAAATTAGAGTGTTTTTTCCGTAAGGGAAGGTCGCTAAACTATCTTAACATGTCGATAAAGTATCGATTAATTGAAAATTTTATACTAGATTTGCGAATGCGTCGTATATCTTAACTAAATTCGACCTATGCATACGCATCTATGGTAATCTAGGTTGTGGTTATGGTATAATTCCACACAGAAGATAATATGTATTACATATCTAATGGTTATCCTCGACAGATATTAGGGATATCCATGAATATATAGAAAATATTCATGGGATATATAGATCAATATCCAATTGACATCTATAACAGTATCTAGTGGATATTTATGTAGATATCCACTGGATATTCTATAGATGTCGACTGGATATTGATCTATATATCCTATGGATATTTATTAGGTTGCATATTGCGGACATTTGGATATTTATAGCATGTCTAATGGATATTTTATATATATTCATGGATATCCTTAATATCTGTTAAGGATATCCATTAGATATGTAATACATATTACGTGGTGTGTGGGAGGATGTCATAAAGATCATCAAAAGTGGGTGAAGGCCCGTCGAGCATGCTCTGAGAGGTCCTATAGTTACCACAGAAACACCCTCATCGCTGGAGAAGTCTAATTTTAGACTTGTTT
Organism: Monomorium pharaonis; assembly: GCF_013373865.1. Taxonomy (NCBI): domain Eukaryota; kingdom Metazoa; phylum Arthropoda; class Insecta; order Hymenoptera; family Formicidae; genus Monomorium; species Monomorium pharaonis. The sequence goes on along the minus strand of NC_050472.1, from coordinate 12,914,441 downwards.
CTTGCACTGTGGGTGATAGCTGTTTGGTGGACATAGATATGTAGATAATGTGTGCATATCCATTAGATATCCCTGCTAGTTATTCAGAAGATATAGATATTTAAGACATCTATTAGATGTCTACTAGTTATCCATAGTAGATATGAACATCATATAGATATGTAGATATTTATTAGATATCTATTAGATATTTTGTTCTGTGTGGGATGTAACCCCGCACAGACTTTTGCATAACTCATAACATAAATGCATAATAAATTCGATTGGTTGAATTTCTTATGCACTTTCTTTTCAGTTTTTTCATATTCACAAATATTTAACTTCTGCAAACAAGTAAAACGTCACATCAAACCAAATGCTTTATTTACACTCATATCTCTATTCTCTTTTAGGCAGAATTTGTTATCATTTCTCGTGATTTCTTAACGTCAGTCAGAAATAACCACAGGCGACGTTTCACAACGTTAGCGTTTTACAACATTTGATAACAAAACATTGGTTTACGTTGGGAATTACGTATTAAAGTCGCCCGAAAAGTGTAGTGCAGTGTATAACGTCAGGCCAACGTTAAATACCTTAACGTCGGATAATAAAACTTAAACCGTTTTATATTTGAAAAGTTGGAAAAGTGATTAAAAAAGCACGTCGTAATTTTAACGTTAAGACAACGTCTAAAAAACGTTAGCATTATTTTTTAATTATAAGTTACATTTTATAACTTTCTTAGACCGCTTACAATGTTGTGATTAGTAGAAAAGTAGTCCATAGTCAGAAAGTTAACCGAAAAATGCTATTTGGGTCTTTATGTATTTCGACCCGCTGAATCCAAATTCAAGGTCAGAATTGCTGAATTGGCTTATTTTTTCCTAACCTTAAAAAAACCTTGTAAAAGCAGACCACAAAAGTCAAGATTACAGAGAAAGGGTGGCGGAAATGATGGAGAACTATAGAAAACTACGTTGCTTAATGAATCTTAAGTTACATTTTTTGGACTCTCATATCGAATACTTCCCAAAACATCTAGGTAATTATAGGGAAGAACAGGGAGAAAGATTTCATCAGGATATCAAGGAGATGGAGCATCGATATTAAGGCAAGTGGAATGTGAACATGATGGCTGATTTCTGCTGGACGCTCAAACAAGATGTTTCTGTGAAAGGGAAGAACCGTAAAAAAAAGCCATTGCACAGAACTTTCGAGAATAAAAGAGTTAAATATAATAGAAAAAGGAAGTGAATTTTCTACGCTATTCATTCACAGAAATTCAGACCTTTGATACGTATTAAATTTTCCCTGAGTAATGTGGTTACGCAAGCTTGCACGCTCCGGATTATACATTTGTGACCCAAAAACTGCTTTTACAAGTGTCTTTTTGAGGTTAGGAAAAAATGAGCCAATTCAGCAATTTTGACCTTGAATTTGGATTCAGCGAGTCAAAATACATAAGGATAAATTAGTCTGGTCCGCTGGACAAACATTAAAAAAAATTTTTTTTTGAGATTAGAAGAAAATAAGCGAATTCAGCTATTCCGACTTTGGATTTGGATTCAGCGGTTCAAAATATACAACGATAGACTAGTCTGCTCCACCGGACCAACACTAAAAAAAAATTTTTTTTGTGGTTAGGAAAAAGTGAGCCAATTCAGCAATTCTGACCTTGGATTTGAATTCAGCGGGTCAAAATACATAAAGATTGACTAGTCTAGTCCACAGGACCAACATTAAAAAAAATTTTTTTTGAGGTTAGGAAATGCGAGCTAACTTTGCAATTCTGACCTTGGATTCGGATTTAGTGGTCAAAATACATAAGGATTGACTAGTCTAGTCCGCCAGACCAACCACTTTTTTCTCTGTGTGCCTGTGTTATCATCGCTGTAGAACCGCTAACCCTTAGGGATTTGTACCCTTACGGAAAAAACACTCTAATTTTGAGAGTTTACACTCAAAATTGAGTGTTAATACTCGATTTTGGGAGTTTACTCTCAAATTTAGGTGTATACGCTCAAATCTTGAGTATTTACACTAAAGATTGAGTGTTTATACTCGAACATTGACTGTGTACACCCAATGATTGAGTGTTCATACTAAAGTTTGGATTTAAATACTGAATATTTAAAAGTATACTCTCAACATTTGGATATAACACACAATAAATGAGTATATACTTCCAATATAAAGTGTGAACACTGAAACGTTGGAGATGTACACTCAACATCTATTGGTTGAAGGTATACACTTAATATTGAGTGTGTACTCTCAAACATTGGATTAGAAAATATTAAATAAAAACAAAAGCAAGAAAAAGTTCAACGTTCAACCGAGATTAAAATTAATCTGCATTGGTAGAAATGGACATAAAACGAATATCTAAAATAAACATTCAATTAGAGTGTTCAGCTGGCTTTGAGTATTAATTTGAGGATTACTTTCAACTTGGATGTTTGCCATCTAATTAAGTGTTAATTTCAGTGTTATTCTTAAATTTAGGACGAACATTCAAGTTAAGAGTAATAACACTCTAATTAAAAGTAAATTAAAGAGCGAACACTCAAGTTGAGTGTTTACACTGAATTAAGTGTTTACCCCTTGTCCCAAATTACACTCAACTTGAGTATTTAGCTGGGATTTTTTAAATGTTATTTTTAGTGTTTTTTCCGTAAGGGTATCCCCGCGACAATGACGCTACTTCTTTAAAATAATAAAACTCCATAAACGATAAACTCTGTTATTCAATTTCTTTTTTCCCTCTACCAAATAGCGTCTAGATATCTTGGGAGAACCCCAACTACCTACAAATTAATTGCCAACAGCACCGATTGCCAACAAACCGTTTGCCAACAAATCCTTTACGCACAGAACCGTTTGCCTACAAATCGATTGCCTACAAACTCTTTTGCGCACAAGCTCAATTGCACACATGGCACTATTGCCTACAGCTCAATTGCCTACATGGCTCAATTGCACACATGATATTATTGCCTACAGCTCGATTGCTTACGTGCTCTTTTGTGCACAAATTATTATCAGATGTCTTCGGATTAATTAATTTGTGCGGATTAATTAATTGAGAACGATTGGAGATGCGAACTCGGGATAAGCACTACTGTCGTCGAAACACTTTGGAGAGTCAATGCGTATCATAAATTAATTAATTAACTAATTAATTAATTAATTAATTAATTAATCTTAAAATATTCACATCTCGAGAACGTTGGAGATATGAACTCGGGATAAGCACTACTATTGTTGAACACAAAGTGAGTCAAACGAATCGACACCATCGGCGTCGCGGAAAAGTGGTAACAATACCGCTCGAACACGAGCAAACTTCTTACGTCTACACGGCCTTTTTTATTACGGATAGATAGATGGATAAAGTACAAGAAAACCCTTCTTATATTTGTATTAATATTCTATTGCCCTTTTTATTATAGAAAATGGATTTTCACGGCCTTTTTGTATTATATATAATATAGCCTATATAATTTTTTGTATTATTTCCATCTTTTTTTATTATGGATATATGGATGGATGGATGGATGGATAAATAAGTTAAAAAATAAATGGATGTTACCTTTTTAATTATTATTTGTTAAAACTTATATCCCATACTTTTTAATATTGCGCAATTGTACGTGCATATACAATTGCGTGCATATCTGCGAATAAAAATTGCATATTGTAATCTATATATATGCAAGAAACTTTCAATGTAATCCCAGGAAACCCCATTGTTACATGTACGTTACATGTAACATTGTGTTTGCTGGGATATTATGTCGTAATAACGCGTATAAGTACATTAATTGTATTCTTTCCGACATAACGGACATTTTTGTACCTGCATTCGTGGTTTGCAGTCACTGCAAATACACAAGTGCCCACAGGGCACAAATATCCCAGATAGCAAGGTGTCATCTAATTGACGGCATTTTTTGGTCATTTTATGACGAACCAAACGTCATAATGTCGAGATAAAATGACGTCTAAATGTCGTAAAACTGACGTACATTTGTCTCATCTTAACGACGTCATATATTGACGTCAAAAATACGTCATTATTTTCATATTATTGACGTCATTTTCAAGAAGCTAGTATCGTACATTTGACGGTATTTTATTGTTATTTTTATGATAAAACATAGGTTTTTAGATTACATCTAATAAAGACGACATTTTAACGTCATTTTTATGACTATCCCAGATAGTAAAAGCCGTTATTTTGACGTTTTAGAAAACATTTCGGGTACATGTCCTATATATGCAGTATGTATTATGAAAATATCGAAATAACATAATTATAATGTAAAAAAAAAATTACGTTGTTTCTCAACAAGCATCGTGACCCACCATACCATAGTCACATTTGGGATTGCCTAACTTCCGCGGTCACCTATCCAACTTTGAACCGCCGTCGACGTTGCTTGATTTCGAAGATCGTACGCTACCTAGCACTTTGTAATGATCCATGAACACTTGATGCTCATGAATACATATTTGTTATAGATTAGTTCAATAGATGCGAGAAACATGAAACTTGTAGTTAACTAATATTTTTATAAATAAATATAAATTTACAGGTTTTTTCCTGATTTTTACATATGCGAAATAACATCCCATATAGCACAGAAACCTTTCAGAGATATTTCAAAAAAATTTCAAGTGAAAAGTGAAACATTTCAGAAACGTTTCCAAATGTTTCTGAGACAGCTCTCAGACAGCTCTGAGATAGCAAAATGTCCGCGATGCTTGCACTTGAAACGTTTCTGAAAGTGTACTAAAAGGTTGCTGAAACATATCTGCAACCTTTCTGAAAACATTCAGAAATGTTTCAAGTGCAAGGATCACGGACATTTTGCTATCTCAGAGCTGTCTCAGAGCTGTCTCAGAAATATTTTAAAACGTTTCTGAAATAATTTACTTTTTATTTGAAACATTTTTAAAATATCTCTGAAAGGTTTCTGTGCTATATGGGTGCACCACACGCAGAAAAAGGATTCGTTACCAAAGCTAAAATTTTTAGCCATGAAAGATGTGTCTTTAAGACACAATAATAAATATCACGTAGGCCCCGAGAGCTTAATACGATAGCATATATAGGTTGATCCGTTTTCTGTTACCGTGGTCTGCTTTATGTAGCTTGTGAAGTGTGAATTGCATTACGAGAAAGGTGCCGCGTGCGTCACCTAGTGACGGTTCGCGAACAATATATGTGCTAGATTATTTCATAAGAAAGTTGTCAAAGACAACTCAACTGAAAGTTTTCAAGATAGCGTGTGGAAGATGTCAAAAATAACTCAACTGAAAAATTTATTAAATTATTTTATGTAAAAGGTTTCAAAAATAACTTTCTTGAAAGTTTTCAAAATCTATGTCATGTGAAAGGTTTCGGAAATAACTTAATTGAAAAGTCTGTAAAAATATGTCAAATAAAATGTTTTAGAGATAACTCAACTAAAAGTTTCAAATTTATTGCATGTAAAAGATTTCAGAAAAAACTCTTTTGAAAGTTTGTTAAATTGTTTCATGTGAAACGTTTCAGAAATAATTAAACGGAAAGGTCTGTAAAAATATTTCATACAAAAGGTTTCAGGGATAACTTGTACTGAAAGTTTCGACAAATTCTTTTCATACGGAAGGTTTCAGAAATATTTTTGTTGAAACATTACAAATGACATATTACAGAATTCTCTCAGAACTGTTGCACATGAACTGTGAAAGGTTGAAACCTTTCTGAAAGCTTTCTGAAACAATCTGTGCTATATGAAAGGTGGAATAACTTATAAAAATATATTTTTGCTGTTCTTTTGATAAAGCTAAATTATACCTCAGACAAAACGCAATATTTATAAAATATTTATAAAATATTTATAATATTTATTTAAATATTTTATAAATATTTATCCAAATATCTTATAAATGTTTTTGTGGTCTTAGATTTGCCAAATCATAAAGATTTATCATAAATATTATAACAAAATTTATGAAATATTTATAAATATTTACAAAATATTACTTATACAAATCTTTATCTTTTATTTACCATAAATATTATATAAAATATTTAGTCTATATTTTAATATGTTGAATAAAGATTTTTTTTTTCGTATATTAAAATGTGTAAAATATTTATATAATATTTTGAAAAATAAATATTAATAAATATTAATAAATATTTATCATAAATATTATGTGCTGTCTGGGATGATTCTAAAATATTGATAGTATTAATTGTATAAAATACTGTATTAATTTTAATAATATTGTTTATTAATCAATCTTCAAATAATGATTAATAGTTATAGGTAGCAAGATGTCGTCCACTAGACCTCAATAATTCGTCATTTGAAGTCAAATCGTCAATTATTACAAAGAATTATAGTTAACGTCAGTAATTAGTCACTAATAAAACCTTTTATTAATACGTCGTAAAATGATCAATTAACTGACGTTATTAATTAGTCAAGAATATGATGTCGGAAATACGTTGTAGGATGGATAAATGACTGACGTAATTAATAGGTCAAAAAATGATGTTACTATTACGTCTTAATTTGGTAACACGTCCGCGACTTTAAATGACGAATTATTGACGTCGTATTAACGTCACCTTGCTACCTGGGATATGAATAGCTATTGTATTTAAGCATGTACACGCACCGGCAGAAATGGTGTCCCGCGACGTTCAGCGCGCGGCGATCACCCACACACGCGAAGCGTCGTACGTGTTACTAGGCGCGCGGAGGAGCCGGGGAGATGGAAGAGGAGCGAAAAAAGTGGGGATCGCGCCGGTGTTGCATCCTTCACCAACGTCGCACGTTGAAGAAGGATAAAGCTAAGATGAGTGAGAAGACGTGATACCGACTCGATGGTGTCCCAATATCCGTTTCACTCGCACTCGATACTAATATCGTCTCTCGCTCGCCAATACCGATGCGTCGTGCTTTCCTTTTTCTTTGAGAGACGGCTATCCGAGTGCACGAAGCGTCGACATTTATTCTATTAGCATGTCATTCATTACTTTATATTATGTAAAGTGATAAAATTTAATTTAAAAAAACACAAATTTTTATTGAAATGTTAATTATGTTATACATAGAAAGAAAAAAATTAACGTTTATCCCAATTAATTATTGATTCACTTATGATTGCGTAATAATGCTTCTTTTTCATCCCGTAACAAATTTTTGTGTGAAATTATAACCATCGTTACGGATAATTTTCAGACTCACTATAAGAGTTTCTTATCCTTAGTATATATTTACAAATTTAGAGTATAAGATTAATTTCTTGTATTGTAAGTAAGCTTGCAAAATTGAATTTACAATTAAATGTAAGTGTATAAAAATAATGATAGTGATAAAAGATTATAAAGTTTTAAACTTATCTTATCATTAGTCTTTTGTTTAAATTAAAATATATATTTTGTTAATGTTGCAAGGAAAAGGAACAGGCAACAAACGATAATCAAATATTTAAAATATTGTCTAAATTTATTTAATTGAATTGATAAACATATTGCATTATTTCTGTTATGTATTCTGGAATTAGTTTGATAAAATTGTCAGTTTTTGAACAGATATAACTGAGATTTGGTAAGTTTATGTATTTTTGGTAATTATTCAGTTTAGGCACTGGTATTCAAATATCGATGTAGTTGTGCTTATTCGATACAATTTTGCTTAAAACGAACGAATCTGGCAAAAAAAAGCGTCGCTCTGCCCCGGAAAGCGAAATAATAATCGCTAAAGTTGACTAATATTCAGGTTATGAAACCTGTCATACCGACACGATGTAATGACTTGAGCACGCGCAGCGATCATATTCTCACGCTTTTAGTCACAAGCGCATGCTCTGTTTCAAGTCATGGTAAAAATGCGCGAATTTCAAATGTCTATATACATATTTTTACAAGCACAATCTTTTGTGTGGAAAGTCGCAAACCCATGTGGTGCAGAGAATGCTTTACGCACACACACACACACACACACACACACACGGGGGGGTGCAAGGGGGGCCTTCGGCCCCCCTCCCGCACCCACCCCGTCTAAGTCGCTAACCCATGTGGACTTTACTTTGCTTGCAATGTACATAGGCAACCCATGTATATTGCAAGCAAAGTATAAGGCCACATGGGTTAGCGACTTGGACGGGGTGGGTGCGGGAGGGGGGGCCGAAGGCCCCCCCTTGCACCCCCCCGTGTGTGTGTGTGTGTGTGTGTGCGTAAAGCATTCTCTGCACCACATGGGTTTGCGACTTTCCACACAAAAGATTAGCAAGATCCTTACGCAAGGATTGTCAATGATGGTTGATTATTACTAGATCATATGCTAATCTTTACAGTATTTATTATTTTTAGTATATGTAGACTCATTTATTATTAGTTACTATTAGAATACAAGGAAGTCGTTAAAAGTACATATACATTTTAAATTCGCGCCTTTATTTCATGCACATATGACCACCGAGCATGCGTATATGGCCGCGAAGCATGTACATATTACTGTAGAGCATGCGCACATGGCCGCGGAGAGTGCTCTTGTCGCTACATTTCGTCGATATGACAGATTTCTTAACCTGAATATTCGACAAATTTTACGATTATTATTTCGCTTTCCGGGGCAGAGCGACGCTTTTTTTTGCCAGATTCGTTCGTTTTAAGCAAAACTGTATCGAATAAGCACAACTACATCGATATTTGAATACCAGTGCCTAAACTGAATAATTACCGTATTTTTTAACTGAATCTAGTAAATAGCATATAAAATTTAATTATGTTAAATGTTAGACGAACAAAAAATTAACTTACAATCTATCTTACAAACTACAATTAACTTACAAACTATCAACATTAAATAAATCTAAATGTTAAAATAAAATTTTTATTATCTTTTAAAATTATTATTTACATATAATTAAAGTTTCTAATTAAAAAAAACATTATTAAACAAAACAGTTATCGTATGAGTTATTAAATAAATTTTAATAGTTTTTCTTGCGCTTCCAAATTTGCAATATAAAATTAATATTTCTTGTTACTAATAAAATTTGTAAAATTAAAGTTACAATTAAATATAAAAATATACTAATAATAAATTAAAACATAATTGTGTTACTTGTAATGAAATTATAATTAACGTGTTACTTTTACCACCGACGAGAGACTATTAAATAATCTCTCGTCGATGTTTTAACCAGCCTACTGGCCGGAAAATGCCGACCAGCCGGCTTTCTAACACGTGAGACAGCCGTCTCTATTTGCGATGTGAAAATTTTATTGGCCCTGAAAAGGACCGATTGTGGTGTTAGCTGCGGAAGCATTAATAATCCGTCCAGTATCCAGACCGGTCAATAACTTGATTGAGTCGATTAGGCATCGAATTAATCAAGTTTGCAAGAAAGTCTGGTCGGAACCGAAGTTCTTCCCAGATTTCTTTTGTGTGATTAACTAACGCTGCTACCGTCCTCTCCCTTCTTGGTTCCCATCGTCGAACCATTTGTGCCCAGACATTTTCGATCAAATTTAGATCTGGTGAACGAGCAGGCCAGTTAACCAACTTGATCTCCGGATGATTCCGAAACTATGCCTGCGTTTCACGCGAAGTGTGGACTCCAGAATTATCCTGCACTAATCGAATAACTGGCATGTCCTCTACAGAATAAATTGCGCGTGGAAGAACTGATGGAAGGACTGATGGAAGAAAAACATCTTCCAATATGCGAATGTAATCTGCAGAGGTCATTCGTGGAGGAGTCTCCACCAGCTCTCCGATTGTAGTGCCATTAATCCAGCCCCACAATGAGCATGAAATTCTCCCACTTCTGTAAAGAGGCACAACATGGTTCGGATGCAACCGTTGATCTCGTGGTCGCCATACGTGAGGTATGCGGTCGGCAGACGATACGAAGAATTTCTCATCCGTAAAGAACGTTGCCTCCCATTCCTCATGGCTCGTCACCAGGTTTTCCAAAGCAAACGCGATGCGCTGCTCCCGATGAAAGGGAGTCAGCGGAATTTTGCGGGCTGGACGGTAACAGTGATATCCAGCTTCGTTGAGACGTCGCCGGACGGTCCTATCGGATACTTCGACGTTCGTTGCGTTGATCACCTCTTGGATGGTGCCAAAGGGTTGATCAGCAACTGCGGCAACGATAGCCTCAACTTCTTCTGGTTGAGTCTTTCGGGGAACCCGATTATTTCGACGATGATCATGCAAAGCATGATCACCGCCATCCGCAAAACGCTGTATCCATCGTCGGACAGTTTTCACAGAACACGAAATTTCAGCAGCAATTTCAGCTACTGATCTTCCGGTCTGCCACTGCCCAACAATACGACCTCGCATCTCCAGACACAAGTTTTTAGGCATCGTTATCACAATTGCAGAATTACGTCCGCTCAGTGCTATGACACCACGATAAATAATTTAATAAGCAAAAGTAGTAACAAACATTTGAAATATGCGGTCTCCTAGTAACAAAACAACAAGCAAAAGAAGAAAAAAGAACGATACATATGGTTCACCGTGTGAGTGAGACACATAAGCTGGAATGAAAAACTATTAAAATTTATTTAATAACTCATACGATAACTGTTTTGTTTAATAATGTTTTTTTTAATTAGAAACTTTAATTATATGTAAATAATAATTTTAAAAGATAATAAAAATTTTATTTTAACATTTAGATTTATTTAATGTTGATAGTTTGTAAGTTAATTGTAGTTTGTAAGATAGATTGTAAGGTAATTTTTTGTTCGTCTAACATTTAACATAATTAAATTTTATATGCTATTTACTCGATTCAGTTAAAAAATACATAAACTTACCAAATCCCAGTTATATCTGTTCAAAAACTGACAATTTCATCAAACTAATTCCAGAATACATAACAGAAATAATGCGATATGTTTATCAATTCAATTAAATAAATTTAGACAATATTTTAAATATTTGATTATCGTTTGTTGCCTGTTCCTTTTCCTTGCAACATTAACAAAATATATATTTTAATTTAAACAAAAGACTAATGATAAGATAAGTTTAAAACTTTATAATCTTTTATCACTATCACTATTTTTATACATTTACATTTAATTGTAAATTCAATTTTGCAAGCTTACTTACAATACAAGAAATTAATCTTATACTCTAAATTTGTAAATGGATAAGAAACTCTTATAGTGAGTTTGAAAATTATCCGTAACGATGGTTATAATTTCACACAAAAATTTGTTACGGGATGAAAAAAAAGCATTATTACGCAATCATAAGTGAATCAATAATTAATTGGGATAAATGTTAATTTTTTTCTTTCTATGTATAACATAATTAATATTTCAATAAAAATTTGTGTTTTTTTAAATTAAATTTTATCACTTTACATAATATAAAGTAATGAATGACATGCTAATAGAATAAATGTCGACGCTTCGTGCACTCGGATAGCCGTCTCTCAAAGAAAAAGGAAAGCACGACGCATCGGTATTGGCGAGCGAGAGACGATATTAGTATCGAGTGCGAGTGAAACGGATATTGGGACACCATCGAGTCGGTATCACGTCTTCTCACTCATCTTAGCTCTATCCTTCTTCAACGTGCGACGTTGGTAAAGGATGCAACACCGGCGCGATCCCCACTTTTTTCGCTCCTCTCCCATCTCCCCGGCTCCTCCGCGCGCCCAGTAACACGTACGGCGCTTCGCGTGTGTGGGTGATCGCCGCGCGCTGAACGTCGCGGGACATCATTTCTGCCGGTGCGTGTACAACACGAGCCTTGTATGGGTTCGCTTGATACTGAATCTGACGGAACAGGATGATAAGGTAAATCATTCGGTTCGTCATATAAATTAAGACCCCCGTAGTCATTTTCTGGTATATTAAAAGTATGTTCATTTGTCAAATACATAGAAAAATTTGTTACTAATAATAACAATATTATTAAGGCGATGCTGGAGCTGTCCTGTTCTACCGAGTTAAACTAATGCTCTGTCTCACAGTCTCACTCTTTACACTCTTCACTCTCATTCCGCACGCACACATACATATGAGATTTTTAAACACTGTAATCTTTTATACTAAAGCTCCTAGCACCTTTTATACGCAGCAAATGTTTCAGACTTTGTACGTATGAAACAAGCATGGCCCGGACTTTGCATTACAAGAAAGAACAAGGCAGTGCTTTCAGAAACGAGCTAGGAGCTTTAGTATAAAAGATTACAGTGTTTAAAAATCTCATATGTATGTGTGCATGCGGAATGAGGGTGAAGAGTGTGAAAAGTAAGACTGAGTGAGACAGAGCACTAGTTTAAAGTCGCTAAAACAGGACAGTTTAGTATTCCCTTAACATAATTAAAATGTATACATATACACTGTCACGACTTTTCCTAACCGGGAAAGCCGCGATCAAAAGCCACAAGGTCGGCGGGTCGACTGATACCCGCAATGTTTGGCTCGTCGCGCTTGAATCTCGGTTACACGCTATCGCGAATGATGGTTGGGCGCCAGACGCGCACTACGACGCGTCAATTCGCGAAATTCGCTAGACCCAAACGGCTTCGATCCTCGTGCGACGACCTCGGCCAGCTCTGCCTAACGGTAGAGGGGCGGGGCTGTACGTAAAGGAGCGGGCAACGTCTACGACACGAAGGGGCGGACGACATACTAGAGAAATCAACTCCGTACTAAATAATTAACAAAAATTTATTCAAAATAGATGTAAGAAGTGAACAATGATATCAACGGGACGCCGCTGATGCGCTATACCGCCGCGATCGACAATGACGGGCGACGGGATTTTCCGCGCACAAGAAGTTTCGGGCGTTCGAACGTGCCGACACTCCCGGCAACGATAGACCACGACCGCAAGACTCGCGAGGGTCGAAAATCGTCGGCCGCCGCCGCGTCCTGCTTCGTCTCGAAACCGGAAGTCCCGTCCACCCGCTACTCGCGACACGATGCTCGCGCGAGGCTTTGCGGCGCACGCGGTCGAGGGGAATCTCCGACGGAATCCGAGCGTCCTCACGAGCGTCTTCCCCGTGGCTCGGCACGTTGGCGTCCCGCCCGCTTGCATCCGATAAATCCCCCAACTAAACACGCGCACGCATAGCCGCCCCGCGGCCTACACGATCCACGCACTAACGCGAAAGCAGATGCAGAACGGACCCTGAAACACCCCGCTAGCCGGCAACCGCTCCCACGAGAACATACACACAGCGGGCCACCTCACCGATAGAATCCCGGACGTCGTCACCTCCTCAGCCTCCCGGCTCGTCCCGGTCACTCTCGCTTGGGCCTCGCACCGGCCACACCGATAATCTTCCAGGAACCCGATACGCGACTTAACGGCAGGACCGCTCGCACGCAAAAGCGGGGTGAATCGCGGTCGATCCCGGATCGACACTGCGAACCCCCATTCGGTCATGCGCATTGTCTCCGCGCCGTGACCCAATTATGGCAAGGCGCGCAGTCCTGCGACCGCAGGGACGTGCGCGCTGTAATTCTTCCGGGGGCCTCGCAGGCCCCCGCGAAATTTTCCTTCTTCCGCCGGGCCACCGCCCGCGCCGAGGCAGCGCACGCCGTGACCTCCGCTCCCCGTGAGAGGACCCAACGCCTCCCCCGATGAGTTTAGTCTCCTCGAGGCTTCTCCGCAGGCCTCCGAGATGCCCTGTCGTGGTGCTGACAGGCGCCGCCGCTCCAGCCTCCGGCCGTGGCTTTCCCGGGCCACGCCGGGCCCCCGTGCAGGCCGCGTGCTCGTCTCTCCCGGCTGCCGGTGGAGTCCTCCCTCCTTCACCGCATCGCTATCGCTCTCTCGTCCTCTTTCACTTTCCCGCCGAATTCCCTAGTGAGGCGGTCGCCACGCAAAGAAACAAGTTATACAAAATTAATAGCACGCTCGCCACGCTTGTCGCGATTCCCCCTGGAGATCCCCTCTCGCTCCTCGCCTATGGGGCAGCGAATTTCCACCAGTCTTGCGCCTGCTACCGCCCGCCAAGTACTCGTTTCTCGCTCTGCACAGTTTGCGTCTTTGTGATCACTCTTTATTTTAGAGCCCTCGCGCCTCATCTCGCATCACGAGAGTCGGTAGATTACGATTAATCGTGTCGCGATCTCGGTTTAACTCTGTTACTCGACCTTCCTAGTTTAAGTTTTTGTATTGTGGAATTTACTGTTCTTTTCTCGAGGGTGATCGAGGCGAGCGCGTTCTGTGAGTAGGTCTTCGGCATTACCGACGATTTTTGTGATCGCGCCTGCACTTCTGCTTTGCGGCAAGATCTCCGTCGTTTGCGCGCTCCAGATATCCGTTCGGGATCACGCGTAGTTCGGCGTGAGGCAAGATTTCCGTCGCGGATCGATCTGGCAGATATCCAAAGTGCAGAAAAGAAGATTTCCGGACGCTCGCGTGTTATCGACTCAGCTCGCATTCGCCGTTCGCGCTCATTTGTGATCGCCTCCTCCCTCGAGACTGACTATTGTGCTTCGCAATAAATTTGAAGTGACAACTTTGTGTATGTTGTACGACTTCCTCTTTTCTGCCTGTTCCTCCAGTGAATCTTTGAATTCACGTGACGCACCCTCCGCGCTCAGCGCTGCGCGGTTCGCCGGCGTGTCGCGTGTCGAGACATTCTCTCTTTTATCGGCACGCTCGCTCGCGTTCAATATTCAATATCATAAATAAACCTTAATAAAAAGTTTCTTTAAAATATTTTTTAACGCTCTCCGTCACAGTGCTATTGCATTCCCTCATACTTTTTTTAGTGCATAGTGTAGAGCAGATTTTTGCAATTTACCTTTTTCCGATATATCTCGAAAGGTATTGGAGATATCAAAAAATATTTTATACAAAATTTATGGTAACAATATCTCTATCTAACTACATTAATAAAATTAAAAAAAAATTGTTTAAAAAAATTTTTTTTTAAATCTAATTACGGTAGTTAGATAGAAATACTTTTACTGTAAAACTTTTGTATAAAACATTTTTTAATATTTTGTTTAGTTTACAAGATATATCGAGAAAACGAAAAATGTCTCAATCTTTTAAGAGTGGTTTCACCCCTTTAAACCGTTTTTGGGCAGCTACGAAAAATTTCTAAATTTATGTATTTAACTCCTCTACATTTATGCCAAGTTTCATTAAAATCTGAATTTTCGAGTTCGCGAGGTTCCCTTGTTAGATTATTTGCAAAAGTCATATTATAAAATATATTAATATTAAATGCGCAATAATGTACAACAGACAAAGTAAATGATAAGCAATACATACGGAGAAAATTCCAAATATTGGGACGAGCTACATAAAATTTGCAAAAAATTGCAAAATGAAAATTCTCTACAAAATTATTTGTTCGTATGGATACACCAAAAACGGAGACTTTGTCCTTTAAGGGGGCCGTCTACATTAGGAGGCCAAAATTAAGCACTTATTTATGATTTTTTTCTAATGAAACTAAGCAATGGATCTTTTCGCGATTTTTTTCACTTATTGTGCATGTCTTTAGGTACTCAAAACAATTTTTATTATAAAATTTTATTTATTTAATTATAAGTTGTAAGCAAAAATGCACAACTGCCTTAAAAAATGTCTTTCACACTGCGTACATGATAACATCCAGTAGAATCGACTGAAAGGAAAAAACCAAAGTTTTTTGTAAAGTTTATGAGTATAGCTTCTAAGTGAATCTAAGAAAGCCATACATTTATTACAAAAAATTTATAAAAATGCATTTTGAAAAAAAATTGATTTTTTGTGAAAAATTTTTGACTTTTTTTTTAAATAACTTTTTTTTACATGACTTTTAATTTATACTTTAGGTTCACACAGAAGATAATTTAATAACCTTTAATTAAAAAAAAAATAGAAGTGGATTCGTCGATTAGTTTTTTTTTAATCGTGTACGCAGTTTCGAAAAAAGTGGTTTCGAGAAAAACGCGTTTAAAGCTTGCAATCAAAGAAAAAGGTTGATAAAAGCTTACTAATGATTGTTTATCCGTACTTTTCGATTAATCTACTATTCCTGCTCCATATAAATGTTCTCAGTGTCCTCATACAATTCATTCTTCTCCAACAGCCATTGTTTGTCGTAAGTACGTGTTTCCTGCGCAACAGATCTGCTACGACGATTTTGGCTAATCGTGCGATTGTTGTTTATTCTATCCGCAACATCTGTGCATATTGGTCTAATAATTATTTCCATGCATGACATGACTCTTGGAACCGACAAATAGCCTTCATTGAAAATTCCAGCAGCTATATAGGCAGCAATTTCAATGATTTTGCGGCCGCAATGGAAGTGTTTTGGGGTCAGTTGCCAAATCGTCGCATTAAAACTTTCATTGGCATTTTGTGTATACCCACCTAAACATCTCTCAAGTAATTCTTTCCGAGCAGGCAATGTACCTTTTCAAAGACCATTAGGGATTTTTACTTGCCGTCCCGTTCGGAGCGCTCGGGACGTGCACACTGCACGTGCTCTTTTCGGCCTGATATAATTTGAATCCATACTTGAGACTTCAGGAGCATGTTCTACGGATGAAATACTATCGATTTAAGCAAGAAAAAAAACATCGATTTTTTTACCTTCTAATGTAGACGGTCCCCTTAAAGGCAGCCAAGTAGGTCTTAAATAAAAAGTAAATTACAACACTACTGGATATTGTGTCGATATCGTATCGGCTTCCTCTTGAATTATTTACAATCCTTGTTCGAACATGTCAGCCGGAACCAACGGTAAAGCCATTGTGAGACCAAGAACTTTCCTTGGAGCAGGTGTTAATGTTAAGCCTTTCCAATGTCTTAATACTTAATGCACAACAAATATTTAAATAAAAATTAGCAAGCATGTTAAAATGAGTAGAAAAAAACTTAGATTATCAAATATTTATTAAGTATTAAAGCATTATTATTAAAATTTTATACGTACTTGATTGAAATAAAACCAACAACTGGTTAATCGTGCATCTGGAAAAATCTCTCTATCATTGCCACGCGTTCATAATCACTCATGACTGATCGTACTTCTTGCAGTGCATTTGGACGCAGCTCCTTTACTTTCCGCCAAATTGCACTACACATTTCCGTCGTGTGTTTTTCACACAATGCAAAGAGAACAGCTATGCCCTGAAATGAACAGATATTATACCAATTAATACACTTGCACATCTTATATTTTTGTCAAGAAAAACGGATAAAAGTTTTATTAACATAAAAAAAAAAACAAATTAAGAGATATAAAATTTGTATAATATTAAATTTAAATTATATAATACTTTTTATTAAATTTATATAATATACACTGGCGCAAAAAAAAACGAGACAAAAATTTTGACCGATTTAGGCAATTTTCAAAGTGATGCAACTTTGCGAAAAATCATCCAAATTACATGTACTTTTTTTTTAATTAAAGGGCAAAGACTCTATAAGAATCCCTAGGCGAAAGTTTGATTTGTTAAGTGCGAACCCTTTGTATCGCATGAAAACCAAACATGTTTTTTTAATTGAAAAAAGTAAAAGTTTGTTATCATTTTTCACAAGTTTCTCATTAAAATTTGGCTAATATTAATCAAGATTTTTAAAGTTCATTCTTTTCTAAGTAATTTAAAAAAAAATACATGTCGATACGATGTTTTTTGTTGATTGCACATGAGTTTGAAATTTGCATTGCATTTTAGGGTATTTTAGCAAATAAATACGGTATTTTTTGAATATCATGAATTTTGAGTATCAATATGATATTGCACATTGATTTTATTCGTGTTGAACTCAATCATACCGCTGTCATCAAAGTGACCTGATCTGCACCACGTGGAGAATGACGATCGAATTTTGTACATCATGTGGCTCTGAAATTCATCGGAGGTAATTTGTACTTACTGATCTGAATGTAACGGATAGCTGACGCACCAATTTCACTGAAGTCAACAGAAGATCACATTCATCTATACTCATAAACCCACACATACACGTAAACGTACATATACACATACTCATACATAAAAAATAAAAGTTTAAATTTTATTTTAAAAAATCAGTCTTTTCAGGGCCACATAATGTACAAAATTCGATCGTCATTCTCCACGTGGTGCAGATCAGGTCACTTTGATGACAGCGGTATAATTGAGTTCAACACGAATAAAATCAATGTTCAATATCATATTGATACTCAAAATTCATGATATTAAAAAAATACCGTATTTATTTGCTAAAATACCCTAAAATACAATGCAAATTTCAAACTCGTGTGCAATCAACAAAAAACATCGTATCGACATGTATTTTTATTTTAAATTGCTTAGAAAAGAATGAACTTGAAGAATCTTGATTATTAGTCAAATTTTAACGAGAAACTTGTGAAAAATGATAACAAACTTTTACTTTTTTCAATTAAAAAAAACATGTTTGGTTTTCATGCGATACAAAGGGTTCGCACTTAACAAATCAAACTTTTGCCTAGGGATTCTTAAAGTAGAGTCTTTGCCCTTTAATTGAAAAAAAAGTACATGTAATTTGGATGATTTTTCGCAAAGTTGCATCACTTTGAATATTGCCTAAAAATCGGTCAAAATTTTTGTCTTTTTTTGCGCCAGTGTATTTTAAATTTATAATACTTTTCTCTGACGTACAACTTACCGTATCCATATACTGGATGTATATAACTGCGCAAATAATGGCATTCGAAGAACTACCTGAATATAAAAATATATTTTTTGAACAATTATGTATCTTGACATATTTTGCTTCTCTTTTTTTTGCCCCAGCTCGTGTTAAATAATAAGAAATCACATTGCTCACCTTAAATGTACCATCCATATAAATTTCGGTTGTCGATACCAAAAGATCCAATAGAGCATCACTCGCAAATATAACTGCCCTATAACCATCGTCAGATAATATTATTCCTTTAAAAATATATTGAACTGGTGGATAATTCTTCAATACTACATCTAGTTCAACAATAGTTTGCGGTGTTTCCGGCCTTTGACGTAATTGTTCCCTGTTGAGAAAGTTTCTCACAGTGGAATAAGATACATGTACAGCTGCTACTGGATATCTGTAAAAAGCAATTGTTTATAATATTACGTCTTCTAAATTATGTTCTATTATTTTGTTTTCCTCGCCGTTTATAATATCAATACAGTTTTTCATTGCGTGTTTTATTTTTATTCCATGCTCAACAATTTACACTTACCTTCGGCATACAGTATCAAATATCTCTTTCGGTTTCATCAATGTTTCCTGACACATTTTCAACATCTCCTATTTAATTTTATTTTGTTCAAATACTGTATCATCTGGCGGATGATTGTGTGGTGATTTCAAAATATACATCCCATTAGGCTGATGGGCCAATAACGCGTAACATTCTAAACTTCGACGCGAGGAGCATCGATAAGTTCCTTTGCAACGTTTATCCATGTGATAAACATAATTGTCGTAAATAAATACGAACGTATCAGTACGTATTCCCGAGCGTTTCTCCATAATCCGACTGATATAAAAACTGAAAACTATATTGTTTATTAAATGAATATTCGCTGAAAACTATATTGTTTATTAAATGAATATTCGCTAAATATCTTTTCTAAATACCCAGCAAACACAATGTTACATGTAATGTACATGTTAGTTGTAATTTCCCACTCGATAATATAAATACATTATAACATATGTGTTATATGCACTTACATTATTGAGTGAGAAATAACAACTAACATGTAAGTTACATGTAACATTGTGTTTGCTGGGTATACACTCACATTTTTTTTCTTCGTAACGAATGTTCTTCTGTAGGCTACTTGGCGATAGGCAAGGGATAAAAGGAATAATAGAATGATACGTCTAAGGTCAGTATTCATAGTCGAGTCATAGATTTTAAGATTATCTTAAGTACCGTCTTAAGGGGGATGTTTAAGGGGTCGGGTCATGCGAATTCGGCTCGCGTTTCCGCGGACGAAAGAGGCGAACGCTTAGAAGCCGGTTTTAAGTTAAAGCCCAATACTTTCGATGGAACAGTTTCGCCACAGGAATTTCTCTTGCAGTTTGATTTAGTTGCTCGTGCGAATCTTTGGAATGACTCTTTTAAAGCCATCGCTCTCGCTTCTTGTCTGCGGGGTAAAGCACGTTCTGTTTTGGAGTCTGTTCAGAATCTCGAAAATTTAGAATTCTCGGAATTGAAATCCAGGTTAGAATTACGCTTGGGGAGACGCGTTTCTCTCAAAGTTGTTATACGCAGTTTGCAAACCGTAGACAAAAATTCGGGGAAGATTTTGCTACTCTAGAAGCAAAATTAGAGAGACTCTCTTAATTCGCTTATCCTGAATGTTCTTACGCAGTGCGCGAGATAGCTTGCGCAGAATTTATTTCGGCGCTTTCAGATCAAAATATTTAAAAAACTTTGCAGTTGGAGGGAATTTCTTCTCTTTATGCTGCGATTAAAAGGGCAAAAACTTTAAAGATTATCCTTGGAGAGAAACGCGAAGGAGCAGGTTCTTATTTTAAAAAGCGAAATTTTAATTTTGAAAAGAAAGCTGCTTCGGAGGAAACAGAAAAGAAAAAGGAAGATAGTGGGGAAGGAAAGAAACGTTTCGGGAACAAGGTTTCTAAAGAGTGTTGGACTTGTGGGAAAATTGGACATTTCCGGTCTGAATGCCCAATGAAAGGGAAAAACTGGGTTTAGTTGGACTTTTCAGAGCGAGTTCAACTTCCGCGAGAAATGCTCCAATGATTAGACGTATGGGAAGTTGTTTCTTTAATTCTGTAAGAGAGGAAAAATTTATTTATTATGGAAAATTGGAAGGAAAAACTTGTTCCTTCAAGATTGATACGGGTTCCGATGTTTCTATTGTGAATTGTGAGTTTGTAAAAAAAGAAAGTAAAAAGTTAAAAAAGAAATCTTATGTTTTTAAATATCCCACGGGGGAGACAGTCCCTGTAAATTACAGAGTTTTTGTAAAGATTGAATTGGGGAAATTTTCTTTGAAAGTTCCAATGTTTGTTGCTGATATTAAAGATGATTGTTTGTTGGGAGCGGATTTTCTTGAAATTATCAATTTACAGGGAATTTTCGATGCTGCTTTTGATTCAGAAAGTTTGAATAAAAGTGATTCTTTTTGTTGTTCTCAAATTATTGAATCTGTAGAAAAAAATCCTCTTTTCTTGAAGGAACTTGTTGAGAAAAATTTTCATAATTTAAATGAGATAGAAAAAGCTAAATTTGCCAATTTCCTAAATAAATTTGAGGATGTTTTCTCTGAAAACATTGTCGCGGGGAACTGTAATATAGGTATGCATGTTATTAATGTGAAAAATTCTCTTCCCATTAAGCAGGTTCCTCGGCGTATTCCCATTCAAATGCGCGGGGAGGTTAATAAAATTGAGGAGATAAGAGCTCAAGGCGTAATTGAGGAGTCACAGGGCCCTTGGATATCTCCCGCAGTTTTAGTCCGGAAAAAAGATGGAAGTATAAGATTTTGTGTGGACTATAGAAAATTGAATGGGTTTACTGAGAAGGATTCGTATTCTCTTCTCAGGATTGATGACATACTCGATCAGCTCTCAGGTAACATCTGGTTTTCCACCTTAGATTTAAAAAGTGATTATTGGCAAATAAAAATTCGCCCTGAAGATAGAAAAAAGACAGCTTTTTCCATCGAAAACGGGCTTTGACAATTTACGGTGATGCCTTTTGGCTCATGTAATGCTCCTACGACTTTTGAGCGTGTAATGGAAAAAGTTTTACACGGTTTACTCTATAAAATTTGTTTAGTTTATCTCGATAATGTTATCATTTATGGAAAAAGTTTTTCTGAGATGCTTGAAAATTTAAAAAAGGTTTTCTCACGTTTACAAGAAGTTAATTTGAAAGTTAACCCAAAGAAGTGTAATTTTCTAGAAAAAAGTGTTAAATATTTAGGTCATATTGTTTCCGAACACGGTATTACTACTGATCTCGAAAAGATAGCTGCTGTAAAAAAATGGCCTGTTCCGCATAATAAAAAGCAATTAAGGAGCTTTCTCGGATTTTGCTCATATTACAGAAAATTTGTTAAAGGGTTTTCTACTTTAGCCAAATATATGCGCTTACGGAAAATCGAGTTCATTTTGTCTGGGAAGAAAATTGTCTTTCTGTGTTTAAGGAATTAAAACATAAGTTATCTTCTTCCTCTATACTTGCGTTTCCAAAAGAAGAAGGGGAATTTATTTTAGACACAGATGCTTCTAATCTTGGGATAGGAGCAGTTCTTTCTCAAAAACAGGAAGGAAAGGAAAAGGTCATTGCTTATTTCAGTCGAGTTCTCAACAAAACCGAGCGAAACTATTGTGTAACACGTCGCGAATTGTTGGCAATTATAGAATCTTTAAAGTCTTTCCGGCATTACCTTCTTGGGAGGAAATTTTTAATTCGGACAGATCATGTTTCTTTAAAGTGGTTGTTATCTTTTAAAGATCTGGACGAGCAGTTGGCTGAAGGAACTTCAACAATATGACTTTGAGATTCTGCACCGGAAAGGATTAATTCATAAACATGCTGACGGACTTTCTAGACGTCTTTGCGAATCGAGCGGTTGTGGTTATTGCTCTAGGGTAGAGGAAAGGAACATTAAAGGAAAAGGAATTACTGTTGCTCGAATTTCTTTTTCAGAAGATCTTTTAAAAGAATGGCGTAAGGAGCAGAGGGAAGATCCGACCATTTCTATCTTTTACCGTGCCAAGGAGGCAGGAGTGCGTCCTGCTCGTTCGGAGCTGGGTGACGGAGACATTTCGGCTCAAATTTATTGGAATTATTGGGACGCCCTAAGTTTAAAGAATGGAATTTTATATAAAAGGTGGACTGCTCCTGATCTTAAATCCAATGTTCTTCAACTTATGGTCCCTCATAGGAGAGTAACTCAAATTTTGGAGGAAGCTCATGACTCTCCAACGGGAGGACATTTTGGCGTCAATAAAACTCTAGATAGAATCCGGAAGCAATTTTTCTGGGCTACTTGCAAACAAGACGTTGAGGAGTGGTGTCAAACCTGCAAGGTCTGCATTTCCAAAAGAGGTCCTTCGGGAAAAGGGAGATTCCTCTTACAAGTTTATAATGTGGGAGCTCCATTTGTTCGAGTTCAAATGGATATTTTGGGCCCTTTGCCTTCTTCTAAAGCCGGAAATAAATATTTGCTCGTTATCGTCGATTGTTTCACTAAATGGGTGGAAGCCTTCTCTCTTAAGAGCATTAGGGCAAAAACTGTAGCGGAAATTTTTGTCAGTCAGGTGATTTCCAGGCATGGAGTTCCCTTAGAGATTCATACAGATCAGGGAAGGAATTTCGAGTCAAAACTTTTCTTGGAACTTGTGGTTCTTTTAAGGAGCTGAAAGACGAGAAATACCTCTCTCCATCCTCAGTCTGATGGTCAGGTGGAGCCTCAGCATCAAACAATTATTAATTATCTTGCAAAATTTGTTTTAGAAAATCAAAGGGATTGGGATCGTTAAATTCCCATCGTTTCTTCTCGCTTATAGATCTTCATGAAACTACTGGAGTCTCTCCCGCGGAGATGTATTTGGCGTGAGATCTAAAATTGCCCTTGGATCTTTTACGAGGGAGCCCACCGGAATTTAATGAGGATGCACAATGTCCGATAGGATATGTAGGAAATTTAAAACGGAAATTAAAGGAGTTACATTCTATTGTTAGGGAGCATATGGACATCAAGTCTTCTCGCGTTAAAGCTTGGTACAATCGAAAAGCTAGACTTGTTTTCTTTCATGAGGGGCAGAAGGTTTGGTTGTTTAATCCTCAAAGAAGTAAGGGGAAAACTCCCAAATTGCAAAACAATTGAGAGGGCCCTTACATTGTAATTAAGAAGCTTGGTGATGTAGTTTATTGTATCCAGAAATCTTCTAGGCAAAGAAAGAAAGTAGTACATGCTGATAGACTCGCTCCTTTTTCTGAAAAATGTATTTAGGGGTTTTAAATTTTGAAAGTCGGAGCCTTTTCTTAAAATTAGAACATAGTTAAGGAATTTAATTTTTCAGTTTTTCTGTGTTGAAATATTTCTTGTAGATTTCTTCGAGAGAAAAAGAAAACTCAAGACTTAAATGGAGTTCTGATGCTGACGAAGGGGACCGATGCAGGGGATCTTTTGGGCGGAAGCATGGACCTCTTGTTTATCTTCTTGGGCCCTTATCGGGTTGGCTATTGGAAGTCTTTTTAAAAGATATTTTTAAAAGAAGACCGCTTCGCCCACGGTTTTTTCCTTGTGGTTTTCCGTAGAACGTAGGGCAAATACCGAAGCGGGGACTAGGGGAGTCCTTTGGGACGGCAGGGCCACGGGAATCTATTTCCCCCCCCCCCTTGTCCGAAATTGCTCAAGTTTCAGTAGCAGCGTCCAGGGAAAAGGGAGGAAGAGGAAAGTGTCTGGGAGCAAAGGAGGAAGAATTCGGTCACGAGATAGACGTAAAGTTTCCGAGGAAAGCACTAAAGCAAGAGTTCGCAGCAGCAGCTCAGGCTGAGCGGGAAGAAGGCCTCGGAGAACTTTAGCCTTTCAGAAAGGATCGGAAAAATTTTCTTATAAGGAAACCCGGACTTGCGGATTGACGGGACGTCAATCCAAAAGAGGGAGAGCAGTGTTGCGCCCGAGTCGGGAGATCGTTCGGTGCATCGGGATTTCTCCGTGGAACGTAAACGTTGTCCCTTGATTACGGATGTTGACGCGTTGTCAAGGGAGAGTTCAGCTTGAGATTTTAAGCCAAGCGGATATTTACGGTTATACTGTATCTCTACGAGAAAATAAAGTTTTAAGTTTAAACGAAACAGCCGGCTATTTCTTTTGCGTAACAGCGTCGCGAGTGGGAGACAGTGCAACAATATAATATCAATATTAATTAAAAAAGTTGTCATAGCATCTTATTAATATTATTCTATTCTATGCTTTAATTTATATTTTGTTTTTCAGATTTTTATGATAAAGTAATAATGCAATAATGTTAAATTATACCCATGCATTCAGCATCGCATACAGCACAGTTACAATTGCAGAAATATTTCATAAATATTCCAATATAATAATGAAATATTGCATATACCTTGCGAAAGGTTGCTGCAATACTGTTGCAACATTAAAATGTCTGCCCTGAGTAACATTGCAATGCAACATCACAGTAATCTTCCAATGTACATAACCAATCAAAACATAACAATTAATGATTACTAGTACCTATTATATTTTTGCGCTATAAAAGACACTTTTAAACAATTATGATAAAAAATTAAAAACAATAAAATTTAATAACGCTAAAGTAATAAATTAACCAATTAATATTGAGAATTTTTTAAAAGTCAGAATAGTAGTGACTGGTTTGTTTATTTGTTTTAAAATTTTTGCTACGTATTTTAACTTATAATATGTTTTAAAAATTTTTGAATAACAAAGTTTTTTTTTGGAAAACAAGAATTTCTTACTTTTTGTGTGATGTATGATTGTAGAGTGAGGCCCGATTGCGCACATAAGCGATTGGACATAGTAGTATTTCCCGATTGGACACGGGCCCGATTGTACACGAACCCGATTGCACACAAACCCAATTGCATACTGACCCGATTGCACACCGACCTGATTGCACACGACCCGTTTGCACACGGACCCGATTGCGTACCGACCCGTTTGCACACAGACCCGATTGCACACGATTCCGCATCGCAGAATAATGCAAAAACAATTTAGATAGCACAGAAAAATTTTATAAATATTTCACGAATTTATTTTTATAAAACATTTTTTAAAAGTTATATAATTGTTTTTCATAAATTATTTAGAAATAATACAAAAATTATTATTAACAATATATAAAATATATTTTTTAAATGTATTGAAAAATATTTATGGTATATAAACTCGAAATATTTTTTATATTTTTGGATTATAATAGCATAAACATTTATTTTTAATATTTTCATAAATATTTATTATAATTTTTTCATACTTGGCAAACTCAGACATAAACATACGTACAAAATATTTATTATAATATTTTTCTTTCTTATACATATTTTATAGTCACAAACTCATCTGGTGCAGAAAATGCTTTGTGCACACACATAAACACACACACACGGCGGTTGCAAGGGGAGCTTCGTCCCCCTCCCGCACTCACCCCGTCCAAGTCGCTAATCCATGTACTAGCTGCAATGCGAAATTGTATCGTGTGCAATTGGGTCCGTGTGCAAACGGGTCGGTGCGCAATCGGATCCGTTTGCAATCGAGTCCGTGTGCAAACGGGTCGTATGCAATCAGGTCGGTACGCAATCGGGTCCGTGTGCAAACGGGTCGGTGCGCAATCGGTTCCGTGTGCAATCAGGTCCGTGTGCAATCGGGTCTGTGTCCAATCGAGTCCGTGTCTAATCGCGACTGTGTCCAATCGGGAAATACTACTATGTCCAATCGCCTATGTGCGCAATCGGGACAGTCCCATGTTTGTATGTATACGTATATATGTAATATATATTATATAAATAAAAAATATTTATAAAACAGACTATAAAATATATGTTTGTCTTGAACATTTGTGAAATATTGCTGCAACATTTCTCATGAAATGTTACAATTGCATGTTCTTGCAATGTCTCTACAATATTACATTGTAACTTAAAATGTTGTAATGTTTCTGCAACATTCTAAAAACTTTTGTGCTGTATAGGATATGAATAAACTGAAATATCTATTGTCACACAATAGTTACCTATTATTTATTATAAAAACGTAATTTTCATCACATTTTGCAGCTTTCTATATGGTAAACAATTTTGCAGTTAAATAGCACTAAGATTATTTGATAATTGTACAGAATAGGTACTTTTCCGAATTTTGATATTTTTAACTATCTTGATAAACAGCTTTTTTGTGACTCCGACAACGATAAATAATTAATTGGGGGAGCCCGAAAAATATGTAACTTATTAATTTTTTTGAGCATTAAAAAAAATGGTTTTTCGTATGTTTTGACATAACAAATATATAGTGGTTCTTAAAAATTTTGACATATGTTGTCAAAGTCCTGAGTGACCTTGAGTAGACGTCGCTTGTATTTTCTAAAATATCGTCATGAAAATAACAAAAAAGCAGGTGGAAGCAGTAGGTGTGTGTGTGTACACACACACACACACACACACACACACACACACACACATACACGCGGGGTGCAATATACATAGGTTGCCAATGTACATTGCAAGCAAAGTAAAGTCCACATGAGTTAGCGACTTTAACGGGTTGGGGGCGAGAGGCCCCCTTTGTACACTTGCGTGTGTGTGTGTGTGTGTGTGTGTGTGTGTGTGTGTGTGTGTGTGTGTGTGTGTGTGTGTGTGTGCGCGCGCAAAGCATTCTCTGCACCACGTGGGTTTGCGACTTTCCATGCAAAAGATTAGCAAGATCCTTATACTTCCACGCACTTTCATATGCATTTGTATTATTATATTGTTACTAGAAATCACATGTAGGAACTGCTTCAATTTGGGCACTTAATATGCCATTAGAATACAAGGGAATCATTACAAGTACACATACATTTTAAATTCGCGCCTTTATTTCATGCATACGTAACCACCGAACATGCATAAATGGCCGCGAATCATGTACATATGACTGTAGAGCATGCGCACATAGCTACGGAGAGTGTTCGAGCTGTAGGCAATAGTGCCATGTGTGCAATTGAGCTCGTGCGCAAAAGAGTTTGTGGGCAATCGATTTGTAGGCAAACGGTTCTGTGCGCAAAAGATTTGTTGGCAAACGGTCTGCTAGCAATCGGTGTTGTTGGCAATTAATTTGTAGGCAGTTGGGGCCCTTCCGTCTGATCCCAGCAGGCGTCCCAGCGAGAAACGGTAATGAATTCGACATCAATTCGACGTCGAATCGATGTACTATTTCTCACTGGGCGTGTCGTTGGTTCAAGCAATGCTGGACAGTATCCACCCAATGAACAATATGTTGTCAAAAAAATTTTTAAAAGATATCCTAGCTGTTTCTGAACCTGATAACATAAAGAACTTCTAAAAGATAACATAATGATGTCAGAATGTTAACCAATGCTCCGTTTTTTTGAGAACAGAAAGATATCACGAAACTGATATCTAAAAGATTTTTTTAATTGGATATATTTTTAAAGTAGTCAAAATTTGTTAGCATATATACACTGGCGCAAAAAAAACAAAACAAAATTTTTGACCGATTTTTAGTCGATCTTCAAAGTGATGCAATTTTGCGAAAAATCATCCAAATTACATGTACTTTTTTTTAATTAAAGGGCAAAGACTCTACTTTGAGAATCCCAACGCGAAAGTTTGATTTGTTAAGTGCAATCCTTTTGTATTGCATGAAAACCAAACATGTGTTTTTTAACTGAAAAAAGTAAAAGTTTGTTATCATTTTGCACAAGTTTCTCGTTAAAATCTTGCTAATATTAATTTAGATTCTTAAAGTTCATTCTTTTCTAAGCGATTTAAAAAAAAATACATGTCGATACGATGTTTTTTGTTGATTGCACGCGAGTTTCAAATTTGCACTGCATTTTAAGGTATTTTAGCGAATAAATATGGTATTTTTTGAATATCATGAATTTTGAGTATCAATATGATATTGCACATTGATTTTATTCGTGTTGAACTCAATCATACCGCTGTCATCAAAGTGACCCGATCTGCACCACGTGGAGAATGACGATCGGATTTTGTACATCATGTGGCTCTGAAATTCATCGGTGGAAATTTGTACTTACTGATCTGAATATAACGGATAGCTGACGCACCAATTTCACTGAAGTCAACAGAAGATCACATTCATCTATACTCATAAACCCACACATACACGTAAACATACATATACACATACTCATACATAAAAAATAAAAGTTTAAATTTTATTTTAAAAAATCTGCTTTTTCAGGGTCACATGATGTACAAAATCCGATCGTCATTCTCCACGTGATGCAGATCAGGTCACTTTGATGACAGCGGTATGATTGAGTTCAACACGAATAAAATCAATGTGCAATATCATATTGATACACAAAATTCATAATATTCAAAAAATATCGTATTTATTTGCTAAAATACCTTAAAATGCAGTGCAAATTTCAAACTCGTGTGCAATCAACAAAAAACATCGTATCGACATGTATTTTTTTTAATTGCTTAGAAAAGAATGAACTTTAAGAATCTGATTTAATATTAGCAAAATTTTAACGAGAAACTTGTGCAAAATGATAACAAACTTTTACTTTTTTCAATTAAAAAACACATGTTTGGTTTTCATGCGATACAAAGTATTGCGATACTACATGCGATACAAAGGTTCGCACTTAACAAATCAAACTTTCGCGTAGGAGTTCTCAAAGTAGAGTCTTTGCCCTTTAATTAAAAAAAAGTACATGTAATTTGGATGATTTTTCGCAAAGTTGCATTACTTTGAAAATTGCCTAAAAATCGGTCAAAAATTTTGTTTTGTTTTTTTTTGCGCCAGTGTAGTTCCTATTTATATTTAAAACATTTATATTTAAGACATCTTGTTTATGTCAACATATTTTCTTTTTTCTTTCTTATTTATGATATTTAAAAGAGATCTAAAATATGTCAACATATAGATTTCTTATTAATGATATCTAAAAGATAATATTGTAAAGGTATTTTTAGGGAAATTATTAACATATATATTTACATAATATTTATATTTAAATAATAGCTGTTTATAAAACTTGAGGTTTCAATATAACCTAAGAAGCTGGTATGGTAACGCATTTCACTTTTCACATTTTCAGCGTTGCCTTTACTGATTGGTGTATACTTTTAGAACTAACGATATACACCAATCACTGTTGCTCACTTTTCACATTTTCACAGTGAATGAGTTCACCCAAGAACTGTAATAGACCCCCTGGGCACAAATATATGAGTAGCTATAATGTTTAAGCATGTACAACACGAGCCTTGTACGAGTTTGCCTGATACTGAATCCGACAAAATAGAATTGAAAGGTAAATCATTCGGTTCGTCGTATAAATTAAGACCTCCGTCGTCATCAGCTGGTATATTAAAAAGAGAGCGCCCCGATTGACCACGTCCTAATTAACAACAACTTTTCTAATTGGTAGTCCAACAGAAAAACTCTAAGCATTTAGTGTTATAAATGGTTGTGGTCAATTGCAACGTGGTCAATCGGGGTGCTCCCTATTAAAAATATGTTCATCTGTCAAATACATCAAAAAATTTGTTACTAATAGGCGATTTTTGGCGATCGTTTGGTACACTTTGATACGTGTATCAAACGATCCCCCAAAATCGCCTAATATAGCGATAATATTATTAACATAATTGAAATGTATACATATACACATACCTTCATTTATCATTATCATGTAACGTACATGTAACATTGCGTTTTCTGGGATTACATTAAAAGTTTTTTGCATATATTTAAATTACAATATGCAATTTTTATTCGCAGATATGCATGCAATTATATATAGTATGTATGTACAATTGCGCAATATTAAGAAGTATGAGATATAAGTTTTAACAAATAAAAATTAAAAAGCTAACATCCCCATTTACCTTTTAACTTATTTATCCATCCATTCATCCATCCATATATCAATAAAAAAAGACGGTGGAAATAATACAAAAAATTATATGGGTTATATTATATATAATACAAAAAAGTCGTGTTATATTATATATATAATACAAAAAGACCGTGAAAATCTATTTTCTATAATAAAAAGGGCGATAGAACATTAATACAAATATAAGAAGGGTTTTCTTGTACTTTATCCATCCAGCTATCCGTAATAAAAAAGACCGTATAGACGTGAGAAGTTGCTCGTGGTCGAGCAGTATTATTACCACTTTTCCGCGACGCCGATTGGTGCCGATTCGTTTGACTCACTTTATGTTCAACAGTAGTGCTTATCCCGAGTTCGCATCTCCAACCGTTTTCGAGATGTGAATATTTTAAGATTAATTAATTAATTAATTAGTTAATTAATTAATTTAGGATACGCATTGACTCTCCGAAGTGTTCCGACGACAGTAGTGCTTATCCCGAGTTCGCATCTCCAATTGTTCTCGGTTAATTAATTAATATGCACAAATTAATTAATCCGAAGACATCTGATAATAATTTGTGCACAAAAGAGCACGTAGGCAATCGAGCTGTAGGCAATAGTACCATGTGTGCAATTGAGCTTGTGCGCAACAGAGTTTGTAGGCAATCGATCTGTAGGCAATAATATTATATGTGCACCATAGGTTGTGCGCAAAAATTTATGTGTGCAAACGTACGGCGTCTTTTAATTTTTAATTTGTGGACAAAAGAGCATGTAGGCAATCGAGCTGTAGGCAATAATATCATGTGTGCAATTGAGCCATGTAGGCAATCGAGCTGTAGGCAATAGTGCCATGTGTGCAATTGAGCTCGTGCGCAAAAGAGTTTGTAGGCAATCGATTTGTAGGCAAACGGTAAGTAGGCAAATTGTAGGTTCTGTGCGCAAAAGATTTGTTGGCAACGGTCTGTTGGCAATCGGTGCTGTTGGCAATTAATTTTTAGGCAGCTGAGGCCCTCCCGATATCTCCCTGTAACCGCTCGGTATGGAGATTCACGAATTGAAATACTACACGCTAAAAATCTCGCCAGACATAACAGTGGTAACAAGTTATTTTGTGTCATCGTAATAATGTTTTTTATTTAATTAATTGGACTATTAAACTAAATAATTTAGTTGGATCAAACACATTTTGCGTTTTCCAATAATTTTTTTCTCAGTTTACAAATACATAGAATAAAAATTAATATTGAGGTTTTTACCTTTTATTAAACGCAATGTTTCCCATTATACTTCCTTTTTAAAATACTTTTTCTGAACACTTAGTTAATAGACCTGGCATAAAAGTATGTAAAAATAATTTTTTAAAAATTAATAAAAAAACAATTAATAAATATCAATAAATAAGAAATTGAAATGTTATTAATGTGACTTAAAATAATTATTTATTTAAACTTGCATCCAATGGAGGGTTATAAAAATATAATATAAAAATATAATATAAAAAAATATATGAATGTATTTTTTTGTATGTTAACATATGTTTTATTTATAAATAAAATTTTTATAAATTGTTTAGTTTTCAAGAAAATTGGAAATAAAAATGAAGATGAAAATTCTGCCATAGAATTTCATAATTTAAACGACCTATTAACTATGTCTGACACAGAAAATACAAATAAAGATTTAATTATTCTTCCACAGCATCAAAGATGTGCTAGTCACACAAATCTTTTTGCAAAAGATACGGAAAAGCTTTTAGAAGATAATGTTTTGTACAAAAAGAAATATAGAATAATATTTGGCAAATTATCAAAGTTATGGAACAAACAAAACCAGTATACACAAATCGCAGATAAAATTAAAGGAACTTACAGAATTTATTAAAAAAATGTTATTACAAGGTAAAAAGTTTATAATATTTTCATTTTTTATATTATACATTTATAATTAATAATAATAATAATACATATTCTTTAGACTCTTCTTTAGTATATATTCTTTTAGACTATATGTAAACCAAGTCTTCTTGGCTATATTATACTAAAGAGAATAAAGATTATATATTTTTTTAATAATAAAATTCACCAGCTTGTAAGATGCATAAGCATAATATATATAAGTAGAAAACGGTCAAAGACAAGCATTAAAAACGGTTGGTAGATTTAATTCATTGAGAATTTAATTTCAATTCAACATCGCTTATTGATGAAGAAAAAGACCGATGAGAATAAAACGTACAGTTTCGGACTTATTTGTCCTTCTTCAGCATATAATGTGTCCGCAAGAACTACTCAAATGTCCGTTAGTACAACAAAATAATATCTGGATATCGGCATATATACAATACATGACATTATGATAAACATGTGAAAACTTCACAAAACGCAACCTATGTGGATCTTTGCCAATTATTAATGTCCGTTCTTTAGTAATATATGATTGTGGGGTCTTTCTGAGTTCTTTTGATGCAAGACCAATTTTGAAAGAATATATATATTTATAATTTTTATATTTTTATTTTTCTTATAATATTTATATTGAATGTTGTTCGCGCTCGAGGTTGAAAATCGTCGCGAACCTCGAATGATCATTGAAAACCGCAGGGTCTCAATGAGAAGGCTCAGGGACTTAAGGCGTGGAGAGGAGAAAAGGAGATAGAGAATCTGATGGAGACGCAAACGGTGCGACCGGCGAGAGAGTAAGAGAGAGAGAGAGACAGAGCGAGCGCGAGGAATCGGGAGAAAAGAAGCAAGCGAGTGCGGAAAATGTGATCAGGACACGCGGATGACGGATGCGTGCCTCGATCGCGAGCTTGAGATAGTTGAGTGACGTAATCGTTCTGTTATTGGCACTCACGCACTGATCGCATCTAAGAGTCGGATCTTTCACTACTCTTTTTCGCACTCGTCTCTATTCGCGCGATACGATACTCGCTTGACAGTTTTCGCTCGTCTGCCGGTGCCGATCCCGGCGCGATCCACCGATGGCTTCGAATCCGGGGAGACGCGAGGCGCAGAACGTGATTTCCACGCAAGGCATCATGCCCGAAAATCGGGTTCACATTATGATTTGCACTAGCAGACCACGAGGGACACATCACACCGAGAACGGCTTACCATACAACAGAAAATTAGAGCGATTCTGAACAAATGTAAATATCGATTTTTGGGGGGAATAATAAGAATTATTATTTTCTAAATTTATTATTTTTTATTTTATTTTATTTATATTAAATTCATTATTTTTTATTTTTTATTTTATAAATTTATTATTTTTTACTTTTATATGTGGAATTTTATCTTTGATTGTGTATTTCAACTGGTGACGTTATTATAAAATAATACTGAACAAATTAATTCAACAATGTTTGGATTACTGCGATTTGCAAAGATTAACCGATGAAAAAATTAAATTTTGAAATGAATACTGTCAGGTAAATTACAACTTAATGAGTATATTTTTTGTAATATTCTGCATGAAAAATTATAAAAATAAGATAGCTAAAAATTAAATAATTTATAAGATTTTTTAATACATCTATTTTTATGTAAAACGTACAAAATATCTTGTAAAATATTTAATTTTTAATAATTTCATATTATAATATTTTGTACACAAATTAATGAGACAAGAATAAATATGTAATTTGCTACATATTTTTTTTTACAATTATGCGTTTTCTTTACACTAATCAATTCGTCTTATTATTTTATGTACAAATGTATTACGATAAAATTATTGAAAGTTAAATATTTTACAATATTTTAATTGTAAATGTTATTATAGTTATATTGTAGATATTTTATAAATTATGTATGATACCATATCTTAAATTAAGATATAAAAATATTTTATAAACCCTTCAATTTTTGGCTATCGTTGATTACTTTTTATGCAGAATATTATAGAAAATCTACTTATCTCATTTGTATAATTTTTATTTATTATGCAACTATGTAATTATCTATAATCTTCTCGATTTATATTAAATAATGAAACTTTTAGCACGTGCGTTAGATATATTACAAAGTAAAATAGTATGTATACGGGATATTTCCTGCCTGTTTTAAATACTTTGCAACAAAAACTAAAAAACATATCAATGAATTGTAAATCGCCTAACGGTCTACATCGAATCTTAGTGGTGAATATAATTCTTTTATATTAAATTTAATTTTCTTAGTTTTATTTTAAAATTTGTTGCGCCTTGCGGTACAACAAAGGATTTTTGCCGTACCTTGCGGTGCGACAAAAGATCTTTCGGGATTCGTTACTGCCCAAGGAGTAGGAACTCGCGGAAAGAGGCGGCTGTTGTTGGCAGGGTCCTCAAATCACTCACTCACTGATTCTAAGTTAATTTGATATAACAGATTTATTTCACTGTGGTTGTACATTGGTTGCAGTCGACGAAGGTGCCGCGTCGTATTACACTTGATTAGGTACGGCGCGTGACTCGGAGTTAACGCGTCGTATCTTTGCTCGCTTGAGATTTGCTTGCGGCTAAGTCCCGAACTCATACTTCACTCGTGCGGGCCGTACGTATCGGCTTGATTTCTAATCACTGATCCCGCTGGCCGCTGTTCGGCAGCAGCTTAAATAGTGTCGCGGATTTAATTATTAGTGGGGGCATCGGGCTCTCCGCATGACCATATACGGCGGGCGGGAAATATTTGCGAGCTTAGCAACAATTGCCAAAATGCAGGTGTGCATTTCCAGTGGCATGATTGTTGCTAAGCTGGCTTCGCTAATTCTTTAAGGTAGCTGGTGCGTTGCCCAGTGCGATGACCGGCCGGCAGCGCACGAGGCATATGTCACCTGACACCTTATGATAGCGAGCCTTCCTCGGCGAGCTAAATGATAATTTGAATACTTTATTTGTAATATAATTTTATTGGTTGTGTTCCGCTCACAACAAACTAAATTAAAACTAAAAAACTTCAATAAATCTAATTTTACATATTGTCATTAAACTATTTAGCAAGGTTTAAATAAAAAAGGAAACTATTTAGAAAGGTTTAAATAAAACGTATTTATTAATTAAGTTATTTACACATGTTACTTAATTTCAAATAAGGATTTGATTAACAAAATGTTTTTTATTTTAAAATATTGGTTTAAAATTACTGATTTTAAAAAACCAATGTTGTTTATTTACTATTTTTAATTTTAGATTCCTTACGTCCTACCGTAAAAGTCGTATATGACAAAATCGTATGTGATCGCGTGCGTGCGTGCGTGCGTGCGTGCGTGTGTGTGTGTGTGGACCCAGTGATAGGGTGGCAATGTTTTTGGGAGAGAAAGAAAGGAACCATGGCGTCATGGTGTTGTACCTTGCGGTGCAACAAAATGATTTTGCCATACCTTGCGGTGCGACAAATAATCTTATTGGGTTCGTTGCTGCCTTAGGAGTAGGAACTCGCGAAAGGAGGCTTTCGTTGGCAGGGTCCTCGAGTCACCAACACACTTGTTATTAGTAATTAACAAAAGAGATATTTATTCTCTGTAGTTACAAGGCAATTCTTTACACTTGCGATCAGTGCCGTGTCGTTTTACTCAGAGGTGATAAGATACGGCACGCGGCTCTGAGATAGCGCGCTGTAGATTCACTCACTCGAGAAGCGTTGTGACTAAAAAGGAAACCTCGCGAACCCGTAAATTCTGATTTTAATGAAACTTGGCATAAATGTAGAGGGGGTGAATACATGAATTTAGAAATTTTCAGTTGGTGCCTAAAAATGGTTTAAAGGTGTGAAACCACCCTTCAAAATTGAGACATTTTTGCGATTTTTCGATATATCTCGTAAACTAAACAAAATAAAAAAAAATGTTTTATACGAAAGTTTTACAGTATAAATACCTTTATTTAACTATGCTACTAATATAAAAAAAATTTTTTGGAAAAGTAAATAGCATAGTTAAATAGAGGTATTTATACTGTAAAACTTTCGTATGAAACATTTTTTAATATTTTGTTTAATTTACGAGATATATCGAGAAAAATGTTTCAACTTTAAAGGGTGGTTTCACCCCTTCAAACCGTTTTTGAATCAAAATAGAAAATTTCTAAATTCATGTATTTACCCCTTCTACATTTATGTCAAGTTTCATTAAAATCAGAAAATTTTCCGTTTGGGCTTATAAACGGCTTGAAGGAATAAAACCACCCTTTAAAGGTTGAGACATCTTTTTGAGTCTTTTTAACAGTTGCGCAATATTAGTCACGTTGTTTTCACATAGTTCATTCTGGCTACGTCACATATTTCACATTCAAGTTTTATATTCGTCATGTCGCAATATGTATCGTATATGAAATGGAAATCACGTATCTTTATTAATAATGTTACGCGTCATTTTCACATCAGTATCAAATCTAACGTGTGCTTGATCAGTACATCAATATCACATCTAACATGTATTTAATTTTTCCGTTAGATTGTTTTTAATTAAGTGAAGCATAATGTTACACATAAATGTTGCGAATGTTCTTAATATGTTAGTAATTTTCTTTCAAATTACACATATTCCACCAACGCCTATAAATAAAAAAGAAATACAATTACGTGATGTGATAAAGGATATTATAACAAATGCAGTGGATGACTTATCATTTGATGTACAGACTGATACTGCTTTAGAATTTCAAAGTTATTGGGAAGTGGATTTACCTGACATAGAATATGTAACAAATAAAGAGGAAGAATTTTTAGAAAATGATAATGTTGATTATGAACCTGATAATGAAGAAAATTGTGAACCAGGAGACGAAATTTTAAATAGTAACTATAAAAGGAAAGCCGTCGAATATTGGAAAAGTGGGAAAAAAGGCCGATACTCTCTTTCAGCAGTGCAACATCGCTTCAGAAAAGTCAAGACAGTACAACAATTATATCGATGGGAAAATAGTCTACAAAAAGGAAGTAATCGTAGGGAAAAATTGTAATATATGTCCCAATATATTTTACATCATTCTAAAGACGCTAATGATGAACAACAGATTATTCATAATTTGGATCTGCGACGATGGGCGTTAGAAGCGAAAGAACAAGTAGATCTTCCTTCATTTAAAGCAGGAGCAACGTGGATATTAAATTTTAAAAGAAAATATGGAATTGTATCCAGGAAAATGACAAAATTTATAAACCGTTCTACAATGAGAGATAAAGAACAATTAGAAGCTGCATGCCAAGAATTTATAAGTACTGTAAAATCTTTTATTGATCTTTTTGGAATAGAAAATATATACAATGCTGACGAAAGTGGATTTAATTTGGAGATTCATTCAGGCAGAACGCTGACCATACAGGGTGTTAAAACAATTGAAACTCTAATTCAATCAACGTCAGCAATAACACATAGTTGTACAATAATGCTTAACCTTAGTTTCTGTAGACGGAAAATTACAATCACCTCTCTATTTGGTTTTGAAAGAAGCTAGTGGAAATTTTGGTCCACGAGTTGAAAAAACCTTGTTCAGGCCTGCAAACATTTATATCGCTGCATCGAAATCGGGTAAATTAACTGGAGAACACTTTCAATCTTGGTTTACAAATGTATTTTTACCCATAAGTGGAAGCTTCAGTGTGCTATTATTAGATTCTTGGACCGGACATTGTTCCGCTAGGCTACAAGAATTTATGCCATCTTAAGATAAAGATGTACGGATTTTTAATAATACCAAAAAAAAAAACCACAGGAATGATTTAACTCCTTGACGTATATAGATTTAGAATATGGAAAAACTTTGTGAGAACATTTAGTGATCGAGTTACGTTGTTAAATTATGATATTAATTTACATTTAAAAAATAATATCATTAAATTACAATTGTTAACGCATAGACAGATGTCCTCTCCACGATTCCATGATCTTTTCAAGTACGCCTGGTTTAAAAGTAGCTATATCGAAGAACGGCCGTTCGGTTCGAAGACGGCCCAAAATTTTTTGGGGAAAAGTAAATAGCATAGTTAAATAAAGGTATTTGTACTGTAAAACTTTCGTATGAAACATTTTTTAATATTTTGTTTAGTTTACGAGATATATCGAAAAATCGCAAAATTGTCTCAAGGGGTGGTTTCACCCCTTTAAACCGTTTTTGGGCACCAACTAAAAATTTCTAAATTCATGTATTCACCCCCTCTACATTTATGCCAAGTTTCATTAAAATAAAAATTTACGGGTTCGCGAGGTTCCCTTGTAAGTACCGAATTCTAAGTTCGTATGCTAATCTCGCGGGCCGTATGTATCGGCTTGATTGACTATCACTGATCCCGCGGCCCGCTGTTCGGCAGCGGCTTAAGTAGTACCGTGGATTTGGTATAATAGTGGGGCAATGGGCTCTCCGCATGACCATATATGGTCATAACCGCGCGCATCTGTCGCGCGGGAAATATTCGCGAGCTTAGCAACAATTGCCAAAACGCAAATATGCATTTCCGGTGGCATGATCGTTGCTAAGCTGAACTTCGCTAAATTCCATGCGATGCCCGGTGCGATGGTCGGCCGGCAGCGCACGAGACATGTTACTTGACACCTCGCGATAACGAGCCTTCCTTGGCGAGCTATTCTAATCTATCTTTTATAATTTAATTTTATTCTATATTATATTATATTATCGGTTACGAGTGTTTCGCTCACAACATCGGTCACAACGCCGACGATGTCTTCGAAAACTACCGTCGATTACGAGCTCTTAACGTTTAATACATAAAAAGACAAATATATATTATACATATTATACATATTATACGTATTATATGTATTATACGTACTATACGTATGTACCTGTAACATTGAACTTGTAAAAAATAAAAAATTTATAAACGTATATTCAACTTTTTTCATCCCTCACGCCTCTTGATTTAGTACAATACTGTGAGCAAAGCGACGAACGTAAGCGAGAGCGAAGATTGTGCTGCGAGATTGAATTGCGAGTAAGAGCATACGGTTAGGTAGAAGTATGAGAGAGAACGAAAATAGCATGAGAGAACATGAGAATTATGCGGCAATGGGTAGGTGCAAAAGAGAACTATCCAGAGAGGAGGCAATAGAAAAAGTATGTGTGTTGTTCCTCCCTCACCTCTCTAATTTTTTAAACAGCTGGGTATCGTCGCTAAACCACGACCTCGAATCGCATCCCTTGCGATGTGAGAAAGATGTATTTAGTCTCTCGTTATCACTCACCCGGGAAAATGTATATAATACACAATACGATTTTTAAATCCGGTGTCACGATCAGTTAACATGACGGATGATGTGAAGGAGAGTAAGTCGGAGGATCCCTTGGAGCTGGGAGGAATCTTAATGACACGGAGCCGGAAGATTCTGTGAAGTCGGAGGTCTCATGCAACCAGCTCCTAACATGTCGCTCCTGATGTGTTTAACATTTCGGAGAATCTGCCTGCGGATTTTGCAGGGGGCCTCTGGACGCATTGGTGGAGTCAGGGGTGAAAATCCCCAAGGGCCTCAGCGTGAGGGTGCCCCACGCTTTTTCGACGCGTACCGCTGTGACCATCGCAAAGACTCGTCGAGTAGGAGGACATTTTTTGGCGTTTAATTTTAGTCTTTTCATGTTTATTGTTTTTTACTATTTATTTTTGGATCTTTTGTTTTCCTCGATTTTTGAATCTTCAACGGTGAATACCCACTGTTTTTTTATTTCTTCTTATTTCTTTATCTATCGTCGATAGCTACAAACGTAAAAGAAAGCTGGAACGAGAGACCGAGAGACACAGGCAATGGATGGGAGCGAGAGCGAGAGACACAGGCAATGTGTGAGAGCGAGAACACACGAGAATACGTACGTGATGGGTGGAAGCAAAAGCGCGCGAAAATTCGTACACGATGGGTGAAACCGAAAACGGGAGCGAGAATACGTACGCAAGAAAAAAATACGTACGCGATGGATGGGAGTAAGAACATATAGCTAGGTGCGTGTGTGTGTGTATGTGTGTGTGTTTTGCATGTGTGTGTTTGCATGTGTGCGTGTGTAAAAGAGGGTGCAAGGGAGATTGCAAGAGAGAAAAAGATTTTAAAAAAG
The DNA here is from genome assembly GCF_013373865.1 of Monomorium pharaonis. Classification (NCBI taxonomy): domain Eukaryota; kingdom Metazoa; phylum Arthropoda; class Insecta; order Hymenoptera; family Formicidae; genus Monomorium; species Monomorium pharaonis. The sequence continues at coordinate 12,873,830 of NC_050472.1, read as the reverse complement.
GAAAAAGGAAAAGAGAAAGAATGTAGATAGCATGTTGTACAGCAAGTAAACGTAAGGACTGTATTACAATGGGTAGGAGCGAAAGCGAAGATAGCATGTGAGAACGAAGAGATTATGCCGCGATGAGTATAAGCAAAAACATATGACTGGTGTATGTGAAAGAGAGAGAGAAAGAATGATAGAATGTAAATAGCATGGTGTACAACGTGTAAACGTTACTATAAACGTAATATTATGAGGATAATATTACAATGAGAGAGAGCGGGAGCGCGCGAGAATAGATTTTTAATAGTACCCCAATTTTTAATGGTACTTTTAAATAAAGATTTATGTAATCACATCTAATAAGCAGCTTTTTCTACAAAAAATTATCCCCCTTCCTCGTGATATCATACCCACAATACCGACTATCGGTGTTGGTTTTCAAAGATGGTCATGTTTACGCGGTTCTTCTCTGCGTCGAGACCTCGCGTCATCCCTCCTCGCCACCTCTTACAGAGAGACAGTGACATGCGCGCCACCTCGCATCTAAAACCGACTTATTTTATTTATCGTTATGGTTAATAAACATTTCGCATTTTCAAAGGTGTAATTGTCTGATATGCAGAACATCAGTTTACTTCTGATAAGCGGTTCTTTCTGAAGCTCCGGGTGACGTCATCCCTCCCCGCACCTACAAGTTCCCCCCGCACACCCGCACCCCCCTCGGAGCTCTTGAGTTAGAACCCCCCTAGTATTCCTACTCCTGTTAATAACTCAATAAGTAATAATCCAAAATTGGTAAAGTATCTTTTAATTCAAAATTTCATCCTCTTTCACTTCCTATTCTAGGACTCCCTGTATACGTAGATTTTAAGCCCAAAAATTGTCTTTGAAACCATTTTATCTTCTATTTTTTTCTATTTTGATCGTGTAGAGTGTAAAGCGAATAAGACCCAAGCTCAAGCTTATTGTAAACATTAAAAAAACATTTAGTAAAAATTTACCACTGTGGCTATACCCCAAGTGTCGACAGTAGTGCTTGGTTGAATGATGTAGCTTCCGGGATTATGTTTAATTACTAGCATATTTATTCCTCTACAGTGTAAAGCAATGTTTGCGTCAGCTTTCTCTCTTGTTCTTGGATAAGCTATCATAAAACGATTTTAATATAATATCTAAAAATATGTTCTACATTTTAAACAAGCACAAGCTTTATATGGATTTACTTACCCTCAAACTCGCCTGTAAGCTGCAAACAATCATTTCGGTATGACTTCTGAAAGACGACAGAGAAAAAATTATGTTCGAGATCTGTGTAATAGTTAGATATAATTATATGAAGAAATTTCGTCAGTACCGCAGTCTTGATATACTAGACTGTTAACTCCCCTGTGTCCCCTATATCCCCTATACGTATTCCAAAACTTGTCTCTAAGCATTATGCATATTACATAGCATGATCATATGACATGTCACGTAATAATATTGTTACGCGCGCCGCTCGGTATACTTTTCGACCGCGAGTCAGCTGTCGGATCGTCGATATCAAGACTCAGAGTGCAGTCACATGGGGCCAGCGTACAGCGTACCAGCGTAAAGGAATTAGACCAATCATAAGGTTTACGTCCGTTTTGTTAGCACAGACATCGACTATTTCATGGAGCGTATTTATGTCAGCGTAAGAATTAATAAGCCAATCACAATGCCTTATGCAAAGCTCATTTTCAAAATGGGTACTTAAGAGATTTTTTAATTGGTTTATAGATCATAACACTGGCGTAAATACGCCCCGTGGGACAGTCGATCTCTGTACTAACAAAACGGGCGTAAACCTTGTGATTGGTCTAATTCCTTTACGCCATACGCCGGTACGCCGAAGGCCCCACTTGCACCCCCCCCCCCGTGTGTGTGTGCGTGCGTGCGTGCGTGCGTGCGTGCGTGTGTGTGTGTGTGTGTGCATGCGAAGCATTCTCTGCACCACATAGGTTTGCGACTTTCCACGCAAACGAAATGCTCGAGATTCTCATTAAATACATATACACTTGAATTTCGCGCACTTTTTGCATAATTGTGTCCAAGGTCTGTAGATGACCAACGGGAAGGGGAAGGAAGGTCTTCCCTGGAGTCTCTATACAGAGAGTCATGCCATCTCGATTATTGTCTTGATTGATCTCGACAAAACATGGCGTCATCAATAGGATGTCTCGGATTTATACCATACTCGCGGTATAATTCAACTGGTAGAAATATAATAATAAGGAAACAAACTTGTTAAAACCGTTTTATTGATAGGAAAATATAAATAACACAAATTTATTAAATATAGATTATTTAATGAACGAATGCATCGCCATAGTCTTACTATTATATATTTTAGTATTTAAGCGCTCTTTCTTACAATCAATTTTTATTCGAAATGAAATATAACGTTTCATAATTTTGTTAAATAAATTACAGCAGGTTTCGAGCGTATTACAAGTAATATGAGCCATTTTTATAGTTAAAAAGTGTATTAAATCACAATTTTAATTTTTTATATATGGTACATATCTGTATAATTACTTCCATTTCGTAAAAGTAATAAAAGATTGATTTATTAACAAAAAACAATGTTTGTGATTTATAACATCTTAAATGTACTAATGTCGCAAACTTAATATTCGCATCAAATGTTTTTGATCCAGCCGATTGAATACACATGTCACAAACTGTAGGCAACTTAGAAATGGAGTACAATATAACCAGCATGAGCATACAATATATTTAAGTAGACATTGTCCATATAAATCCGTATATTTTCAACGTTAGGAGGAAGTACAGGTATGTCGTATGATATATTATACTTTTTCTGTTTTGGACCGTGCTTGAAAAAACTAACAAGAAACCCTTATCGTGTTCATAATTCGTGTATTTTACAACTTGCAAATACTATGAAACGCACAAAATTTTTAAGCTTTGTTTAAATTGTAATGCATTGGGCATAGGAAATTTTTTTCGTATGTTTGAAAATAGGTTTTCAATGCAATCTTGAGTAAATCTAGAACCTAATACATATGAATATTCCCGTTCATTAATTAAATAAGTTGCCAGTTCTATAAACGATGTTGTAGTTATCATAATACCTGATTGTACGGGTTTAAATTTTCCATCTTGACCGATTTGAATATTAGAGAACAGATCAATCACTGATTTTAAAAAGGCTATATTTAAAAAGTCTCATTAAATATTATATGCAAATGTTCTTGTCCTTCCATTTTTCCTAATGCAGTAGAATAGGTGCGAGAAGTAATCACAGTAAACCATTTCGACACTATTTCAATAAAGAGAGCAGTAACATTATATTCATTGTTGTTACGTTCTTGTCCTATAAATTGCAATGCACTACTAACATGTCTGTTATATAAAGCGGTTGCCTTATTAACTCTCATTTTGTTGAAATTAGTAAGAGAAATAGTTGCACGATCTAATGTTGGTGCTAATTTAAACGAAAGGTTTTTTTGTACCGCTACTAAGTCTTCGATATGTGAGCATTTAACAATGCATGAAGATAGTTTGTGCAGTTCTGCGAATTTTGGTGGCACTATTATATTTTTATTGTTCACCAACGCAGTTCGAAGATTCTTTATAAGATGTGGAGCATTCGCAAAAAAGAACAGTTTACGACTGTTATCTAATAGATGTGGCACCGAATTCTTAATACCAGAGTATTTTGTTGCTGATATATGTGAGAAAGCTTTCCACATGCCTGATTTACCGCTCCCATGTCAGATGTTACACTGTGAATTTTAAGATCTATGCATTCGGATTTTTCGATTATTGTAAGAATAATTTCGTGTAAACGTGTGCCATCAAACCCGTCAGGAGTATAATAGTAAGCTACAATCTGTTTCCATCGTGTAAATAAATTGCATATCATAAACACCAAACCATGAGTAGCATGAGGCATCTTTCCTATAAGTGTACATGCAATCATTAAAGATTAAAAAATAAAAGCGAGATAGGTAATATGGAAATAGAGCATTGGAAAATGTGATAGGTTACACATTTTAAGAGGAAAATAGAGATTGTGATAGCAGTAAAACATAAGAATCTGTAACATAACATTACATTGCTGTTCGAATGACAGCTCTATTGTTATATGTAACGTAACATGTAACAGTTACATAACATATTATACGATGGAGTTGATATTCTAATAATATAATATTATGTTAGACTTATATATATTTGTGGTTTAGTAAGAGTATGTTTAAACGGCTTCAAATTTCGATGTAGTAATGCTGATATTATCAAAAGACACGGTAGTGTCTCACGCCAAGCGCAGCACGAGACAAACCGTGTACGCATTTAGATGTCCAGGCTTAATTTATTCCCACCAAGCTAAAATAATACTTAATAACTATGGAGTGAAATAAAAATCAAGGATTTCCATTAATACCAATATACAATTGTTTTATTTTTACGGTTGGCATTATCATCAATGTTATGTAACTCCGGCGTTAATCGGACCGTAAAAAGCTGCGTTCGGAAACGTCACCCGAGTGTTCTTGGGTATCATTCTATCCTTGTCTCACATTCAACGAACAACAATGATAGAATGATACCCGAGAGCACTCAGATGATGTTTCCAAACGCAGCCTAAATGTAGTCTCTGATGTTTCTAAAACAAAGGCCGGTATTCATAGTCAAATCTTATTTCAAGATCGTCTCAAGCAATGTCTTAAGATGCTAATACGACTCTGTGATTGGCTGATGGCATCTTAAGACAGTACTTAAAATGATCTTAAATATAAGATCGACTATGAATACTGGCCAAAGAGTTACCATGTTTGTCAGGAATTGTTGCATATCCAATAGTATGATTGGTGCTAGAATCTATTTTTTCTCCTGGTGTCAAACTCATTTCATCAAGGCAAATCGTTTTGTCTTTCATCTGAAAAACATCCAACCTTCTCCTTCATTAAGTCGAAAACTTCATTGCAAATTCCATTCTTAAACGTGATATTTTCCAGTCGTCTGTGCATAGTACGTTTTGAAGGCAAAGGAATATTTTGTTGTAATAATTCCCTGTAGCCATTATCTCCACATGTCTGTTTTAGCCGTAGTGCTTTTTTAATGGTTTCTTCTGACCAATGACACACATAGCGTTCTTTATGTTTAGCTTTCAAATAACATATCTGATCTTGACGGAACACTTTATGCAGCCAATCGTCTTGCTCAGACCTCTGTTCCCCATGTAATTTCGTAGTTTTTCTCAATAGCCGTAAACGCTTCAGAAGGATTCGGTTTGTCTTTTCTTTCTTATAGAAAATAGTATTTGCAATCTCTAATTTTTTATTTGCTTTATCCAGTTTTCTTTTTAATTTCTCCATACTATCTGCATTTGTTGCAAGTGTTGTTGAGTCACCTGTTGAAATCTCCATTTCATCTATTTCATCATTTTCATCTGTTGGCAACTTCTCTACATCATCGACGTCTGCGAGACTTTCAGGTACAGATGTAGAAGGACCTTCTACATCTATGCAATCATCTGCGATATGTACCATGGTTTCGTCATGAATCTACACAAATGTATAACTATAAGTAAACAATTTGCTTAACAATAACACTATTAACAACTTTACTTACATGATGAAAAATTGTTGGAACGGCATTTGATTGTAGTTTTTTTTTCCATCCACGCGTACTGTCTCCCACATTTCCGCCGAAAAGTGAGTTTGTAAAAATAATCTCCGCTTATCTTCATATTTTGATTTCTTTTTATAATCATAGAATATATATTACTTACTTCGCATACAAATAAATTTTTTGTTACTCGCCACTTTGATGTTTCACGACTATTGTGCATATTGATACTCTCAATCCACTTTGCCTTCCGCTCCACATTTGCTGGAAAACTTCCCCAGAGAACATTATGACGTCTTAAAGACGTCTAAAAGACGTCTTATATTTCTATAAGACGTCTTATAAAACTATCAGAAAGACGTCTTTTAGACGTCTTTAAGACGTCTTATGACCCGATTTAAGACGTTTTTAAGACGTCTAAAAGACGTCTAATTTTTTTTATTTATGACGTTTTTGAGACGTCTTATATAATAAATTATTTTAAACATCCCTGGCGAAAAAATTTCTACAAAATTCTAAAAAACTACAAAAATTTACAAAAGTGTTCCAATTCTGGCATTTTTTTGTAGTTTTTACAGAAAAACTAAATTTGAAACACACTTTTGTAAATTTTTGTAGTTTTTTAGAATTTTGTAGAAAATTTTTCCACCAAGGATTCCAAAAGCTAGGTTTATTATTTTTTATTTTTTATTATTTTAAACAAAATACTTTATATTTATATTTCATTATTTTTATTTTATTATTAAGATAAGTTTTTTTATAAATAAAAAATTTTATATTATATATTTCAATTTTATTTCATGTTTTCGTGATTGGAAATTACAGAATTTTACAGAGATACTGGATTCAGTCACATATTTTACAGCAACTTAAGCGCAACACTATTATCGTCCGGTTTATTAATAATTGTCAAAAACTGTTGTCAGAAATGTTGTCAGAAAGGTTAATTATTTCCAATAACAGCCTACACACGCGATACGTACGAGAGTTAAAAAGTTGTGTTGTATTAACGTATCCACACTCGGCTGCGTTACACAGCAAACCGGGACAAAACGTCCCAACACACACGCGATACGTGCAAGAGTTCAAAAATTGATACGGGATAAGCACGTCGATCGACTTGATCGCATCACACGGCAGATTTGGTTATGTGCGTCATTCGACGTCTTAAAAACGTCTTTCTCAGACGTTGTAAAGACGTCTAAATGGCGTCTCAAAGAATATGTCTTAAAAAGACGTATTTTAGACGTCTTAAAAGAGACGTCTAAAATAAGACGATTTTAAGACGTCATAAAGACGTCTTTTAATAAAGTCTCAAAGACGTCTCTTTTAAGACGTCTTAAAGATGTCTTTTAGACATGCGTGTTGTCTGGGTCGCATCGAAAATCCTTTTTCGGTGGAGTTCGAGCAATTTAGTACGCAACAACCAGGCATTTTCTATAAAATTTGTATAATTTATAATGTACAATCAATACAATTTTATAGGTTACACTCTGATGTTGGCGAAAAAACATCCATTATTATATAGTTCTTATATATTTTACTTTAACTTTTATAACATTATATTGTAAATTACCTTTTTGACTTGTTTATTATGTCGTTTTTACACACAATCGCTTGGTGATAATTTTACACACAATCGTTTGACACTTCTGTATATTTAAGATGTTTTGTCGAACTAGAATGAGATGGCACGACTCTCTGTATAGAGACTCTAGTCTTCCCATCCATTGTTATACATTTTGGCCACAAAATGGCCGGGGCCAATACGATGTATCAATTTCACCTTCCCCTTACTACTACTCACTCACTCTTCTCGTACAACAAACACTACACATGCACTTTATGACTCCAAAATGGCGCTTATGCGATGACCTTCCTTCCCCTTCCGTTGTTCATCTACAGACCTTGATTGTGCCTACAGAGCATGCATCTACAGCTAAGAAGCATGCAAATGTGACCGCTGCGCATGCTCATGCCATTACATACTGTCGGTAAATTACGGCTAACTTCTACGAATTAAATAAAATGTATTTAAATCACTCACAAACCTTTTTAATCAAACTTCATAACTTTTCATACAAACTTTAAACAATTCCATATAATAACTTTGTTCAATTAATATATTCCTGCTAAATTTCGGGTGGAAAAATAATTAATTAATTACAAATAAACGAATGACTCACAAACCTTTTTAATTGCACTTCAAACCTCTTTATACGAAATACAAACGATTACACATAGCAATTATTTAAAAAAACGTTCACTTCCGGTCAAGTGTAAGCGAATTTCGTCAGCGAAAAATACGTATCATGGAAATCCAGTCTAAGGGCTCCCGCATAGACTTTGCATAACGCATAACATAAATGCATAAGAAATTCGATTGGTTGAATTTCTTATGCATTTTGCTTATGGATCTATCAATTTGCTTGTGTACATACGTTATGCGTTATGCAAAAGTCTGTGCGGCCGCCCTAAATGTATCAACAGTCATAATGTATAAATATTCAAGATGTGCTTGATTTAACTGTGCGCGATTGAACGGTACACGATTGAACCGTGCGCGATTGAACGGTGCGCCATTGAACGGTGTGCGAAAAAACTGTGCGCGATTGAACGGTGCGCAAAAGAACTGTGCGCAATTGAACCTTGTGCAATTGAACTGTGCGCAAAAGAACCATGTCTAATGTAATACGTTTATTTATTTAAATAAGTTAATAATATGCGTTGTGTCCAAAAGCAACGGTGTCCAATCGAACGGTGTCCAATCGAACGGTGTCCAATCGAACTGTGTCCAATCGAACTGTATCCAATCGAACTGTGTCCAAACGAACTGTGTCCAAACAAACACACACACACACACGAAGAAGGTGCAAGGGGACTTTCGGCCCCTCTCACCCACCCCGTCGGTAGGGGTGCCCTGGGCAGAAGTGCGCAAAAGTACGATGCGTACTTTGTTGATGATAAATTACGACTTAACTGACATAGTTATTTCTCAACAAAATACGCATCGTCCTTTTACGCACTTTTGCCCAGGACCCCTACTAACGGAATGGGTACGGAAGGGGGCCGATGCCTTCTTGCATCCCCCCATGTGCACGCGTGAGTGCGTGCGTGCATGTGTGTTATTACAATAAAGAAGTGTCGTTTAAGTGTACTTCTCGATCATGCACTGTGACAACTGTCAATGTTTACTATTATTATTATCATACAATTTATGTTAATAACTTTTTAATGAATGCCATGGATCACTTTGCGTTGAATTAAAAAATCAATTAATTTATCATAATATTGCAAATATCCAAAAATGTATATTATTTTCTAATATAAAACCACGTCAGAATATGTAATTCGTTATATCAAACAATATTAACAGTTTAATAAACGATGAAGCGAGGATGATAACTAGAATAACTGTAAACACAGAACAGACTTTGATTAAAGCAGAGAATTCTCTGTGGTGCAGAACAATGTGGAAACAAACATCTTGTTTGGCGTAGAAAACATGGAAATCCTTCCTATTACACACATTCCCTCCACGCATTTTTTATACCACATAGAGAAAAACAACATTTGTGACTTTCCACGCGAAGCGAGGTCTACCCACACCTTCCCCCTGGTTACAGAGTAGAGCAGAACCTCTCTCCCGCCCGCGCGTTTTTTGCACCCCATCTTCACCCCTGCTTCAAAACTAATGAAATTGAAGCAAGAAATTAAAAAAAAACTTTTGTATATAACTCAGAAACTAAGACCGAGCGGCGATAACATATGTAATTAAATAAAATTATTTAAAACAATTAGGTGAAAACAGATAATTGTTATTCATTGTTAACTGAACTTAAATAAAAAGAATCTTAATATTAAGATTATGACGCTCGCAACGGCGCGGTAGTGGAATCATTTCATTCTTGTTGTCAAACATTAAACAAGGACAAGTAATGTTCGCGAGCGTTGTAAATGTGGAACGCGCTCAAAATATATTGTTGCAGAATTATAGAAAAAATAAAATAAAATACTGTATAACACATATATTTACACGTAACCTCTTCCTCTTGTCGCAAGTATACATGTCACGTGAGTTATAGATTAACAGTACAACGACAATCAATTTATCGAAGAATTTTCTCCATATAGAAATCTCGGAAGTGACTATATTACTAGAACGCTTAGATAGCTATATTAGCAAAGTCTCGTTTAATTTTGTATAATTTAAAATATGTACACCCGCTCAATGAATACAACAATGTTTAAAAAATATTTTTTTTAATGTTCGAGAAACATTTTTAAAAACACTTTAAAAAACATTTAAATAATGGAATAAGTCCCTTTTTCCTCATGAAAAAAAAAAGTTTATTTTACATTAAAAAAATATTTTTTTATTATTTAATAAATATTTATTTAACGTTTAATAAAATTCTTTTTAAATATTTACTAAACATTGCTTAATGTTTAAAAAACAAAAAATTAGTTGCATTATTTAATAATTTTGGTAAATTCAACGTAATCTAATCAATTTAGTATCGCTTGATTTCTACGATAATTTAAGGGAGAAAACTATATATGTTTCAGCCAAGCCACAGTCATACCTGTTAGAACATATTTAATTTATACGCCCGAACAAACGATCACCGATTTAACTGTTACCCACCGTCGACGTTGCTTGACTTCGAAAATCGTATGCAATCTAACAATTCGTAATGATCCATGAATACTTCATGTTTATGCATACATATTTGTTATAGATAATTTCAATAAATGTTGGCAGAAGGATGAAACATGTATAGTTAACTCTTACAATTAAACATAAAGTTTTATAGTTCTTTACTGATTTTTGCAATTGATATGCAAATGCAAAATAGCTGCATGTTGAATAACTTATGAAAAGATCTATTTTTGCTCTGTTTAAACGGAAGCGTCCCAGATGCACACAGTAATAAACGGACACAGCAGCGTGAATGAAACGGAAGTAACAAACGAACACAGTAACAAATGGACACAGACCAAACGGACACAGTGCAAAACGGAACAATAACAAACCACATTCCACATTCTCTACCCTCCTCCTTTTACTTCCACTTCTTTGCTTCCTCATCCTAACTCCACCTCCTTCCTTCCACCCATAACTCTCTATTTCACACTACCATTCTCCTTCCTTTCGCTCTCTCTGCCCTCGCCGACTCCACCATCTTCTGTTCCTTCTTTCCTCCAAGTTCAAATCCTCACTCATACCCCCCACTTCTCCCCTCCTCCAATGTATTTTTTCCTAGTCCGCCACATCCTTCAGCTCGGTCATTACCACGTACTTTTTCGCCTTGTCCACCTCCCTTCTTTTCACCCCCTCACCCAATACCCTCTTTATCATTTCCTCTACATAACACTTTTTTCCTCATTATCCCCCTCCATTCCTCTCCATACCAACCTCTTCTACCTTCTCTTTCTCTTCTCCTCCAGCCTCCTTTCCCTCTCCACTGGCTCCCTCCTTTTCTCTCTTTTTATCTCTTCCGCTCTCTCTTCCATTCTTATTCTGGCACTCTCCTCCACCTCTTTTCTTCTCCTGGTCCACCTTCTTCGCTCCTCTTCCCAATTGTCCTCTTCCTTTTTTTCCATCAGGCGCCACCAATCCTCTCCTTCCCCTCTCCTCTCTTCTTTCCCTTCCTCCCCTTCTTTCCTCTCCACTCCTGGTATCTTTTCCTTGCTTAGCAACCTCCTCCCTCTCAAACTCTTCCTTCCTCTCTTCTTACCTTCTTTCTCGCCTTCCATCGCTTCTTCTCGGAACATCAACTGTTGCTTCTACTTTACTCTTTCTTTCTTTTCGCTCCTCCTCTTCTTTTCCTTCTACATCACCTCCGCGCTGCCTCTTATCCTTTTCCCTCCTCTTTCTCTAACACCTTCTCCGTTTTCCTTCCATACTCTTCTTCTCTGTCTCCTCCTCCAACGTCTCTCCTGTCATTCTCCTACTTAGCTGCCCCTTCTCGTATCTCCTCGTCTTCTTCCTCTCTCCTCCTTCTCTCCCCCCTTCTTCGCCACTACTACTTCCTTCTCCTCCGCGTCCTTGTCTCTTTCCTTCTCCTCCACACTCTCTGACTTCTCTCCTCTCTTTCCACTCCCCCACTCAACTCATTCTATCCTTCCATTCTCTCCCTTCTCTCCACTCTCCTCTCACTTTCCCTCTCTCTCCTCCCGTTTCTCTCTTCTTCTCTTCTCCCTGCTAGCAATTTCCTCTTCTTCCACTGTCTCTGTCCTCCTCCTGAATTTCTGCTCTTCCGTCCTCTCACTCTTCTTACCTTCATCTGCTTCCTCCAACTCTTCTCTTGCATTACCCTCCGTTCCTTTTCTTCCTCTCTTCTCTCCCTTTCATGTACCCCCTCTCCATCCTCTCTCTTCCTTCTCTTTCTCTTCCTCTGCATACTTCCTCGCACATCCTTCTCATCAACCTTGTCATCTTCTCCGTGCTCTTTCTCAGTCCCCTCAATCCTCCCTTCATCTCCTTCAGCTCGGCACAAACTTTCACTTGCTCCTTCTATCATCTCCACCTTCTCCTCCTTTCCCTTACTCTTCTCACTGTCCATATTTCTCTTACTCGCTTTCTTCTTCACTACCATTCTTTCAACTTCTAACCTCCATTAAGTTAATATTATAAAAATATCAATTAATTACACAGGCACACAAAAAAAAAGTGGTTGGTCCGGCGGACTAGACTAGTCAATCCTTATGTATTTCGACCCGCTGAATCCGAATCTGAAGTCAGAATTGCAAAGTTAGCTCGCATTTTCTAACCTCAAAAAAGAATTTTTTTTTAATGTTGGTCCGGCGGACCAGACTAGTCTATTCTTATGTATTTCGACCCGCTGAATCCGAATCCAATGTCAGAATTGCAAAGTTAGCTCGCATTTCCTAACCTCAAAAAAAAATTTTTTTTTTAATGTTGGTCCGGCGAACCAGACTAGTCTATCCTTATGTATTTTGACCCGCTGAATCCAAATTCAAGGTCAGAATTGCTGAAATGACTTATTTTTTCCTAACCTCAAAAAAAATTTTTTTTAACGTTAGTCCGGCGGACCAGACTAATCTATTTTTATGTATTTTGACCCGCTGAATCCAAATTCAAGGTCAGAATTGCTAAATTGGCTCATTTTTTCTTAACCTCAAAAAAAAATTTTTTTTTAACGTTGGTCCGACAGACCAGACTAATCTATTTTTATGTATTTTGACCCGCTGAATCCAAATTCAAGGTCAGAATTGCTAAATTGGCTCATTTTTTCCTAACCTCAAAAAAACATCTTATAAAAGCAGTTTAGGTCACAAATGTATAATCCGAAGCGTGCAGGCTTGCGTAACCACATTATCCGGGGAAAATTCCATACGTATGACAAGTTTGAGCTTCTGTGAATAAATAGCGTAGAAAATTCACTCCCTTTTTCTATTATATCTAATTCTTTTATTCTGGAAGGTTCTGTGCAATGGCTTTCTCTTACGTTTCTTTCCTTTCACAGAGACATCACGTTTGAGCGTCCAGCAGAAATCAGCCATCATATTCACATCCCATTTGCCTTGATATCGAAACTCCATCTCCTTGATGTCCTGATGAAATCTTTCTCCCTGTTCTTCACTATAATCATCTAGATTTTCTGGGAAGTAGTCGATATGAGAATCTAAGAAATGCAACTTAAGATTCATTAGGCAACCTAGTTTTTTATAGTTCTCCATCATTTCCGCCACCTTTTGTCTGTAATCTTGACTTTTGTGGTTTCCTAAAAAATTTTCTGTGACACCTTTGAAACTCAGCCATGCTGCTCTCTCATCTTCATTCATTTTGGTAACAAAATTGTCGTCTCTCAACATTTTACGTATTTGAGGTCCATCAAAAATTCCTTCTCGCAATTTTGCATCAGAGATGTTGGGAAATTTTTCTTGTAAGTACTGGTAGCATTCACCATTTTTATTCAGAGCTTTCACCCATTGTTTCATGAGTCCTAATTTGATATGAAGAGGTGGAAGAAGAACTTTTGAAGGCTCAACTAACGGTTCATTTATGATATTTTTAGACCCAGGTTGCAGAGACGTTCTTGTCGGCCATTCTTTTCTAATGTAATGGTTTGTTCGATCTCTACTATCCCATTCACATAGAAAGCATGGATTTTTTGTGTAACCTGATTGTCGACCCAATAATATGGTGAGAATTTTTAGATCCCCACAAATTTGCCACCTATGTTCTGTGTATTTAATTTTTTCAAGAACTGTTTTCAAGTTTGTGTACTCTTCTTTTATCACTACCGAGTGCGCTACAGGAATGGAGGCATATACATTAGTATTGTGCAGCAATACTGCTTTCAAGCTTCTCTTAGAAGAATCGATAAATAGTCTCCACTCATCAGACTTGTAACATCCAGGTTTCAGTTTGTTCATTAATCCGATAACATCGTGACAATAGACTAATGAATGTTCCTCATCTGCAAAGAAATATTGCCGATATTCTCTTTCTCTGTCACGATAATAGGAGGTTTTCACATTTTTCGCCTCCTTAACATTGTGTTTCAACCAGGACGCCAAAAACTCTGCTCCATCTTTGGGCAAACCCAAATCTCGAACAAGATCGTTCACCTTCTCTTGTGTTATTTTTCTGGTTTTTTTTGATATATTATACGGAACATAGTCATCACCATCAGTTGATTTACTTAAACTTTTAGTCTCGCTCTCAGTTTCAATCTCAGATTCTTCCGAACTTCCATCAATCTCTATTCGATTGAGTTCAGAAGTAATACTTGTATCTATGACTTCGTCGTTTGTTTCGTCGGATGCTGATATATATATAGGTTTCGTTAAACTCGAAACATTGGCGTAGCATAATGCCGACTTTTTTCTGTTGTTTATTCCATTTAGACTTGTCATACAGAAATAGCAATCTTCTCTGGTCATCGGTTTCTTCCATATGGCAGGTACTCTCATTCTCAGTTTTGTCTTGTTCCTTTCACAACTTCGCAACATTTTATAACAAGAACTACATATTTTCTTGGGAACCCAATTGGATTCTTGGTTTGCGATTTCGATACAGAAGGAATTTTTGTAGAGATCTTTGATTTTGTCATTAATGTTTCTCCGGTTTTGTGGTATCTCATATCTGCTACAGATGTAGCAGAAGTTATTTTTATCTGTATCACACTTATGATTTGATGTTGTAGCTTCTACACGTAAATCCAAATTTACATTTAAAATTTTTCTTGCGATATTAGACTCTATGGTAGCCAAGTTACCCACTACCATAGAGCTGCGGCCGCTTGATGATGACGACTGCGGGCCCGCTTTCCCACCCTGACCAGTCGCCGATACTGGGTTTCCGACACCCTGCATCGTAAAAAGATTTCCTTCTGCCATGACGGCTCGAACTCCCTCTCCAGGGACTTAGCCAGAATAAACCCGTTGCCCACCGTCACCACGTGGAGGTGCCCTGGGTGCAGAGGGAACTAATTAAGAACCGATTGTAGTAGGCTCAAATACAACATCAAATCATAAATTGGATAAAAATACTAATATGGTTTGCTACAACCGGAGAAACATTAATGACAAAATCAAAGATCTCTACAAAAATTCCTTCTGTGTCGAAATCGCAAACCAAGAATCCAATTGGGTTCCCAAGAAAATATGTAGTTCTTGTTATAAAATGTTGCGAAGTTGTGAAAGGAACAAGACAAAACTGAGAATGAGAGTACCTGCCATATGGAAGAAACCGATGACCAGAGAAGATTGCTATTTCTGTATGACAAGTCTAAATGGAATAAACAACAGAAAAAAGTCGGCATTATGCTACGCCAATGTTTCGAGTTTAACGAAACCTATATATATATCAGCATCCGACGAAACAAACGACAAAGTCATAGATACAAGTATTACTTCTGAACTCAATCGAATAGAGATTGATGGAAGTTCGGAAGAATCTGAGATTGAAACTGAGAGCGAGACTAAAAGTTTAAGTAAATCAACTGATGGTGATGACTATGTTCCGTATAATATATCAAAAAAAACCAGAAAAATAACACAAGAGAAGGTGAACGATCTTGTTCGAGATTTGGGTTTGCCCAAAGATGGAGCAGAGTTTTTGGCGTCCTGGTTGAAACACAATGTTAAGGAGGCGAAAAATGTGAAAACCTCCTATTATCGTGACAGAGAAAGAGAATATCGGCAATATTTCTTTGCAGATGAGGAACATTCATTAGTCTATTGTCACGATGTTATCGGATTAATGAACAAACTGAAACCTGGATGTTACAAGTCTGATGAGTGGAGACTATTTATCGATTCTTCTAAGAGAAGCTTGAAAGCAGTATTGCTGCACAATACTAATGTATATGCCTCCATTCCTGTAGCGCACTCGGTAGTGATAAAAGAAGAGTACACAAACTTGAAAACAGTTCTTGAAAAAATTAAATACACAGAACATAGGTGGCAAATTTGTGGGGATCTAAAAATTCTCACCATATTATTGGGTCAACAATCAGGTTACACAAAAAATCCATGCTTTCTATGTGAATGGGATAGTAGAGATCGAACAAACCATTACATTAGAAAAGAATGGCCGACAAGAACGTCTCTGCAACCTGGGTCTAAAAATATCATAAATGAACCGTTAGTTGAGCCTTCAAAAGTTCTTCTTCCACCTCTTCATATCAAATTAGGACTCATGAAACAATGGGTGAAAGCTCTGAATAAAAATGGTGAATGCTACCAGTATTTACAAGAAAAATTTCCCAACATCTCTGATGCAAAATTGCGAGAAGGAATTTTTGATGGACCTCAAATACGTAAAATGTTGAGAGACGACAATTTTGTTACCAAAATGAATGAAGATGAGAGAGCAGCATGGCTGAGTTTCAAAGGTGTCACAGAAAATTTTTTAGGAAACCACAAAAGTTAAGATTACAGACAAAAGGTGGCGGAAATGATGGAGAACTATAAAAAACTAGGTTGCCTAATAAATCTTAAGTTGCATTTCTTAGATTCTCATATCGACTACTTCCCAGAAAATCTAGATGATTATAGTGAAGAACAGGGAGAAAGATTTCATCAGGACATCAAGGAGATGGAATTTCGATATCAAGGCAAATGGGATGTGAATATGATGGCTGATTTCTGCTGGACGCTCAAACGTGATGTCTCTGTGAAAGGGAAGAAACGTAAGAGAAAGCCATTGCACAGAACCTTCCAGAATAAAAGAGTTAGATATAATAGAAAAAGGGAGTGAATTTTCTACGCTATTTATTCACAGAAGCTCAAACTTGTCATACATATGGAATTTTCCCCGGATAATGTGGTTACGCAAGCCTGCACGCTCCGGATTATACATTTGTGACCTAAACTGCTTTTATAAGATGTTTTTTTGAGGTTAGGAAAAAATGAGCCAATTTAGCAATTCTGACCTTGAATTTGAATTCAGCGGGTCAAAATACATAAAAATAGATTAGTCTGGTCTGTCGGACCAACGTTGAAAAAAAATTTTTTTGAGGTTAAGAAAAAATGAGCCAATTTAGCAATTCTGACTTTGAATTTGGATTCAGCGGGTCAAAATACATAAGGATAGACTAGTCTGGTTCGCCGGACCAACATTTAAAAAAAAATTTTTTTTTGAGGTTAGGAAATGCGAGCTAACTTTGCAATTCTGACATTGGATTCGGATTCAGCGGGTCGAAATACATAAGAATAGACTAGTCTGGTCCGCCGGACCAACATTAAAAAAAAAATTTTTTTTGAGGTTAGAAAATGCGAGCTAACTTTGCAATTCTGACTTCAGATTCGGATTCAGCGGGTCGAATTACATAAGGATTGACTAGTCTAGTCCGCCGGACCAACCACTTTTTTTTTGTGTGCCTGTGTTATTATATAAATATTTGTTCTAAATCATTATTTTAAATTATTAATTATTGTAACATAAATATTAAATCAATATTAAATAGATATTTTTTTTTAATATTGTTTTAAATGATTTTTTTAATGTAAAATAAATATTACTTAAATAATTTTCTTAAATCATTATTTTTAATAAAAAATTAATAATAGTATTTATTTACATTAGCAATTCTTCACCGATTTTGATGACCTTCAAATATGTTGTCAAGGTCATCATTTTGAACAACTTTTCCCTATACATCCCACATAGAAATGAAACCTCCAGTAGACGTCTAATGGACGTCTGCCATGGAAGTTTAAACTTCCAGTGGACGTCCATTAGACGTCCTATATAGAGCCATTAGAAATCCACAGTTCCGCACTGTGGACGTCTATTAGACCTTCAATAGAGGTCGTCAAAGAGGTCTATTAGACGTTGTGTGGATCATTAACAGAGGCTTCACGGAGCCTCGATGGATGACTTACGGACGTTTCGTGGATCATTAATAGAGGCTTCACGGAGCCTCGATGGATGATTGACAAAATAAAAATTTAAAATAAAAATTTTATTTCTTTTAAATTATTTTTATCAACAGTACATACTAAATTTAGGACAAATTTTTATTAATTAATTAAATTTAAATTAAATTATTTTATTTTATTCTTACTTGCCTCTGGTTTTGAACCCGGGACTTTAGGATTACAAACCTTGTACTCTATCTGCTATGCCAATTTGACTCATCGATATTCGTACTTGTTATTGTCTACATATACATATATGTTATAAACTGACGCAATTATATTATTTTTTATAAAAGCAATTAAATTTTGCAAAACATTAAAAATAAATAGCATTAATTTATTTACTTATTAATTTCATTGTTAAATTTATCTTTTTCCATAACCTTAATAATTTGATGGAAATTGCGATCTATTTAGCATTAATACTTTGAAGCGTTCAAATGGTTAATTAGATAATTTTAACTATATAAATCATATATTTTAAGAAAAATTGAATAGTTTATTATTCTGTTTTTGTATTCAGTACATGATAAATTTAGATTTTGTGCATTTTTTTGTGCGCAGTAATTGTAGACAAACCGTTATTTTGGAAAACATTATCTTTATGATAATTTTTTTAAATATCAAATAGATCTCTCATTCAGGATGCTATAGTGTTGTCTGATTTCTGAGTCAACTACGACGCGCATGGACGGCTCAAAAATCGGATAGCATTGTGATATCTTTTATGAGATATTAAGCTGATATCATTTAGCTGTGATATCATAAGGATAACATTTTCAAGAAACTTAAATGAAACTCTTCCATGAGATATCTCAAAGACCTATCTTATTAGACGTCTCTGATAAATGTTACCATTTGGACATCATTTCCAAGATATCTAAATGTTTTCTTTAAAAAGTTCTCTTAAAGTTTTCATTCTGACAAGCGTGTTGTCTGGGTAACTTTTACCATGAAAATAAATGTTCCATAGAGCTATGGAAGTTTAATGGATCCTTAATGGACGTCTGTATAACTTCCATCATGGAAATAATGTTCCATAGAGCTATGGAAGTTTAGTGGATCCCTAATAGACATCCATCTAACTTCCACTATGGAAGAAAACATCTAATGGAGCTATGGATGTTTAATGGATCCCTAATGGATGTCTATCTAACTTCCACCATGGAGGTAAACCTCCAATGGAGCCATGGACGTTTACTGGATCTTTAATGGACGTCTGTCTAACTTCCGCCATGGAGGTAATCCTTCAATGGAGCCATGGAAGTTTACTGGATCCCTAATGGACGTCTACCTAACTTCCGCCATGGAGGTAAACCTCCAATGGAGCTAAGAAAGTTTACTAGACCTCTAATGGACGTCCATCTGACTTCCACCATAAACATAGACGTCCCATGGATCTATGGAGGTTTAATGGACGTCCATTGGACATCCACTGGACGCCAATTTCTATGTAGGTACACCATTTCTACCGGTGCGATAATATGTGCATGTATTTATAAGGATCTTGTTTTGTGTGAATAGTTGAAAAATGATGTGGTACAACAGAGAACGCATAGGCGGGGGAAGGGTTTCGCCCCTCTCCCTGCACCCCATCCCCGTAATTTTTCCTAACCTAACCTAACCAAAACATTTTAAAGTTGCTATTTGATTAATGCAAAAACATTGGAAACAAACAGCGTGGAAAATCACAAACCTATGTGGTATTATACAAGCGTGGATGTCGTTTACTTTACGAAAGGCACTGATATCATGTATCGTATTTATGAAACGTAAAGTAAACGACGTCCATACTTGCACAGTACCACATAGGTTTGTGACTTTCCACGCTGTTCGTTTCCAATGTTTTTACATTAACCAAATAGCGACTTTAAAATGTTTGGGTTAGGAAAAATTACGAGGAGGGGGTGCAGGAACAGGGGCGGAGCCCCTCCCACGTTCACCCGTTCTTTACATAACCCTTTGCGAATTTCCATGCTTTAAAATTTAAGAATAATAATATTTATTAAACTTTTTCGTCAACTTTAACTGTTAATATCTCTCTTTGCGAGACAGAGCAACGCTGTTTTCTGCCAGATTCGTTCGTTTTGTGCGGTGAGGAATGAGCTCTCCTTAAGTATTATATTACCAAAACGTTCTAGTGCAAATTAAAAAAGTATCATATTTATTAAACTTTTGTGTTAATAATTTTTTGAGTAACTAAAAAACTAAGGCCGAGCGGCGGTAACATGTATAGGAAAAAGTTGTTCAGAATGATGACCTTGAAACATATTTAAAGGTCATCAAAACTGTCGCTAATGTAAATAATTACCTTAATAATTTATAAATATTAAATAAACGTTAAATGAACGTTTTATAAATATTTTTTCTAATTCATTATTTGAAATAAATAATTAATATAAAACAAATAATTAATAAATATTATATAAATATTACTTGTGCAAGAAACGCTAATAATGAAAATAATTAAAAATAAATATTTAAAATACGTTTAAAAAATATTGTGTTTTCATTGGGTGAATAAAGAGTTAAATAACAAAAAAGTACTCTACATACATTTGGATGATGTCTCTAAGTTCTAAAAAATGAGAAAGTATGCGTAATTAAATATCAAAATGTATTTTACAAAAGTTTTAAAATTCTCGAAAGTAAAAATGCCTTATAACAAATGTTGATTGTTGTGTTTTGTCATAATGTTACTATATGACGGCAGACTACTAAACAAATGATACCATGAATAATTATTAGAATTCGTCAGCTAATAACGGAGATAATATAATTGGCCATATTATCACCTTTTCCTCCACATACTACATGTCTGTAGAATTTTAGCAATATCAGCGGTATATGAGCTATTCTTACCAAAAATATTTGTAGTAACCATAATATCACTATAATTTATTGTTATTTTTGGATCCAATGATATATTTATAATTATTTGACAATATAAATTGTAGTTTGTTTAAACTATATTGTAATTCTCATTATCATAATATTAGTCTATGCAAATTATGATATAATTACCATAAACGGAATAGTGATTCATATAGTAAGTTGTACTATACAGCAATCATTATAAGCATCATTATAAACATATAATTATTATTACCAATATTATAGTAATAATTATTATAAAAATGATATTCCTGACTATAATTATTTTATGTAATTATATGCATATTATGAAATTACTTTTCTCAGTGTAAGGGAGACCAAGGATAGTCGGCCAACTTTAAGTCTTGTATTTTTACATTAAAAATTGTGAGATTTATGAGTAAAATGTGTGTGTGTATATATATGTATAAATTAAATATATGTGTGTATATGTATTATATATATATATATGTGTGTGTATAATATATTATATATATATATATATATATATATATATATATATATATTATATATATGTATGCACACACACACACACACACACACACACACACACACACACACACACACACACACACATTCATTTTATTCATATCACAAATATCACAATTTTTAATGTAAAAATACAAGACTAAAAGTTGACCTACTATCCTTGGTCTCCCCTACATTGAAAAAATATAACTTACTATATTAATCACTATTCTATTTACGGTAATTATATCATAATTTGCATAGACCAATATTATAATAATGAGAATTACAATATACACATATATATATATATATATATACACACACACACACACACACACACACACACACACACACACACACACACTGGCGCAGAAAAAAAACGAAACAAAATTTTTGACCAATTTTTAGGCAATCTTCAAAGTGATGCAACTTTGCAAAAAATCATCCAAATTACATGTACTTTTTTTAAATTAAAGGGCAAAAACTCTACTTTGAGAATCCCTACGCGAAAGTTTGATTTGTTAAGTGCAAACCTTTTGTTTTGCATGAAAACCAAACATGTGTTTTTTAATTGAAAAAAGTAAAAGTTTGTTATCATTTTTCACAGGTTTCTCGTTAAAATCTGGTTAATATTAATCGTGGTGCACATCGGGTCATTTTGATGACGGCGGTATGATTGAGTTAAACACGAATAAAATCAATGAGCAATATCATATTGATACTCAAAATTCATAATATTCAAAAAATACTGTATTTATTCGCTAAAATACCCTAAAATGCAGTGCAAATTTCAAACACTCGTGTGCAATCAATAAAAAACATCGTATCGACATGTTTTTTTTTAATTGCTTAGAAAAGAATGAACTTTAAAAATCTTGATTAATATTAGCTAGATTTTAACAAGAAACTTGTAAAAAATGATAACAAACTTTTACTTTTTTCAATGAAAAAACGCATGTTTGCTTTTCATGCGATACAAAAGGTTCACACTTAATAAATCAAACTTTCGCGTAAGGATTCTTAAAGTAGAGTCTTTGCCCTTTAATTTAAAAAAAAGTACATGTAATTTGGATAATTTTTCGCAAAGTTGCATCACTTTGAAGATTGCCTAAAAATCGGTCAAAAATTTTGTTTCGTTTTTTCTTGCGCCAGTGTGTATATATATATATGTATATAAACACATATGTTATTCAAAAATCTCACAATAATATGTATATATAAATGATTATAGACATTTATATATATATATATATATTTTATTTTATATATCTTTCCAAAGTAAAATTTATAAGAATTTTTTAAAATATTACTTTCGCAAATTGATGTTTATAAAGACTTGCGCGTATGCTATTTATGCACACGATCGTTAGTAAGATACTCCGAGCGAATATATTACCATTTTACATCGCAAATTTTAACTCATTAAGAAAAACTTCGTTTCTTTTCAATAAAAACTATACGTTATAAAAATGACAAACTTGTAAGTACCATTTTTAAAGCTAATTGTAAGTTAAACGCGATTGTATACCTTTTTTAGTTTCTACTTTTCAGTGATATTGACACAGGTTTAAAAACAAATATTTAAAATGTGTTAAATTGTATAATGAACATGCGTACGTTTATTTCGATTTGTAGGTTTGGGAATAGATATAAATTTTTAAAAAGAGAAAAATCGTTTTCTTTTGTTTAGGAAGATGCGTTTAACCACGGAAATCTTGGCTTAGTACAGTTTGAAAATAACTTTAAGGCAAATCAGCATTTCGGATCGTTTATTTGTTAGAATTATCTCACAATTGTTGATTTTATTTTGAATGATTTTTATCTCAATATGCATCTCATTGTAACATACATTGAATTTTACGTTCGCTAGAAAATTTTTTATCTTGAATGAACTGTTATGTTTTCGATAGAAAATTATGTGTAATACATCACTTGCCGCTATGCTTTTCTCAAATTTACTTACTATTAGAAATTAAGAGGTGGCTTACAGGCAACATGAATTAACCTTACGTATGATGAATAGTCAGTGTGAAATAAAATTCCATACGAATTTTAATTTATTTTTTAAATTCCAATCCAACTTTTTGTACTGCAGGATGAACTTTCATTTTTACAAAAATAAAAAAATTAACTTACATTTTTATAAAACGTTAAACAGCCGGCGGTATCCAGAGCTTCTTGAAGACGAAATCCATGGGTAATAATAATACAATAAAATAAAAAAAACTTGAACAGCATTCTGTTAACTTTGTAAAAAAAATGCGCACTTATTCAAGGTTATTGTTAATTGAGAAATATTTAGATTTTTAAGATAAAAATACAAAATTTTTCACTTCTTCTATTTTGAGTTTATATAAATATATTTATTACTTTATTTATTTTCAATTGACTATGTATTGTCAATCATATAATTTAAAGTAAACCTTCGATAACCGATTTATTACTTATCCCACAAAATATTAATTACAGATAACACAAGTATACATAATGTGAAATAAATACTTTTGCACGGTGTTGTTATTCTGTGAGAATGCATAAAATATCACGCACTAAAATACTTCATTTTTAAAACATACGTTTTAACTGTAAAATCACGTTATATTTTATCATATACGTGGCACGTATTCGAATTAAATGATCTTTTTATAATTAATAATAATATAAAAGTTGATATAGCTGAAGAACGTGACACAAATAAGTCCACATTTGAAAACGTTCAAGTATTATTCCAACCAGCACATATATTACGGTAGCTCCCTACCAGTGTACGATTATCTTGTACACTGTACGATATGCTAATAAAAGGTGGGATCTGCACTCCCACTTATCCTTCTGCTATTGCTGTTTGTCATTTTTGCGAGAGGTAAGTTTAATTTATAATATTTAGATAAAATTTGGAATTTTTAATCAATTTTAAAGATTGTATCTAATAAGTGTATATAGGAATATATCTATAAAAAGATCGCATCCACACACACACACACACACACACACACACACACACACACACACACACACACACACACACACACACACACACACACACACACACACACACATATATATTTTTTTTTATTCTTAAATCATATTTTTTAAACAAAAACTAAAAATAAAATTTCAGAAATATAAATACAAACTAAAAAGTATTTTTTACCAGAAATTATATATGCATATGTAGCAGTTTTTTGAAATCTTTTTAAATTTTGTAGTAATTGAGTTTTTCATAAAATAAACAAATATGAATGTTTCACAAAATAAATCCCAAAACCGACATAATAGGCAATAATGCTACATTTTGCTTTTTTCTCTTTCATATAAGTTATTTATATAAAATATTTAAATTAATGTATAAAAAAATTTATAGGTTGGTTCGTAACCGGCCGGTATTCAAAATCTTACTTCAAAATCGTTTTAAATAATGTCTTAAGATGTTAATATGATTCTGTGTTTGGTTTATGATATCTTACTTACGATAGTACATTATTTACTCATTTATGTCAGTATTCATAGTGAAGTCAGTATTCATAGATCGTCTTAAATACTGTCTTAAGATGTCATTAACCAATCACAAAGCCGTATTGGCATTTCAAGACGTTAGTCTTGAGATCATCTCAAAATAAAATCAACTATGAATATCTTAATTGATAAAATGAAAAATTAACAAATCGGTTACCATGCGTTAATCACAACAAATCACTATCAATCATAATTAATTTGGCATGCAAAAATTTTTCGAAGAAAGAAACAATTCTTTACGCGACGAACACACAACGCATGTTCAGACGATAGTAAATAATCAACTGACTTCATTGGTTATATCTGGTCAAATGTGAACGCGTGATTGATTGAAGTTAGAAGTCAGAATGCGGTAATTCAAATTTAAAATATGCATGTACTACATTATCTATTAAAAATTATACGTTTAAGTATTTTATCAAAATAATTTTCTCAAGTATTTTATTTACTTTTGATTTTTTTATAATTTTTAAAAATCGATTGAGGCAATTAATCTTTTATAGCAACCAAATATTTTATTTAAAAGAAAATTCTTTCATAAGTGAATAGTATGGAAATGTGATACAATTTAAGAGAGAAAGAGGAAAAACTTTTACTTAATTACTTCATATGCATTTTCATACTCGTATTTACTTTATAGCGGATCCACGATAAAATTGCTTCAAAGCAATTAGCAGATTACT
This sequence comes from Monomorium pharaonis, assembly GCF_013373865.1. Taxonomy (NCBI): domain Eukaryota; kingdom Metazoa; phylum Arthropoda; class Insecta; order Hymenoptera; family Formicidae; genus Monomorium; species Monomorium pharaonis. The sequence continues at coordinate 12,848,259 of NC_050472.1, read as the reverse complement.
ACACTGAAAATGTATATATGTTATATATATTATATATTATATATATATATTGGGTGTGTATATATATATATATATATATGTATGTATGTATGTATTATGTATGCGTAAATATATTAATACTTTCTCTCTTTCTCCTTTATAAAAAAATGCGACAATTTCTAAAAATCATATAAATATTTTTATAGAATCACGCAAAAAATATCCATATTTAATTACATATACGATCGTATATAATTATATACAATTATATATAATTATTTTTGCTGGGCATTGTATGTTTTATACACTGAGCAACAAAATTAACGCAATAAAAATTTTTACCAAAATTTCACTCAAATTTAAATAATCGTAACTTCGCGAAAACTTATTCAATTCGAAAGTTCTTTTTTTTATTGTAAAGCTTAAAGTCTCTACTTTAAAGAGCATTTATCAGATTTTGATCTTCTCCTTTTCCCTTTTCGGCATTTCTTCAAAAATGAGAATGTGTATTGTCTTCAAAAATTTTTATACTTTGACGCGCTCCATGGGGTGAAGTGAATTTTTCTCGTAAATTTTATAAAAATTATCGTAAAATATGAACTTTTCCCTACAAATTGAAAAAAAATTGAAGTTTGTACGATTTTTTTTGGCGAAGTTATTAAAATTTAAAGAAAAAATGGTCAGTATTTGTGTACTACGTAGTGCTTGAGAGGGAAAGAGGGAGAAAGAGAGAGAGAGAGAGAGAGAGAGAGAGAGAGAGAGAGAGAGAGAGAGAGAGAGAGAGAGAGAGAGAGAGAGAGAGGTGTCATACTAAAATGCGCGAAATACTTATCCATAGTATGTTACACTTTTTGTAATAACACTGAAAAATATTCCCTCTTGATGTAACGATTTCACGATAGCTTAGGCGCGATGCTACGATAATTATGCTTAAAAATTAATGTTTAATATCATGTATTGTTAATACAACGAAGGATTTTCTTTTATAACCATAGAAAACTTACAGTTTCTTCTACCTTTAATTGCATTATTAATTACGACAGATTTTCAGTGACTTATAATGTATTAACGATAGAAAAAACTCGAAGTTCTCTATCATATACAAGAGAAAATCCTTTGTAGTTAACCATACTAACGATACTTGACATAACATTGATCTCTGATTACCTATAATTACCGTAGAAGTCGCATCGAATAATTTATCCTGAAGTCCTTAGATCAAACGTGAATATTTTTCTATCGTGTTATTTTACAAAGAGTGTATATTAGGGATAGTATTTCGTGCATTTTGTAATTTTCTAATAAGATGGTTACGAAAGGAGAATGTATAAAGAATCAATCGTGATAAATCTTCGTTAATTGAATATTCCATAAAAAACGATAAGAGAATTTGATGCGGCAAATATTATATTATTTGCAGGATTCATACGTTTCCATCGCTTTCTCTCTTTTGACTTTCTTATTTACAGAAGTTTATTACGATTTAAATTTGTCATATTTTTATTAATAATTTATAATCTTGTCATGTAATCGCGAGTATGCGTAGCAGCCATCGACGCGAGCTTAGGCGCGGTGCGGCGAGACGTGGGAACGGCGACGACGCCACGCTTCTCCTTCTTCCCCCCGCCGCCGCCGGCAGCCAATGCTTGAGACAATAGGCCGTGCTATGGCTCGAGCGGCTCGAGCCCTTCCTTCGGCGCGCAAGGCGCGCTCTCATTCGCATAAATTAAAAAATTTATATCTTGATTATTGATAGACCTAACCAAGACTATATTGGATTTTTATGTTCATCTCGATCCCGTCTATCTTTCCATGAAGTATTGCACACCAGATTTGGGACACCCTGTATATATATACATATATATGGACACCCTGTATGGACACTTTTTTCCGAACCACATGGATTCCGAGTGCGATCCTTGCGAATTCCGCTCACCTTTACCAAACCTCGAGAATCCCGTGTGCGATTCTCAACAGTTTTCATCTTCTTTTAATCTCGAGGATCCCGCATGCGTTTTCAATATCCATCCTTTACCCTCTCACGACCTCGAGGATCCCGCGTGTGATTCTCGCCATCCCTTATCCTCTCACGACTTCAACCATCCCTGTTTTCCTCACGTAATCATTTAGTAAACCCTTCGACTATTTCCTTGTTCCGCTATAACTATAGAATTGTTTACCGTTATAACTATAGAATTAAAACGACAAAATCTTTTGTTTTTCTTTCTCCGCCCACCAAATACTTATATAATATCTGTACAGCTCATACATACTCATTATGCGGTTTAAATTCGATTATACCACCGTTATTACAAAATTAGCAAATTACGACTTCAACGCCTATTTATATTTTTATAACATTTTGAAAAATTCAGAATAAATACTTTGTTACTTTTTTTTATTACATAAAGTTCATCATTTATTTTAATTAATAACAACCTCCCCTCATCCCGAACAAGAACTGCACTGGTCCGATCTTGAGTTAAAGCGATTCAATTCGTTGACTCGAAACTTGGATCGACGAACGCACGACTTGAAACGAGCAGGCCTATCGGCACATTGACCTATATTTCTGAGTCACAAAAAGTGCGTTCAACCCGAGGCATCTACCCTCTCTGTCTTGCGTGCCTACGGGAATGGTAAGTCTCGTTACGTCCTTCCCTGCCTTACCTGTTCTGTCTGGAATATCCTTCCTACTAGACGCATTAAATTTTTGGGGACTCGTCCGGGATAAATAGGTGCTATCTTTGAGAAGGAATAAAATAAAATCAATTTTAATGTAATGCTGAAGTCGATAATTTATATAAAATCACTTTAGAAAATTAAATCTCTTGTACCCCTTGTTGTGAGTACATTAGGAATCGCTGCCAGAGATCTCGCGAGGAGGGTATTTAGACACTATACACTACTCTTTGTGTTAAGCACTTTTATTATAAAGTCTGTTTTTACAGTGTGCGGTTAGATCGCGACCCCTCAAGGCAGAGTGTCGCGTCTATGAGTGCACTGTCCACGACCCCGCAAAGCAGGGTGTCGTGGTTGTATTTATTACAATGTTTTGCGTCGGCGATACACGACCCCGCAAAGCAGTGTCGTGTGTTATCTCGGTTTGTCGATTTTGGATTGATTCGTCCCTCACTTTCTTTCGACGGTTTATATATCCGTTAATTCGGTAGTTGGATCGAGAGAAGGGGAAGATTGCGTGAAAGCGTAAGTCGGTCAGAATTCCAAAATCTTGCTCAGACAGCAAGTGCTGTCTAAGGAGCATTGCGCTAATTGCCGAGCGGATTGCACGAAACTTCGCGTAATGCGCTCGATGCTGACTGCTACAGCGGGACTGTCCCGATTGCGCACATAAGCGATTGGACACAGTAGTATTTCTCGATTGGACACGGATTCGATTCGACACAGACCCGATTGGACACAGACTCAATTGGACACGGACCCGATTGAACACGGACCCGATTAGACACGGACCCGATTGCACACCGACTTGATTGCATACTGACTCGATTGCGCACCGACCCGTTTGCACACGGACCCGATTGCACACGATACAATTCCGCATTGCAGATAGTTCATGGTTAGCGATTTAGACGGAGTGGGTGCGGGAGGAGGAGCAAAGCCCCCCTTGCACCCCGTGCGTGCGTGCGTGCGCGCGCGCGCGCGCACAAAGCATTTTCTGCACCACATGGGTTTGCGACTATAAAATATATATAATAAAAAAAAATATTATAAATTATTATAATGAAAATAAATATTTTGTACGTATTTTTATATCTAAGTTTGCGCACAGTCGCAAACCCATGTGATGCAGAGAATGCTTTGCACACACACACACACACACGCGCGCGCGCGCGCGCGCGCACACGGGGGAGGTGCAAAGGAGGGCTTTGCCTCCCTCCCGCACCCACCCCGTCGGTAAAGGGGGGTCGAAAAGTCGCAACCCATGTGGTAAGTCTGTTGGTTACTGTGTCCGTTTGGTCTGTGCGCATTTGGTCCGTGCGCATTTGGACCGTGCGCATTTGGTCCGTGCGCATTTGATCTGTGCGCATTTGGTCTGTGTCCGTTTCACTTACAATTAGCCTGCTGTGTCCGTTTATTACTGTGCGCATCTGGGACTCACTCGTGCAATCGAGTCCGTGTGCAATCGGGTCCGTGTGCAATCGGGTCTGTGTCCAATCGAGTCCGTGTCCAATCGGGTCCGTCTGCAAACGGGTCGTGTGCAAACGGGTCGGTGCGAAATCAAGTCCGTGTGCAATCGGGTCCGTGTGCAATCGGGACCGTGTCCAATTGGGAAATACTACTGTGTCCAATCGCTTATGTGCCTAATCGAGCCTCACTCGCTGCAGCTAACCGACTTACGTCATCGGTGCTACCGACACCTTCCTTATTGGTATGCTTGTGTCACTCATAACAAATCAAACCCAGACAATATCCAACTCTATACTTTCGTTCCTAATAAATAATTCTCTGAATTTTCCCAGAAAAATTATTTTTTTTTTTTTTAGTAGACAAAATTTCATGTGAAAATTGCATCAAACTAATATTAATACCTATATTTTTGACGATTTGGAAAGAGTAACAATTCAATCAATGTATGGAATTAAATATATTCTTGAACATAAACAAGCTAAAATAATAGCGAATTCACATCCTTGCTATATTCTAATTCACTGTAATGGCCATTCTATTATTTGAGTGGCCTTCATTTGGACATAGTATAATTGGACACAGTGCAAATGGACACGGTGCAAATGGACACAAAATAATGTATACGTTTCAAATGGACACGGTTTATTTTTACACAGGAATTTTGCACACAGGAAAAATAAATTCTAAACAAATTACAATTTGGACACGATAAAAATGTACACCGTGCAATTGGACACGTAAAATTGGTACACCGCAAAGTTGTACACCGTGTATATTGTATTGGAAATCTGCTAATACATATATACTTTACTTTGTTTGCAATGTACAACATAGGTTAGCAATTTCGACGAGTAAGTATCGAAGTCGCTAACCCATGTTGTACATCGTAAACAAAGTAAAGTATATATGTATTAGCAGATTTCCAATACAATATACACGGTGTACAACTTTGCGGTGTGCAACTTTTGCAGTGTACAAATTTGCGAGTGAGTCCCAGATGCGCACAGTAATAAACGGATACAACAGGCTGAGTGAAACGGACCCAGACCAAATGCGCACAGACCAAATGCGCACAGACCAAATGCGCACGGACCAGATGCACACGGACCAAATGCGCACAGACCAAACGGATACAGTAACCTACAAACTTACCACATGGGTCGCGACTTTTCGGGCACCTCTACCGACGGGGTGAGTGTGGGAGGGGGGGCGAAGCCCCCCCCTTGCATTCCCCGTGTGTGTGTGCGTGCAAAGCATTCTCTGCACCACATAGGTTTGCGACTGTGCATATTTGCACTCAGCCTGCTGTGTCCGTTTATTACTGTGCGCATCTAGGACGCTCCCAAATTTGCGGTGTACAAGTTCGCGGTGTACAACTTTGCGATGTACACATTTTACGTGTCCAATTGCACGGTGTACATTTGTATCATGTCCAAATTGTAATTTGTTTAAAATTTATTTTTTCTGTGTGCAAAATTTCTGTGTCAAAATAAACCGTGTCCATTTGAAACGTATACATTATTTTATGTCCATTTGCACCGTGTCCATTCGCACTGTGTCCAATTGTACTGTGTCTGAGTGAACCACTTCTCTTTTATTTAACGTCCAAAATATACCATCGTATTTTATCGAAAAAAGAGTGGGGTAAAATCTACATATTTTGTCTGCAGAGGCTATATTTCAATTCACACAAAATCATTAAAACAAAAGAATTATAAGCAAAGCATTATTCAAGATAAATGTTTCTATAATTCGCCCAATTAATAAAATATTTAGAGCTAAATTTTGGTTTATCTAAAAATGTTTTACAAAAAAAACTAGGTTGCATTAAAAAAAAAACATTGTCTTCTTCGTAAATCGAATAAAAATATAAAAAATCACGCAAACAGTAAAATTATCATATAAAGTTTCAGAAATGTTCTTTTTTTCAAAATATTAAAACGTCGTGAATAAATGTTTTATTAAAAAAATTAAAGTTAAAAATCAAACCAGAAATAGCAAGAAAAAAATTTTTTTAGATGCTTGGAAAACCATAGCCGATATTCCGTAGATAGAAAGAGAACTTTGCACAATGGCATATTTACCACCAGGACAGGATGATATTTCAGGTAAAAGTCAAAGTATTAACTGGTTATGGGAAAATTTCCAGCTCTACCCTTACGGAAAAAACATTCTAATTTTGAGAGTTTACACTCAAAATTGAGTGTTAATACTCGATTTTGGGAGTTTACTCCCAAATTTACGTGTATACGCTCAAATCTTGAGTATTTACACTAAAGATTGAGTGTTTATACTCGAACATTGAGTTTGTACACCCAATGATTGAGTGTTCGATACTAAGGTTTGGATATGGAGGTGGCAAATTTGTGGAGATTTAAAAATTCTCACCATATTATTGGGTCAACAATCAGGTTACACAAAAAATCCATGCTTTCTATGTGAATGGGATAGTAGAGATCGAACAAACCATTACATTAGAAAAGAATGGCCGACAAGAACGTCTCTGCAACCTGGGTCTAAAAATATCATAAATGAACCGTTGGTTGAGCCTTCAAAAGTTCTTCTTCCACCTCTTCATATCAAATTAGGACTCATGAAACAATGGGTGAAAGCTCTGAATAAAAATGGTGAATGCTACCAGTATTTACAAGAAAAATTTCCCAACATCTCTGATGCAAAATTGCGAGAAGGAATTTTTGATGGACCTCAAATACGTAAAATGTTGAGAGACGACAATTTTGTTACCAAAATGAATGAAGATGAGAGAGCAGCATGGCTGAGTTTCAAAGGTGTCACAAAAAATTTTTTAGGAAACCACAAAAGTCAAGATTACAGACAAAAGGTGGCGGAAATGATGGAGAACTATAAAAAACTAGGTTGCCTAATGAATCTTAAGTTGCATTTCTTAGATTCTTATATCGACTACTTCCCAGAAAATCTAGGTGATTATAGTGAAGAACAGGGAGAAAGATTTCATCAGGACATCAAGGAGATGGAGTTTCGATATCAAGGCAAATGGGATGTGAATATGATGGCTGATTTCTGCTGGACGCTCAAACGTGATGTCTCTGTGAAAGGGAAGAAACGTAAGAGAAAGCCATTGCACAGAACCTTCCAGAATAAAAGAGTTAGAAATAATAGAAAAAGGGAGTGAATTTTCTACGCTATTTATTCACAGAAGCTCAAACTTGTCATACGTATGGAATTTTCCCCGGATAATGTGGTTACGCAAACCTGCACGCTCCGGATTATACATTTGTGACCTAAACTGCTTTTATAAGATGTTTTTTTGAGGTTAGGAAAAAATGAGCCAATTTAGCAATTCTGACCTTGAATTTGGATTCAGCGGGTCAAAATACATAAAAATAGACTAGTCTGGTTCGCCGGACCAACATTTAAAAAAAAATTTTTTTTGAGGTTAGGAAATGCGAGCTAACTTTGCAATTCTGACATTGGATTCGGATTCAGCGGGTCGAAATACATAAGAATAGACTAGTCTGGTCCGCCGGACCAACATTTAAAAAAAATTTTTTTTTGAGGTTAGAAAATGCGAGCTAACTTTGCAATTCTGACTTCAGATTCGGATTCAGCGGGTCGAAATACATAAGGATTGACTAGTCTAGTCCGCCGGACCAACCACTTTTTTTTTGTGTGCCTGTGTAATTGTTGGAAAAAGCAAAATGAACAATATAATATAAATTAAAAATTAAAAATTGCATGCCAAATTTGTTATAACTTTGGGCATAAAGCTAAAGATTGTCGATCTAAATTAGAACAAACCGCAGTATCTGTAAATGCATTATCCTGTCACTATTCTAAAAAACAAGGGCATTATCTTAAGAGTTGTAAACTACGTATCACAAGTAATAATTATATGAAAGAGCCGAAAAACTCCGATGGCTCCTTCGAAGTCAGATATGCAATAGGGGACCGAACGAGTTCCACATCCATGGGCGTCACAATGTTAACAAAAACGCTTGAAAACCCCGACCCGTAATGATAAACCTCGACAAACATAGTCGTCCGCCTACTGTTCAGATAAAAATTTGCGTATCAACTTCTTATATAACTTTTGCGTTAGATAGAAGTTCTGAACCAAATTTAATTAAAGAAAATTTTGTGCCTAAAATAAAACGATCAATTACGACAACATATTAAAATTAAATAGTATTAATGATTATCCAACTTATCCTGTAGAAGAAATTATTTTACCTCTTTTCGGAAAGGAAATAACTTTTCACATTGTAACTAACGATTTTCCAATCTTACAACCAAGTATATTAAGCAATGACTTTTTTTTACCCAACTTCCGCAAAAATAAATTATGCAAAGGAACATTTAGACGTTTTTGGAATTAATATATTCTTCTTTTCACCTGAAACGATTATAGTAGCACCGCGATTAAAATCATCATTTTATATTACAGTAGAGAACCCCAAAATAGGAATTGGGTACATACCTGTTTGAGACTATAACAATTACTTTAGAATTTTAACATTTCCTTTTTATTTGCTCTGTTTTATCCGCGAGTAGTGAGAGCTCCTGACAGCCATCGAGCTCCTTGTAGTTCATTTCTTCGATGCACCTTGTCGCGCGGCGCTGTCACTAGCTCCTCACGCGCGCGATTTTCGTTTGCTCGCATCGTAGGTAACTATGCATCGTGGTAACTATGGAAATAAACAAGCCCCAAAAAGGGCACGTCCAAATCAATGCCCAAATAAGTCTCAATATCCGTTCCCTACCGCCCCTTTTTTCGCCTCCGATCGTAATTGTTTTACGATGCAAAATTCGCCAGTCTCTCGCAGCCCGGCACCGACATTAGATTGTCCAGCAGATCTCTCCCGTCTTCCGCCGATCCTAGCTGTGGGGATTCACTTCCGCTTCTTTCCTATCAGTCGCGCCGTGATAGTGCGCGTGAATTATTTCTCCCATCAACCAACGTTGATTAATTCTTCAGTTTTGTATTCGCGTGAATGTTGTGAGTGTATTACGTCCGTGCGCAGGTGACCGTATCTTTCCCGCGAACGTCCTCTGCCTCGCGCACAAGATCTCCGTCGAATCGCGCGCAAGATTTCCGGATTCGCGAGAGCCTCGATCTCGAGGCTCTGCAAGATTTCCGCGGCGATTAGGCAGCGTAATATCAGGGCGTATCAAGATATCCGAAACTTTGTAAAAGATACGGTTCGCCCCTCGCTCCGAACGTTCTTTTATGAATAAATGATTAACGTGTGAGTGACACCAACGCCTCCTTTTTATTCCTATTACCTCCCGTGAACCTACCGCATCCCTCATCACTCGCTTCGCGTCTCTATCGGGACGGATCCCGGCAGTCTCTCCGTGCGATCGCGTTTACCCTACGCACGCACAAACAATACCTAAATTAAAAATAACGCATGGAATCTATGCGATAGAAACTATAGCGGAAGTTATCTCAGGAAAGGTGTATTTAAATGTTGTAAGTAACTTGGACGAAGAAATAGAAATACCAACCTAGGTACCAACTCTACCTCTTAAATTCTTAAATGAATTTGATGATCATGAAGTCTTTAATAAAATTTACGAGAAAAAATAAAAGAAAATATTAATAATAAAGATAAAATAGACAACAATTAATTATAACGTAAATTTGAAAAACGATGAAGACGGAATTATAAATGAAAATGAAAACGTAATAAAAGAAGAAAATCAAACAATAAAGAAATTCAGATGTTAACCCTCTGTCTACACATGGGGTTACGATAACCCCAGTCGATTTTGAAATGTTCGCTACTTAAAAGTATTTAGCAAGGGGACGCTGGAACCAGGGGAGGAGAAGTTTAAACTGTGCTCTACTTATTTCTCTTTGGGCGTTGTGAATGTTCTGAAAACAACAGAAGTAGGAACATCGAAAGTGTGTGTTGGGGTTACAATTACCCTGTGTATAGGGAACGTAACAAAAAAAAAAAAATGGAAAAGTTCCAAATTTGAAGGGTAAGTAAAGTTATTTTTTTGTTCATTACGTATCATTTATGCATAAAGTACTTATATATATTACCAATGTCGCGATCACTTTGCAAAAATATGCTGCAATTGTAGCATTACAAATTAAAAAAAATTTTTATAATAAATCAAATCTTTTGTAATAAATATTTTTTGTATTAAGAATTATGTTTTTGAATATTAATAATTATGTTTTTTAAATAAATATTACTATTTTTTTTATTATTGTGTTTAAACTGCATTCATTTTTTACTAAATTCACATTACAAAATAAATATATTTTTTTAACAGAATAAAAAAACTGACAATAGATTCTTAAAGTACAACTCTTCGCCTTTCCATTTATCACCATTTTAATTACTTTATCTATTTTTTTCTAATAAATACGGGCGTTTAAAAAAGAAGCAAATTTTTACAAAAATTTTTCGTTCCCTTCTCATTCTTTTCAAAAAATCTCTTTTCTTTTAATATCTTCGACTTTTCAGTCAAAACTATCACAATTCTGAGATTTTTTTCTTTTGATAAAAAAAAAGTTACAATTGATTAAACACATTTGGAGATATAAGTCAACGAAATTTTGGGGTTAGCGTAACCCTTGTGTGTAGAAATCAGGAGAAAAATAAAGTGTGTAGGCAGAGGGTTAAGAAACTGACGAAAGTGCACACATTCAGTGGCAAATGAATCTTCTAGATCTTCGGCGTAATAATTGTAAAGTTTGGTGGCTTCTTCATGTACCGTGCTGTCCGACAAGTGAAGGACATTTCTAATAAATCGAAGCGTTTGAAGACATTTTGGCTGAAGTTTCGAATAGGTCGGACCACCGATTTTTTTTTTTCAACTTAGAATTCTTTCGTATTTTGGCGTCCTAATTACGAAAATGATAGTGAAAATTGGGGCAAATTTCATTTTCATGGCGAAAACCATGAAAAAACTAAAAATCACTGTTTTTTCCATTTATCTCGTAAATAATGGGAATTTCGAAATATATTTCAAACAAAAGTTGTAGATCTCATTGAAATGGGATTGTCCCGATTGCGCACATAAGCAATTGGACACAGTAGTATTTCCCGATTGCACACGGATTCGATTGGACACAATCTCGATTGTACACCGTCCCGATCGGATACAGTCCCGATTGGACACGCACTCGACTGGACACAGACCCGATTGAACACGGATCCGATTGCACACGGACCCGATTGCACACCGACCCGCTTGCACACGGACCCGATTGCACACGAACCCGATTGCACACGATACGATTCCGCATTGCAGATAGTACATGGGTTAGAGATTTAGACGGAGTGAGTGCGGGAGGAGGAGCAAAGCTCCCTTTGCACCCCGTGTGCGTGCGTGCGTGCGTGCGTGCGTGCACAAAGCATTTTCTGCACCATATAGGTTTGCGACTATAAAATATGTATAAGGAAGAAAAATATTTATAATAAATATTTTGTACGTATTTTTATGTCTGAGTTTGTGTGCAATCGGGTTTGCAGCGAGTCTGAGCAATCAAATCTGTGTGTAATCGGGTCTGTGTCCAATCGAGTCCGTATCCAAACGGGACTATGTCCAATCGCTTATGTGCGCAATTAGGCCTCACTCCATCGAAATACATATTTTGTTTTATTAATTTTTGTTATAAAGACAATAGTTTTTGAGAAAAACGACGTTAAATGTTCAAAACTTCATATAATTCATCTAACACAATTTGAGTTTTATTAGTTAATTTTATTAGTTAACATTGGAAGGAGGTTTGGGTGGGCGGCGAAGTCCCTCCCCCGCCCACGTGTTTTCTGTATCATTGTGTTTTTTACTTTTCATGCGAAGCATAATCCATCCATATCTCAGCTGCGGTGTAAGTTTTTCGCCGTAAGCACTAAAATGGTTTCGAAAGTGGGGAGGAGATAAGGCCCACATACACGAGACTCTTAACTTGTGTGCGTGTTCCCACTAACGACACTATCTTTGTGCTGATGGTGAAAGACTTACACTACTGCCCCTCAGTGTTTACGGCACAAAACTGCTTTAGCGTCCGCTATATAAACACAGCTGTTGATCGTGTATTCTTATTATTCTTGAATATTTTCAAGACAAGTTTACAATTAGTAAAGACAATTGTTTTCTTGATTCTTTTTGTTTTATATATTTTCTTCCTTTTGTTTTTTCGTTTTCTTATTCTTTTTGTTTTTTTCCTCATCTTAATAGATCAAAAATATAATATTTTTAATCTAAGTTTAACTTTACAAGATCGGGAAAAGACTTCATGATTAAGGGATCTAAAACTCATTCCAGTAGAACAGTTTTGTAGGAAACATAAGAAGGAGATGATATTGCAAGAATCATATATAACTTGTGATCGATTTGATTGTGAAAAAAAATAAGGATCGGCATATATATACTGTTCTTGAAAACACTTGGTTTGAAAGATGCCATATTTCAGCAGCAGCATGCATGCTGATGGGTGGCACTCACTTGGACACGGTTCAAATGGGCACAGTGCATTTGGATACGGTGCTTTTGGACACGATATCTTGCGCACGGTTCAAATCACCACGGTGCATTTGCACATGGTGCATTTGTACACTGTGCATTTGGACACAAAAGAAATTTTATTAAAAATGTACACCAGTTATATGCACTGTGACGTGACAGCCGCAGGCTGCTGTCCGTCACAAGGACCTAAGTGGCCCTTATGCGTTAACATCACTCGGGTCCTGCGTCCTCCCGCTCAGGGACGCAAAAGCGTGTTGTCTCGTGTTTTTGTGTATGTGACGTCCCGTGTGTTGTCCGTGTACTAATCGTTAAGATTTTTGCGAGCGCTGCATCGCGAGTGCAGCGGAAATCGGTGGCCACAGCGATCGATCTTGTAATTTTTTTGCGTCTTGTCTTGATGGAGAACATTCCCAGAGATCACCAGGTAAGCGGACACCGAGGGAATAACAGAGACCCTTTTCGAGCGGGGGTCTGCAGGTAATACCGCCCTTATCTTGCCTACAATTCGTGTCGTTCGAGAATTCTGATACTGCCGCCAAATTACGCTTTCAGGATCCAGCGAAGGCGCGCGAGGCCGATGTTCCGACGGAGCGCCTACGAATCTGATCCCGCGCTAGTCCCGGCGGAGATCACGACAATTGGACATCAGTGAACGCCCTCGTCGAGGAGGAAATAACGTCCCGGTGGCGGAGAAGGCGCCCGGCCAGGAGAAAGGAACTTGCCAGAGGAAAGCGCCAGAAATTCCCGCGCACGGGGCCCAACAGTATCGACCACCGCGCCTGGATCGATCAGCCGGCGATGGCGTGCACGCCGCGCGCTGCGTGAAAATCGATTTTTGGAAAATCGACCAATAAGGGCCCGGAGTATCGGAGGCAAGGTGGGGCGCGTCGCCGAGCGGCCCCCGCAGGATCCAGGATCCCGCACTCGAACTGTGGACGTTGTATTATCTTGTGCGTGCGATCCGGATCTCGAGCTGAGATATCATGTAAGAGGACGCAGGAGCCGGAAACCTCCCGATCCGGACGAGGCCGAGACGAAGGAGCCGGCTTGGTGAGACGAGCATCGTAAATTGTAAAGCCACTGATTTCACGATTGGGCGACTCACGAAAAAGTTACGGATTTATTACGATCTTGTGGTCATTAGATTAGAGTCACGAGTTTATTAGTGTATCGTTGCTTCGCCCGATCGCGCCCGCCCGCGTGAGTTTGTTTCGTGCTGTTCGTTTCGTGTTCTAATTACGTTGCGTGTGCGTCCCGATCCGCAGCAGAGTCAATTGTAATTTCGTCCGGTAGTCGTATCACGAGTTATTCCCGTGTTGTAAATTGTCGCGCATCTGTAAGTTATTGTTAGTAACGTTTGATTTGGTTGATCGCATTTATATCGCGAGTCCTTCGGTAATTGCGCTCTGGTAATATTTGATGTAATCGTCCTGAACCGCCTTGTTGGTGAGCGACTAATAATTATCGCGCTTATTACTCGCGAGATTCTTTTACGCGCGGAAAAACACGAGTCCGTCGCGTGCCGCGCGGGTTCGGAGTTACTGTTTGTCCCGTTCGCTCTTGGCGAAGCCATCATCCTATCGGGAGTTTGGTGTTTACCAACGACGCCGGGTCAAGCGTAGACAAGCCGGAGAATTTCCGCGTACGCACAATAACCCACTCGTTAAGTATCCCGTTTTCACGATATTCGATACCCAGTGGTCGTCAGCTGATAACGCGCGCGAGCCATCGCCGCTCTACACAGCCGTCTAATTTTGTAATACCTACGATCAAATATATTTGTTAATTTCATTATTACATTTACGTTGTGTCCATAATTCTATCGCCTTCCCGATTCCATCCGCCCGCGCCGAACCTCCCCCTCTGCCAATTTAGGGCTGAGCAGCTGGATATCGGAGCCACTAACGCCCCGGTCGCCTAACGAGCGCCCGTCTTTTCCGCGATTTTATTACCGTAATGATAATTTGCGATTTGGTGTAAACAGAGTGGTACGCTTAACGTACCTGGCGCCCAACTAAGTATTGCATCGGGAAATTTCGCGAAGACAGTCGCCCCGACAGCCGGGCGGCTCAGGGCCGCGACCAGGGACGGAGGCGAAGTTGGCCGTCGCTCGCGAGCACGGTTACAGCACACGTAATATTTGACCACCGGATATTTGCACACGAAAAAATAACCACCGTTCACTTAAACACGTAAAAGTTGCACACCGCTCACTTGCACACCGTTCACTTGCCCACTACCCATTTGCACACCAAGAAATGCGCACCGATCATTTGCACACGGAAAGATGCACACCAATCATTTGCACACGGAAAGATGCACAGTGATCATTTGCACACGGAAAGATGCGCACTGATCATTTGCACACGGAAAGATGCACATCGATCATATGCACACCGTTCATTTGGACACGGTACTTTTGGACACGGTGCTTTTGGACACCGTTTATTTGCACACCGCTCAGTTGCACACCGTTCAATTAAAACTTTTCAATAATCAAGTGGAACTCACAGATTCTCAAAACAATCAAGCTAAAACTAAAAGTCAGCGCACAAAAAAAAAATATTTTGTGTTACCTTATATTAGACACATATCTGAAACAGCCTCATCTTTTGTCAATAAAGATTTGCTCATTGGTTGGCTTTCGTTGCCTCAACAAATTAGACATGTTTATTAAGGTGCAGAAGGATGTAACCGACATAAATCTAAGGAATAATATTGTCTACAAAATATGCTGTAAAAATTGTAACGCGTCGTATGTAGGACAGACAAAGAGACATTTAAGTACCAGAATTAAAGAACATGCGAATAATTTTAAGTTGGAATCGTCGAGACACTCCGTGGTAACAGAACACATGCTAAAAAACAACCATATGTTTGATTGGAATAACGTCAAGATATTAGATTCTGAATCAAGATATCAAAAAAGGTTAATTTCAGAAATAATCCATATTAAGGAGCAAGTTAATGGCATCAATTTACAGAAGGACACGGAGTGCCTCGACAATTCTTATTATTGTTTATTTGATATTTTGTCGAAAATAACTAACGGAAAATAAGTCTTGCTCATTCTGCCTCTGACTACCAAACGTTACACTAGTCTTTAGCGCTTTGTCAAATACCCCGTGTATTGTTGCTCGTTTTAATATTGTGTTCCTAAGATCTGTGATCAACATATATGTGCGCGCGAAGTCGTTTGCCGACGGCAACCGTGCGCGCTAGAGGCCGGATCCGCTCAGACTTGAGCGCGGAGAACGTGTTGCGCGAATCCGCGGACTCGCTGGAGGATACACAAGCACAAATGAAATAATGCAGGATGTTTCAAAGTCACAAGCACCATTTATTTCTTAACACTTAACTGTACAACTATCGCGAGTCACGAAGAACGCAAGCGTGCGGGAGCGATGAGTCACTTTTAACGAGCGGAAATCTTCGGGTCGAACGGTTGTCCTTCCTGTCTTTAATTCGCGCGACGGATATCTTGCCGAGCGTGTTTCACAACGCCCCACCGTAGCGGAAATCTTGTACGCGATCGAGACGGACGATGGATCGCGAGGCAGTTGTTCGATCGCGAGCGCGCTGCTCGATTTCGCTTCCCGCAATATTGGCACTGCGCGGAGGAGAAATTCGTGACTCGATACAACACAATATGTAATTAAAACATAAGTAGAAGACCGAATTTGAATTTTTGCAGAAGTTGAGATTTGAATGAGTCGGCACACTGAGCGCGACCGTCTTAGTGAAATCGAAGTACTTGGCGGGCAAGAGCGAGCGCAAGACTGACTCAAATTCGCGCCGAAAATTGGTAACGCGCCTTACTCTCCCCCGATATTCGTTGTTAGGAGAAGAATATCGGGGAAGAGCAAGCAGCTGATCGGCCCGGCACCTCACGTGATCACGGCGTGTACGGGTGAAATCCGGGCTCCGGCTCGGTGAGATGAGATGATGGTTTCCCGACAACATTTCACGACGGGAAACAGAAAATATTTATGTTAATGTTTGAATCTCAAACAATATATAAGTTTACAGTTTTCTACAATATCAGTTTATGTTATTCATTACACGTTTTTCATCGTTCTTATAGATTTAATTTAATATGAATTCCCACGAAAAAAAAATTTCATTATTTTTCATTTTATTATTCGTTTAATTGTATTACTTATTGGTTTACATTTTTACTTATTATGACACATTTAATACGAAATGCGCCGTTTTATGGTCACTTGTTTTAACTGTTTAATTATATTTTCGTGTCCATTATTTCATTTATGTTTAAGTTCACACATATTGGTAATTTATTATGACTGAAGAGGACTAAGTATAGTCGAAACGTTTTGAACATTTTTCAACACAGTGTTATTAGTCGCGTTTATAATTATATAATGTTTATTTAATAAATTATAACGTATTAGGGACATTTTATCTTGGCTCGATATATTGATCTGTTTATTGTATTATTTTTGCTAATAAAAAGAACTAAATTTTATAATGCAAGAAAATTCTATGATTTCAAAAAGAAAAATAAACCGCTTTCAAAAATCTTTGTATCAATGCAAATCCAGTCACAGAAGATAATGGAAAAATTTATGCGAAAAAGAAAATCGAAACATAAAGAAGAAATAAACGGCAATGAAATTAATGACGATGAAATTTTTAACCTTAATAATCCGGAAAATACAAAATTAATTTCCAAGATATTGAAAGACTCCAATAAAAAAACGAAGGATACGAAGACCTCAAATTCAATTTCTCTGATGAAAAAATGGGAGATTCGTTATCTAACGATATATCTGCTAGAAACTCTAATCAAATGTTACTTATACATGAAGAAATGTATCAACCGCTAAAATTACAAATTAAAGAGAAGATACCAGTCCATGAGTCTCTTAAATCTAACAAAATACAATTTCAAGAAAAAATTATAAGTTTATTACCACTTTATACTACATTATTAATATTATTACTACATTGTTATATGTTTATTGTTACATTTGTCAACAAATATTCAAGAGCTCGAAGAAATATAAATCTGAATCTGAATAAATCGAGGACAGAAATGATCCTCCGAACAAAGGATATCTTACTGAAGATGATGAAGACATAGAAGACAAGGAACAACTAGATTCGCAAGGACAAGGAAATAAAATTGAAGATAGAAATGATCCAGACAAAATGAATAATGTCAAGCATAATGGAGAAACACGCGACGAGGACAAAAAACTAAACAAGGATAAACAAAACCAAATTTTAAGCAAAAGTTACGAATAAATTCTCCGCTATTAATATACAACTATATAAAAATATTACAACAGACATCCGCAATTTGTTAATTTACACAAAAAATAATATATGCACTTCAACTATCGACAAGAAATCTTTAGATTCCAGCCTATGGAAATAAAGAATGACAAGATTCTAATTCCAAGTTTTCTTATATTAAATAAACCAAAAATAAAATTTAAAAATTATACAGCCTACTCATCAACAAGACATAACAAAAGGGTTAACAATATTTGGAATACATAAAAAACTTCTAAACCCATAAAAATATTTTACAAAATAATAAATTATATTACCTCACTTTCGAATCACATGCTGCGACATGTATCTCTATCCACTTAATGGATCCTTGAATCACATGCTATTTCATGTAGAAAAAATTTACACACGACATCCTTCTTCATCATTTTTAAATTACTCCGCCGCGCGAGAAGAATAAATACGAATCCTTAGAAAAAAAAGACAATAAATGCAACAATAATTTAAGCTCGAGCATCATGGCGAGAGCGAAGACAAACAAATAATTATTGGCTAATTAAGATAAAAGACACTCAGCACATCGCAAAAAATAGCAACTATATGGAATACAAATTTACAGTAGATAAGGAATAGATAATTGTATAATTCTTTAATAATGTCAATTGTTAGTTTTATCCTTGTAATACCTTCATTTTCGCGACAAAATAACATATAATTTTACATTATAATTGAAAAGATAACAAATAGAATAATAATTACATAACCAAGGTTGAAAAATAATTAGATAAAAAAATAAAAGAATAGATAACAAAAATACAAAATAAGAACTTTTAATTTTATTAATTTTTTTCTAAAAATAAAAATATTCCTAAAATTTGTAAAATAAAATATAACGAAATATAGTTGCATACATTCAACCTTGTTTATAAGCCTAATAAAATCTTAGTTTGATAAGATTCTATAATCTTCTATAAAAAAAAGTAATCGTTTTACTGATGTTGTGAGTGCGCGACACTCACACAAACTTTACTTTCAATAACGACAAGGGTGTCGAGTGACACCTCGCGTGATCACCGTCCGGCCTTGCTACCGGGCATCGCACCGGCCTTCACACCGGACATCGCACCGGGCAACATATCCGGTTACTACTCATTTTGCCACCCGAAATCTCCTGATTTCCGGTGGAATGCGCCTAGCTAGCAATTGCTGGCTAAGCTAGTGCACGGGACAAAGGCCCGTGACCGCGAGTGACATCCCTTGGTAACAAGCCGAAAAGCTGAGTATATAAAGGCCCGCGGAAAGAGAACGAGCGGGCTCATAATTAATAATAATAGCGACGAGTATATGTCGCTCGTCGAAGCTACAAACTGTACTTAGATATACATCTTTCGGGTTCGATCAAGAAAGTGTAGAGGAAGAATAAATATATATCTCTTGTTATTAACTCTCGGCATTATCTTTTGGAAACCTGATCCCGAGGAGTCATCGGCAACGATCCCGCACTGTATCCCGAGACGAGGGATACAACAAATTGGTGGCAGCGGTGGGATTTACTGCCGAAAGGGAAAGAACAAGGGAAAACCGCCGAAGAGAAACGTTAAAGCCAGGGCAACAATTCATACGAGGCGCAACGAAGACGACCTGCTGATCCTCCAAGACAAGGAAGGAAGATAGCACGGGACAACAGCGATAGCAGTGTTATCTAAGACGACACCGACCTACCGCAACGTGACGCACCAGCCACAAGCAGCTGAGCGACGGACAACATGCGGCGATACATCGCGGTAATGTAAGTCCACAAAACTATTTTGTATACCAAAAAACTTTTGTAACAAGAGCGACATGCGAACCCGAATTGCGTAGACCCCCGGTAACATTATTACCGAAACGCGTACTAACGATAGCGAATGTCCGACGACAATAGTACACCGATAAGAAACGAATCGTAGCTATTCAGTGCAACGGCGGCGCGATTCATACACTATCGCGAGTTAGAACTAGCGTGGCGAGCGGCACAGGCCCTCCGCGAGGATCGAGATAACGATCGCAGGGCCTTAGGGCGTCTCCTAGACGGCGATAGCGAGCTACCCGAGCACGTCATACGTGAGCGAGAATTTCCTTTCGGGGCCCTCGACGCCAGTTTATTTTCCACCGACGCAGTTGACGTGACACGACGGGACCGTGTGGACAGACGAACGAGACCGTACGTTAGTCGCACTCCGAGCCGCGTATCTTCACGAGGTGAATTTTCACTGACCTCGTACGAATCCGATATCTTTAATCCTGAAGAAATTTTTGAGAGATACGAAATGAGTACCAACGAACAAACCCAACCCTCGGGAACTCAACAATCGGAGGCTCAACAATTCATAGCCGACGCAGAGCGGGAAATTCAAAAAATGCACCCAGAAATCCGCGAGAACCCAGTTGCACCAGCAGCACCGCCCAGGCAAGAAAGAGACAATGAAGTCCGAGACACTCTGCGCGCGGTGATCCAAGAATTACGTCGATTACAAACAGACCTAGATGCCGTGCGGGAAACGCAATTACACACTCAGCGCATTCACGACTATCGATCATCGCGACCCAGCAGGAGAGACACAACCTACGTAGATCACGATGATGTTCGTCACCAGCGAGGCCGCGGGTCCTTACCGCTAAAGGAAGCGCGCTGCATGATCCCTGAATTCGACGGGAATGCAAGTAAGCTACAAGAGTTTCTAAGCGCGATGACGTATGCGGTCGAAAACATCGATCCGAACGACGAGGTAACTCTGTTAGGAGCTATCTTATGCACCAAATTGAAAGGGCGCGCAATGTTGGACTTCCAAACGCGAAAAATTCGCAATTTTGAACAACTAAGACAGGAATTAGAAGCGTGCTACGTGAGTAAAAATAGCACCACACATTTACAAATTGAATTTAATACTCTCAAACAAAGAACCAGAGAAAATGCGCGGACCTACGGACTTAGAGCCGACAAATTAACAATGGATTTGTACGAGTCCATGATAGAGAGTCGACAACATTACACAACGGAAAATAAACGCGCAATATTAGATATCCTACAACAACAGACGCTTGAGAATTATCAGATAGGGCTAAACGACGACACAAAAGCCGTAGTCAGATCACGAGGATATGCAACGTTGCAGGATGCGATAGCTGCCGCGACCGCAGAAGAACGAATAAAGGGAACGACAGTTTCCCGACCGAAACCCAAATATTATATGCCGGCCGCAGATAGCTACAAAAATAAGCTACAATGTCGGAAGTGCGGAAAATTAGGACACCACGGAAAAGACTGTCGTAACAGTCGTTACTCGAACCGATTCAAACTACCACAACCTGATAAAACACGTATAAATGCCGTAGAGAAATTCTGCAAGCATTGCAAAAAACGTGGCCACACCCAAACCGAGTGTTGGCACTTGAACGGGAGACCTCGCAACAAAACGTCCTATCGCCCTCCACGACCACAAAATAATAGGAGTAAAAATAGCAACCCTAAAAAAGCTATCGAACCACGTAAAAAGAAGAATTCCGAATCCGAATCTAGTAGTGAAGACGAAAGGGAAGCAGCCGGAAAGAAAGATAAGCGCGCTCAGACGTATCAGGTCGCGCAAGTAACTCGAGCTGCCCAGCCGAGCAGCGGCCTAGACCCAATCACGCTTCCGATACGAGAGACGCGCTCAGGAGAAATCAACATGCTTTTCGATTCGGGCGCAACCCTTTCACTCATCAAGGTAAAAAACTTAAAAGGGAAAACTAGAATTTCCCCCGAAAAAATCACCCTTGCGGGAATAACGGGGCACAAACTGTATACAATCGGAAGCATGCAGGCCCACATTAATCTAGGCGCACAGGTATTAAGACATATCATGTACGTGGTCAAGGATGACTTCCCCATGGAGTACGATGGAATACTGGGACTGGACTTCATGAAAAACCACCGCGTAATCTGCGATTACGACAAGCAACAATTGAACATCGCCGGCGTCACCTTCAAAATTAAACCTTACGGTAAAATAATCCTACAACCGCGCAGTGAAACTATTGTCCGAGCAACCACTAACCGAAATCAGCCCGAAGTAATCCAAGCAAAAGAAACTAAGCCCGGCGTATATATCGGTCGATGCGTGGTCGAGCCGAAGGAATTTGCATGCGTAGTCAGCATCATAAATACCACAGATAAGCCTGTAGAGATACGCACGCCACACGTGACCATAGAGGATCCCGACGAGAGTGATCATTAAATATACGCGGTCATCAACAAGGCGGAACGTGCGAATAAACTCCCACGAAGCAAACGGATCTGACAAACATTGCGTACCCAGCATCTCAATTCAGAAGAACGACAGGCACTCACACGGATATGCGAAGAATACCAAGATATCTTCCACCTAAGTGGAGAACCACTGACATGCACTGCAGCAGTGAAACACGAGATATGTACACAAACCGACTCATCGCCGGTCAACGTACGGCCGTATCGCCTCCCCGCAAAGCATAAGGAAGAGGTGAATACACAGATAAAACAAATGCTGCACGATGGCATTATCAGAGCCAGCACGAGCCAATGGAATGCACCGCTACTAGTAGTACCCAAAAAAGCTGACTCGTCTGGAAAACCAAAGCTCCGAATCGTGATCGACTTTCGAAAGCTTAATGATCTAACAATTGGCGATTCTTTCCCCCTACCCAATATTGAAGAAATACTAGATCAACTGGGAAACGCCAAATATTTTTCGACGCTAGATTTAGCGTCGGGGTATCATCAGATACCGATGGCTGAGCCAGATAAACAAAAAACAGCGTTCTCGACACCATATGGACATTATGAATATAATCGGATGCCCTTTGGATTAAAAAATGCGCCAGCCACATTCCAGAGGCTGATGAACTCGGTACTCATGGGAATTCAAGGACTCAGATGCCTAGTATATCTCGATGACATAGTGATATACGGATCGAGTCTAAACGACCACAATAAACGCCTAACGGAAGTATTGCAACGCCTACGAGAAGCGAACTTAAAGTTGCAACCGGACAAGTGCGAATTCCTGCGCAAAGAAGTAAATTACCTAGGACATGTAATTTCCGAAGATGGAATATCGCCCGACCCAGCAAAATTGCAAGCCATAGAAGATTTTCCGAAGCCCAAAAAGGTCAAAGATATCCAATCATTTATAGGCTTGGTCGGATATTACAGAAAATTTATCAGCAATTTTTCCAAGATTGCGAAACCATTAACGAAACTAACAAAAAAGACGGAAACATTCGCGTGGAATGCCGAACAGCAAATAGCTTTCAATACATTAAAAGAAAAACTAACCACGGCGCCCGTACTTCAATATCCAGACTTTGCAAAAGAATTCAATGTGACTACTGATGCCTCAGATTATGCAATAGAAGCCGTACTGTCACAGGGACCGGTAGGAAAAAACCGTCCCATCGCTTACGCAAGCAGAATATTAAACCGCGCCGAGCAAAACTACAGCACGACAGAGAAAGAATTACTTGCAATAGTATGGGCTGTAAAACACTTTCGGCCATATGTCTATGGGACAAAATTCAAAATCGTAACCGATCACAAACCCCTCATATGGTTATTTAACGTAAATGACCCCGGATCAAGATTGATCCGATGGCGATTAAACCTGGAGGAATATGATTATGAAATTATTCATAAGGCTGGTCGAGCGAACGCGAACGCCGACGCGCTAAGTCGCAACGTGAAGCGGGAAGCTCACGTTACAGAAGCAGCTGATAAAATCCTCACATTAGACGAAGACGGCGAATACGCACGTGCATCTACAGAAGAAGAAAAGGAAGAGGACAACGTATGCGAACCAGCATACACAGAAGAAAAGAAAAAACAAATTCTATATGAATATCATGATGCACCTACGGGAGGGCACCAAGGAATTGAGAGAACAATAAAAAGAATACGATTGACACATAATTGGCCCGGATTAACGGCCGATGTAGAGCGGTACATTAAAAAATGTGAGCTTTGTCAGAAGAATAAACTTTCTCGGAGAATAAAAGCCCCTCTTGTCGTCACGGACACTCCTAGCCGACCTTTCGAAAAATGTGCGCTGAATATAGTGGGACCACTAACGCTAACAAAAAACGAAAATCGATACCTATTAACATTCCAAGACCATCTTACAAAATTTAGTAAGGCGATACCTATACCGAATCAGGAAGCAAATACCGTGAGCAAAGAATTTGTCACGAAGATCGTCCTAGAATACGGAACGCCGGAATACGTACTGACCGACCAAGGCACCAACTTCCTGAGTGAAATTTTCAAGAATACGTGCAAGCTACTGAAGATAAATAAAATTCAGACTACCGCATACCATCCCAAGAGCAATGGTATCCTCGAGCGATCACATCGGACCTTAGCAGAATACCTGCGACATTATATAAATAAGGACCAAACCGATTGGGACGAATGGATCCCGTACGCGATGCACACCTATAATACAACGCCTCATACGGCGACAGGGTACACACCGTTTGAATTAATCTACGGTCGACAGGCAGAACTGCCGACGGCCCTGACAAAACCGCCTAAACCTACCTACAACTACGACGATTACGCGCAGGAATTACGGGAACGATTAAGGGCTACTAATCGTGTCGCACGCGAAAATATAAAAGACGAAAGGGCCAAGGCCAAGACGCAGTACGATAAAAAGACGAAAGAAATAAAATTTAAAGTCGGCGAAAAAGTATTACTATACGACGAAACGCTCCGACGCGGAAGATCGAAGAAACTCGACGCGCAATGGACCGGACCGTATACGGTAACCGAAAAACATTCTAATATAAACTATACAATAAAGCGGGGGAGGACAACGACGCGCGTACACGTAAACCGTTTGAAACCGTTTATTGAAGCCTAACCCGCGGTCAAGAGAGAAAATAAAACATGCACACATGCACGCATACACAATAAAAATAAAGAAGAGAAATATAATAAATAAAAGGAATTAAACTCACCAAAACGAAGACCGCCAGCCAGGGACATAATCCACCTTAATAATTCCAACGGCAGTCAGTCAAAAAACAAGAACTATACACTAAACGTAGAAACTAAAACTACACACTACACTAAAGACTTAGCACTATACACTACAAACTAGACGGGAGAATAATGTTGTTGCAAGTTAATTAATCCACCTTGTCCATATCCGGATCTTCCGGAGAAAGTTCAAAAGGCGGCAAAAACCCTTCGCGCAGAAAATAGTCAACCGCGAACTCGAATTCAAGATCGAGGTTGTCCCCAAATTCCTCACCATAATCATGAGTCAAAAAGTGAGCCAACAAGGGGCCAGGGATCACGACTCCCTTGCCCTCTTCGACCGGAACCGCCCCGGTTACCGGAGTTTAACTCCGCGGACCCAGATCCGTTTTCCTCCCCAGACAGGGAACAATCAAGGAGAGCAGCAAACAAGCCCTCCGCGAGACCTTCAAAACCCCCGGAATATTCGGAGAGATGATCCTCAGAATACGGGTGCACCCCTGCACCAGAGGATTCTGCTCCGGCTGGAATAAAATCCTCGGAGTCCATGCCCTCCCAGAGAGCTGGACCACCATCATGCCCGGACAGATGCTCGTAACCGCTGACAGGCAAAGGCTCAGCAGAAGTGAAATATTCCCCCTCATCAGACGAAAAACTTTCGCCTAAAAGCATCACCGTGTCTAAGTCACTAAAATTACTGGAGCTATCACTGCTCCCTTCACCACTTTCCTCGCCAGAAGAGGCAAGATTAACTTCGCGCCGAGACATGATTACTCCAGAGCAAACGCACGAAAGGATAGTCGACAAGAGACTAAAGGGCCGGATCGTCCAGAGGAGAAAAGACACACGAAAGAAGGTGTAAACAGATAACAGGATGCAACGCTAAGCAACGATAAAAAAATGAGGAATCAACGAGACACACAGGCAACGGAAACGAAAATATGACCCATTTTGAAGCGCGAAATAATAAACAATACAAATTGGAGAATTCTTTTCCGCCCCCATCTGAA
This sequence comes from Monomorium pharaonis, assembly GCF_013373865.1. Taxonomy (NCBI): domain Eukaryota; kingdom Metazoa; phylum Arthropoda; class Insecta; order Hymenoptera; family Formicidae; genus Monomorium; species Monomorium pharaonis. The sequence goes on along the minus strand of NC_050472.1, from coordinate 12,822,351 downwards.
CTTGAGAATCCTTTTCCGCACCCACGGTCCCACAGCGACCACATTATAAAAATACTTTTATAGTAACTAGATATAATACATACCCACGAACAAAAAAAAAAAAATTTTTAATAAAACAAAATAATTACAGATTTATAATCTGGGTGACGCTAAGTTCCGCAGAAGACCCGGACATGAAGGCGCCGTATGAAATAGAAAAATTTACGCACCATCCAGGGATATATTTCGAAAAGCTAGGAGGATTACATCAGGTTGAATCCTTCTGGAAGGTGGTCATCAAGATAGACGTGACGTCACTATCAAAATGACTCACACAGGTAGAAAAATATGTACGCAAAACGGATAATCTATGCAAAATGATAGCAGTCATAGGTAAAGAAACATGCGAAAATCTACACAGCGTCATTGCAAAAGGGTGTGAAAGAACTAATAAACTAATAGAACGCATAAACTCAACATACAATACAAGAATACACAAAAGAGGATTAATCGACGGGATAGGGTCAGTCGCAAAATCATTATTTGGTACGATGGACGCAAACGACGAAAAATTAATTAACAAACAATTAACGATATTACACGACTCACAGGAACTAAACAAACACGCAATAAAGAACCAAATAAAAATAATGCAAGCCACTATCGCCCACATTGATAACAGTGAAAGAACTATTCGACAAAACGAAAATACTCTCGCGGACGCGACAGACAAATTAAGAACAAAATTATTAGAAAATGAACGCCAAAGTAACCTACACGAAAATTTTATAATAATTAACGCGGTACTGTCTGATCTAACACACGACGCGGAAGACGTACTAGAATATTTAACGTTTTTGAAAGAAGGAATTCTGCATCCTCGTTTAACACCCATTTCAATAATAATAGAATCACTTAAAGACGCTAGCTCGCAATTGCCCGAAGGACTCTACTTCCCATTCAGAATAAAAGAGAATGAATGGTCGACAATAGAGAAATTTGCGACAGTAGGCGCATACTGCGGCCAAATAAATATATATACTATTTTACGATTCCCTCTAATTTTGATGCCAAAATACGAAATACTAAGTGTAATTCCGTTACCTATCCCAAGTCAGAACAACATTTTCTCGTTCGTAGAAATTAACAATCCCCTGATCGCAATAGATACAGAACAGCGTACTTACATAATCCTCGCAAAGAACGACCTGCGGAAATGCATAGAGATAAATACCGAATACCTATGCGCGGAAAATCACCCCGTATATCGAATAAACCCAGACTCTATCTGCGAAATAAAAATGTACCTAGAAACTAAAGATCATTATAAAAATTGTAACATAAAAAATGCGACGTCGAACCACAGCCTTTGGATAGCGCTAAGTAATTCACACTCGTGGCTATATTCGTCACCACGAAAACAAGTAATTACTCTACATTGTAAAGACCACGGAAAAATAAAGGAAACAATTGAAAAAGTAGGTAAAATTACATTAAAAAATAACTGTAAGTTAGTGACAGAAAATACAATTATAAGATCACCCAAGATGTCACATGAGACAAGAGTAGAATCATATCTACCTCAGTATAATATTTCACTACTACAGAAGCCTGGCTTAGAAAACGATACAGGCCTCAAGAAAATAAAATTACAAAATATTATACCAAATCCAACGGAATTAAAAAATTCCAAGGATAAATTAGAGGAGATAGACAACGAACTAGATAAAGATTCAAGTTTGATTTTTCAGTCGCCACACTTTATTTTTCCAATGGCAACAAGCGGAACAACAATTGTAATAATAATAATAGCCGTAGTAATAGAATTTATTATAATAAAAAAGAAAAAGCGGAATAACAATAAGCGGGTCACATTAGATATAGATACAGAATGTACGATACCAAGATCTATCCTAAAACGAAGCAACAGCACACGTTTCTAACACAAAAAACATATATATATATATATATATATGTAATTAACAACTATATGTAATAGTAATTATTATATTTTTTATACAATATGATCCATTTCCCCCACGGGAAAAAAGCGTGGCATTAGTTTGCACAGCTCTACGTCTCGGATTAACAAAATCAGACCACACGATATATCACGTTACACCGGAACCAAAGAATCAAAAACTTCTTTCTGCAAATTTCGCTCACACACCGGATGTGCACAGCTGAATTGACTATGACCATATATGGTCCGATTTAGGGAATTACACCCCACCACTTCCATTTTCTACGGGATTATAAAAAACTGATGACCCAATCGAGCCCCAAAGACTCGATACTGTCGTTACGGTAAACAAAGTTCAAGCTCAAGAACACAGCAGCAGCCAGGCGGAACCAGCCCCGCAAATTACCCCGGCGACATAGAATTTCCAGCATAAAGACAGGATGAAAATTCCTATGGAATTTGAACTCAGTCAGCCCATCGATGGAGTGCGCCCATTGGACCACCCAGAAAGGTACGGGAGACTCCTACGAAGCATCTGCCTCCAACCAACAGAGAGATGTCTAGTGGAAACAGAGTTTCCTTGGAGAAGATGGTGCCGAAGCTGTTATCGCCAACGATACCGGCTTTATTGCACCATACGAGATCCATCGGCACACGGATACCGGACGCAGCTCTCACCTGACAAACATTGAGAAACGATCACCCAGTGTTTCAAATGCGGAAAAGTGCTAATGAACGTGTGCCCTGCCAGAGACTGCCGGAAGTGCATCGAGATATTCCTCGACGAAGAAGAGGCCATAAACGAGACCCGACGACATGAACATGTTCAGCCTCGAAAAGTTTTAAATCTATGTGTACGCGAATCTGAGAACGAGCAATACCAGCTACGAATGATATGTAACTATTAGTACAAAACACTAAGAAAATAGCGATTAGTATATAGTTTTTTTTTTTACTACGCGAAAAGCGATAAAATAGCGAAATCTATTAATTGCGAAAACTCAGCCCCCTCGTTTTCTTTTCAATAAGGGAGAGGGATGTTGTGAGTGCGCGACACTCACACAAACTTTACTTGCAATAACGATAAGGGTGTCGAGTGACACCTCGCGTGATATCACCATCCGGCCTTGCTACCGGGCATCGCACCGGCCTTCACACCGGACATCGCACCGGGCAACATATCCGGTTACTACTCATTTTGCCACCCGAAATCTCCTGATTTCCGGTGGAATGCGCCTAGCTAGCAATTGCTGGCTAAGCTAGTGCACGGGACAAAGGCCCGTGACCGCGAGTGACATCCCTTGGTAACAAGCCGAAAAGCTGAGTATATAAAGGCCCGCGGAAAGAGAACGAGCGGGCTCATAATTAATAATAATAGCGACGAGTATATGTCGCTCGTCGAAGCTACAAACTGTACTTAGATATACATCTTTCGGGTTCGATCAAGAAAGTGTAGAGGAAGAATAAATATATATCTCTTGTTATTAACTCTCGGCATTATCTTTTGGAAACCTGATCCCGAGGAATCATCGGCAACGATCCCGCACTGTATCCCGAGACGAGGGATACAACACTGTATATTACTATTGCGTCAAAACAAAATATCCCATTTAGAAATTTCGCGTGACAAGTCGAATAAATGATAAATACAATAAGTGACCATGCTGTAATTGCGTCTTTTCTTCATATATAAACCAAAGCTAAATTACAAAACAAATAGTTTTGTAAATTACAAACGAATAGAATAATAATCAAGAAAATACGATATAACTTAAGCAAATCAGGCATTACAGAATATAGAAATTCATTTCTTTCTTTCTATCAATATTTTCATCGATATTAAAATTACAGGTATTGATAACTATATACCCTTACGGAAAAAACACTCAAATTTTGAGAGTTTACACTGAAAATTGAGTGTTAATACTCGATTTTGGGAGTTTACTCCCAAATTTAGGTGTATACGCTCAAATCTTGAGTATTTACACTAAAGATTAAGTGTTTATACTCGAACATTGAGTGTGTACACCCAATGATTGAGTATTCATACTAAAGTTTGGATTTAAATACTGAATATTTAAAAGTATAATCTCAACATTTGGATATAACACACAATAAATGAGTGTATACTTCCAACATAAAGTGTAAACACTGTAACGTTGGGAGCGTCCCAGATGCGCACAGTAACAAACGAACACCATCAATCAGATTGCTGGGTTGGTTAGGGTTAGAATGAATTTATAGAATTTGATTAGTGGTGTCCGTTTGTTACTGTGCGCATCTGGGACTCACTCGAAACGTTGAAGATGTACACTCAATTTCTATCGATTGATAGTGTACACTTAATATTGAATGTGCACTCTCAAACATTGGATTAGAAAATGTTAAATAAAAACAAAAGCAAGAAAAGCAAGTTCGACCGAAATATTCAACTGTAGAGTGTTCAGCTGGCTTTGAGTATTAATTTGAGTATTACTTTCAACTTGGATGTTTGCCATCTAATTCAGTGTTATTCTTAAATTTAAGATTAACATTGAAATTAACACTCAATTAGATGGTGAACATTCAAGTTGAGAGTAATAACACTCTAATTAAAAATAAATTAAAGAGCGAACACTCAAGTTGAGTGTTTACACTGAATTGAGTGTTTACCCCTTGTCCCAAATTATACTCAACTTGAGTATTTTTTAAGTGTTATTTTTAGTGTTTTTTCCGTAAGGAATATCTTCATTGTTTTATACTAAACATTAATTTAAGGTTCAAATTTATACTGCATATTTGTGTAAGATATAATGTTACGAAAACTTACTACACAACACTGTTCCATATTGCCAAAATAAAGCAATTTTAGAATTTAAATGTTACAATAAGACAAATTAATAAATAAAAAATAGTGTTTCAAAAGTTTCTCCTTTTCTATCCAAAAGAAATATAAAATTAATAAATATAAAATAATAAATGCTTAGACGAAAGAGTAAATTAAAATAAGTTATTTGAATAATAATAATTTAAATAGATCACCTGAGTGTCTAAAAACAAAATCCGGCAAAACGCTGCTTTACTTTTAAAAATTTAAAGCGAAAAATGAAATCTCGTTAATTGATATTTGATCCAATTCCAGCTTGATGCCGCTCAGATGTGTTGCTCTGTTAGAGAACTCATCTTCTGCAAAATCATAATTGCTCTGTCCCTGCGCGAAGATATCGGCAGGGTGAATTGATTACTTGTCGCTCTCCTGAGATTAATATAAAAGAATTTTATTTAATGCGATATAAAAAGTATAACAGTGGTAAAACTGGCGACACAATTATCACTCGATACAATGTTGTACGAACAAATGTTGCTATGGCTGTGGACTACGATGCACAGGATCAAGAAACACTCAATTGCTTTTGAACAAACTCGTTCTTAATAAACGAAAAAAAAACAAGAAAAAAGGAGAACAAAAAGTCTTAGTTGACACTCACGTGATTCTAAAGTATTTCTTAGAAGAAAGGGAGAAAGAAAAAGGAAAAAATATAACAGTAATAATAATTTTAGATTAAAAAAAAAGAAAACCTTCGAAATATATTAACTTAAGAAAAACTATAAATTAAAAAGCGTATACATGTATAAAGCAACTCATTGAGCAAATTATCATCATTATTTACTGCGTAAAAATGTGTGTACATACGAATAATATAATTTAGAAATAAAAATAAAACATACACGTGTAAAAAAAGACGAAAGAACAAGAAGAGATTTTAAAGGCCTTTTCCTTCCTCTTTCTTAAAGGACAAGCGATGATATAAATAAATACCTAAGCGAAAGATAGAATATTAATATGATACGAAATAGATATAATAATCCATGAAAAAGAGAAATCGTTGCTCAGTCTATTAAACTCTGCAAATGTGTTTATACGCCAACATTTGTCTAAGGCGGGGGGTGTTATGTCCGGCAGACTCCACGATTTCCCTTCGTCAGAAAAACAAATAAAATTACAAAAGAAATTCCGTTTCAACGGTCTCCGATAATTTTTATTGCGTCTAAGATTAGTCTGTTAGAAGCGTGACGACAAACATGGATGGACGAAACGATCTAGTAGATAATTTCAACTCCTTTTGAATATCGAGTCAACAAACAATAAATTCTGAAGGTAGAAATATAAAAACAAACTCGGGTTCGAAGCAAGGTTTCACGTTTCCTCACAAAAAAATTAGCAATAAAAAATCCAAACATTAGCAAAAAATAAATAACCGTTTCCTCCATCTGCAAACCATACCGTAGCACGTCTAGCACAATAAAGAATTATTTATCTTTTAAACTCAAAGGAAAGATAACCTACGCGAAGAGTGGATATAATTTTCCCACGTTCGAAATGGCCACGTGAAATATTGCACGGAGTTCAATTTGCCCACGTTCGAAACGGCCACGTCCGAAACGGCCACATCCGAAATGGCCACGTTCAGAACGATCACGTTCGAAATGGCCACGTTCGGAATGACTACGTTTAAAATTACCACGTTCGGAATGGGTATGTTCAAATTGGCCACGTTCAAAACGGCCATGTTTGGAATGATTTTTTTGCTTGTTTGCGTGGGAAGTTGCAAATCCATGTGGTGCAGAGAATGCTTTGCGCGCGCGCACACGCACACACACACACGGGGAGCCTTTGGCCCCCCTCCCGCACCCATCCCGTCTAAGTCGCTAACCCATGTGCATTGTACTAAAAATTATGTAAAACATACGTAGCCATTCCGAACGTGGCCGTTTCGGACGTGATCGTTTCGAACGTGGGCAAATTGAACTCCGTGCAATATTTCTCGTGACCATTCCGAATGTGGCCATTTCAAACGTGGTCAATTTTACGCGTGGCCATTTCGGACGCTCCCTACGCGATAGATCAGATGCCTTCGATAAAATTAAAGAAATGTGGAAGGAAACAGAGAAACTTTCAACGTATGATTGGTCAAAAAGGAAAAACTATATCTCCTATAAGAAAACTTAAAATTCACCCACCAGATAATCCTGAAAAAGAGTCCTACCAATTAGAAGATTGGAACCACCTACATCTAAATCCTCCCTCTGTAAGACTTTGTATATATAAAACCAAATCTTGAAGAGAAGTAGTTAGTAATCGGTAACAAGAAAAAGTAGTAGTAGTTAGCAGTTAGTTAGTTACCAAACAGTTACCCAGCAGTTAGTTTCCAAACAGTTACCTAGTTAGTGAGTCAGTTAGTTAGTTAAAGAATATAATCATGTAGAATCAATGCGCGAATAAATTTTAGTGCCATTCCATCCGGTCAAAAAATCCCTTCGATTCCTACAGATTTGTTCGAGAACCAGTAATGAGTAAGTCCCTTCCGTTATTCCTTAATTCTTTAAGAGACACTCCTATTATTTATAAATAATTCCCTCTTAGAGTTTTCGCCCCCCCTTCTTTCTCCGAACCTCATAGATTCCGAGTGTGAGCATCGCGAATTCTGCTCACCTTTACCGAACCTCGAGGATCCCATGTGCGATTCTCAACAGTTTTCATCTTCTTTTAATCTCGAGGATCCTGCGTGCGATTCTCAATATCCCTTATCCTCTCACGACTTCAACCATCCCTGTTTTCCTCACGTAACCATTTAGTAAATCCTTCAACTATTTCCTTGTTCCGCGTTTACCGTTATAATTATAAAATTAAAACGACAAAATCTTTGTTTCTCTTTCTTCGCCCACCACATACTTATATAATATCTGGACAACTATATACATACTCACTATGCAGTTTAAATTCGATTATACCACCATTATCACAAAATTGTCAAATCGCGACTTAAGCGCCTATTTATATTCTTATAATTTGGAAAATTCAGAATAAATACTTTGTTATTTTTTTTATTACATGAAGTTCATCATTTATTTTAATTAATAACGACCTCCCCTCATCCCGAAAGACTGCACCTGGTCCGATCCCGAGTTAAAACAATTCAATTCGTTGATTTGAAACTTGGACGGACGCACGACTTGAAACGGGTTATAGCGCGCCTATCAGCACGTTGACCTATAATTTTTAGTCACAAAAAGTGCGTTCAACCCGAAGCACCTACCCTCTCTCTTGCGTGCCTACGGGAATGGTAAGTCTCGTTACGTCCTTCCCTGCCTTACCTGTTCTTCCTGAAATATACTTTCTATCAAATAAAATAGTTAAAATCCCATAAGACTAGACGTAACACATCCATCGCGTACGTATCCTTGCGTACGTATTCTCGCTCCCGTTTTCGCTTTTACCCATCGTGTATAAAATCTCGTGCGCTTTTGCTCCCATCCATCACGTACGTATTCTCGTGTGCTCTTGCTCTCACTCATTGCCTATGTCTTTCGCTCTCGCTCCCACTCATTGCCTGTGTCTCTCGGTTTCGCTCCCGCTTTCTTTTACGTTTGTAGCTATCGACGATAGATAAAGAAATAATAAAAAATTAAAAAACAATGGGTATTTACCGTTAAAGATCTAAAAAAACCGAGGAAAAAGAAAGATCCGAAAATAAATAGTAAAAAACAATAAACATGAACACTACATTAAACACCAAAAAATGTCCTCCTACTCATCGAGTCTTTGCGATGGTCACAGCGGTACGCGTCGAAAAAGTCCCCGCGTGTGGCTCACCTTCACGATGAGGCCCGATTTTCACTCCCCCCCCCCCCCCGACTCCACCAATGCCTTCAGATGCCCCATGCAAAATCGGCGGGCAGATCCTCCGAAATGTTAAATACATCGACACGTCAGGAACTGGTTGCATGAGACCTCCGACATCACGGAATCTTTCGGCTCCGTGTCATTAAGATCCCCCCCCCCCCAGCTCCAAGGGATCCACCGACTTACTCTTCTCCACACGTTAACTAATCACGACACCGGATTTAAAAGTCGTATATTGTATCAGATACATTTTACCGGGCGAGCGACAACGAGAGACTAAATACATCTTTTTCATGTTGTTAAGAAAATAGAGTTTATTTCTAAAAAAATTTCGTGACCGTGTCGAATAATCTGGCGACATACGCTTTTGAACGGGTCTTTGTTGGCTCGGTCATTGTTTTCTTACGAATTTCGAAGCGTCTTTATCTATCGATCTGCACGTTCATGTTCGAACATGCATAATTGTAACCATCTGCGATCATAAAGCATTGTCGTCAACCGGTTTGGAGCCATCCCCCTCGCCTAGCAAAGGGCTGTCCCCACTTCTGCTGCATAAGATTTCTCAGTGTTTCTTGTCGTTTATTGGAAATTGCCTTAAACACGTCCACTCTCTCGATATCTTCTTAATCAATAAACTATTCAGAAAAGCGGCAAGAAATCTAAGCGATAAGTGAGGGCAGTGGTCACGACGAAAAATTAAGCGATCTCTCTACACAGTCTTTATGCAGACAGCCTTTCAGAAACGTCTCTCGAGATCATTAGCGATACATCACTGTACGGCTAACTTCGTCAAATTCAGTCTGTTCGCGTTTATCATTTTGTTTTTCTGGTGTCGGTTATCCGCAAAACATAAAGAATAGATTGCAAATGAGTGCGACCCGCGAACTCACATTACATCAATTGGCGTTTATCTCAATCCAACGCGAGTGAAGTGCGAATCCATCGCTGCGATAATTACACCACTCCTGGCGACTTGACATCAGACAACAAACATTACTTGGGAAGAAGCAACTACCTGTCACAGTAACATTAAAAAGCGGTCTACCTGCCGTACTGGGTCAAGGACCGTTGACACCGAGCAGCTGTGTACTCACATTTGGCGACGCAGGGAAGTCCCCTCTCGTTTTGCACATTCAAGTCACTTTTGCTGAAGTGACAACGCACGAGCTTAGCGCATTGGTGAGCGCCGGTTTTCATCACACTAACTTAGCGCATTGGTGAGCGCCGTTCATTATCACACGATCTTAGCGAATTTGTGAGTGCCATTCTTTATTAAACGATCTTAGCGCATTGGCGAGCGCCGTTTCTTATTTCGCAAAATTAGCGCATTGGCTAGTTCCGTTCTTTACTTCGCGAGTTTAACACATTTGTGAGCGCCGTTCTTTACTTTAATTGTATCAGCGTTCTCTCTCCATCTATTAATTTATTGAACTTAAGTTTGATTACACTCGTAAATTTTCGATCAAGATCCGGACTGCGTATCATCCCACTCAGGTACAAAACCACCGTTCGAGTCATACGGACCAGGCTCATATATCGGAACTTGCGACGGGATATCTACTTCAATTGTTGTATTTGACTCACCGACTCTATTGTTATACAGAAGATTGAAATACATTGATTTCTTTTGAATAATTAACTGTGTCTCGTTTTTCTTGTCCGCACGCCGGGACCAATTTCCCTTTCGGTTATTACTGCGTTAACACATGTACGCGACGTGAGAGGAGATGATTAGGTCTATACAGAAAAAGATAATATAACCAATAACATATGTAGTTGTGGGCTACCAACTACAGATAAAACTCGATACGATAATATTTGCTGTTAATGCAAGTACAATGTTGATACTGCAATAGCATATATTTTTGTATCGAGTATATCTGTAATTGGCAGCCCGTAATTAAATATTTTATTAGATATTGTTACGATCGCGCTGGACGCTCGGTGTATTTCGACCCTCAGCTGCGCGGCGGCCTCCTTAGCAACCGTGTTGTTTACGCGGGCATGCTCGTCAGATTTGATCCGGAGCTGTTAATTCGAACGGACGTTCTCTGTTTTTCTATTCGTGAACGATCTTTATATGTTCAAATCACATTAAAGAGTTTTATCAGAAAGAGAGTGTTTTTCTTATTTCGTGCGAGAGTGCGTGAGTGAGAGTGCGAGGCAGTCTCGCCAGGCAAACGCAACAATATATTACTTTTTTCCATGTACGTAGTAAAATAATGTGGGATATTGCGACTGCGATACAGCACGGGACACAATGCGCACTCGACGAGCTCTCGGACGATTCTGCTCCTTGTTCTCCGGTCCTCTCCTTATATCCTCGGCCAATTCTTTTATCTTGCGGCCGCCAATTTCCTTTTTGGAAAAAACATTTTGTCCGCCGCGCTTTCCTTTTGCACGCCGCCGACGCCGCGTCGCCAACGAACGTCGCGACTTCTACCCGACGCCGCCGCACACACAGACACTCTTCCACTCTTCTTCACACGCAAGACTTTTCGACAACCTTTGTTTTCCGCAAAATCGCCGCGCCGACAATCACACCGCTTACATCAATCGCTTCCGCCTTTTGCTCGAAGCTCCCGCACACACACACACACACACACACACACACACGAACATTCGCACATGCACACGCACACACATACGCTCACCTTCCTATAATAAAATCATCCAATAACCACTCTGACAAGGTTATCAATTACATTTTGATAGCACTTTAGTAACTCGTCAACTAAAATATATAATTAAGGGATGCGATTCGAGGGTGTTTTACAAGGGAGTGGCTCACTTGGACACAGTACAATTGGACACAGTGCAGATGGACGCGTTGCAAATAGACCCAAACTAATTTACACGGTTCAAGTCGACACGGTTTATTTGGACACAGGAATTTTGTACACCGCAAAGTTGTACATCGCAAAGTTGTACACCGTAAAATTGTACACCGTACCCTTCTATACCCTTCTGTTTAGGGCACCCCTACTGATAGGGTGGGTACGGGAGGGGAGGCCAAAGGCCCCCCTTGCATCCCCCCGTGTGTGGGCAATATTGACGCGTGGCCTATATTGACGTGGCCAATCCAACCCGTGGCCAATCGGAACCGTGGCCAATATTGACGTGGGCAAACGGGACGCTCCCCGCCGATTCGCTTCGCGCTGAGCTGTGGGAGTTGCAGTAATTGAGGGAGAAGCGACAAAAGGAGAGGGGACTTTCAGGGGCTGCTTCAATACCGGAAGAATTCGTTTTCAGCTCGTGGTGGCGGTACCCGCGGAAGGACATGAAGAATTTAAACCAGCTAAGTTGTTCCTATAATATTTCCGCGGACGGGGCTCCGTCAGGCGCGCTGATAAATTTTCCATGCGCGAGTGTAAACGCGGGCGGAGAACAGGCGCCGCACGGCCTAAAAGTTAAGTCTGTCACATTTGTCAGGTCGGTGCCTCTGCGTGAATTTTCCTTGCAATTTTCTTTCTTTTCGCGCGCGGTCGGTTGGGATGAGACCGCGGAAACGATAGTTCTAGTGCCATGTTAAAAAAAAAATATATGGATCGAGTGCGACATTTCCGCGCGGAATGCACGTCGCTTCGGGGGGCGAATTGAATTTTGTCAGGCTTCGCGGGACCAATTCGGTGGGGAGAAATCTCGTCTCGGGGTGTGGCGACTCGTTATGGGAGAGTTTGTTTCTTTACATTTAGAGTGCGACAGTTTGAGGATGCTGTTACGAATTTGTGGCTGTCCGTTTGTTTCAAATTTCAGAGATTTTTCGGAAGGCGGAATTACTACGGAAAGCGGCAGTGGAATTCTTCAAAGAGAGAAAGGGAGAGAGAGTGATTTTGTTATTAAAAAGACTGCCTCGCCCACGGTTTTTGACCGTGGTTTTTCCGTGGGATTTAGGGCAAATGTCGAAGCAGGGGACAGAGAGCTTTGTGAGCGTAGGGTCCACGGAAGTCAATCCTCCCCCCCCCCGCTCCTGAAGAAAGAAGGAAGCGTCCAAGACCCGGCGCAAGGAAGCAAGAAGTGCTCAAGGTTCAAGTTAGAAGGGGAGCACGGGCAGCGGTGTACTGGGAACGTGCAAGGGTCTCTGCGAAAGATCCTGGCCAGCTCTACGGGGAAAGACACACGAAAAGGTCCAGTGAAGAGGAGACATGCTAGGGTGGACGTGGCTCGGTAACCCGTTGCAGCAGCATGGGGAGGGCAGAAAATCGTCCTGGAACTTTGAGAAGCCAACTCTGAAAAGCGCGTTAAAGTGTCTTCCGAATTGTCGGGACGACAATTTCGAAGGAGGGCAGTGTTACGCGCGCTGTCCGGTATATTCTCCGTCCGCGAGTCATCTGTCGAATCAGCGAGTCAGCGGCGATGTTGATTGGCGGCGGCGGTCAGCTGTGTAGAGCCGAGCAACGGGAATTGACGGGAAGGAACAAAGAGTCGTTAAGAGGCATCGAGCCATATCGGTCGTTAATTATAAATGTTAAGAATAAAGCGGTTCGTTAAGAGTACGGAAGAGTGCCTTTTTATTTACGTATTGTTACGCGAGCGCGCGCGTAGCAATACGTATAATACATATAATACATATAATACGTATAATATGTATAATATGTGTAATATATACTTGTCTTTTTACGTATTAAACGCTAAGGACTCGTAATCGACGAACTGGTAGTTATCGAAGACATCATCGGCGTTGTGTGACGTCATAGTCCGTTTCTTTCTCTCCCACAAACATTACCATGCTACTGCTGGGTAGCACACATACACACACACACGCGCGCGCACACTGGAAAAAAAAATTTTTTTTATTGCAAAGTAAAGCAATTATTTAGCTTTTCTTCCTCCTTTTAAGAAAGTTCCTCTGCTTAGGCCTGGCACAAAAGTGGCACAGCCGTCCACGGTTTTAACTTTTTTGCTATATATAATCTAAAGTTAATATTATTTGCTGTATATAATCTAAAGTAAATATTAGTAAATATAAAAAAATATTCGTCTATAAAGTACTACCTTTATTACTGAAATAATTTTTTTAATTGAGAATAAACATTTTTCACTATTATACCATCTTTAGATAACTAAATATAATAATTTAAAATTCATGTTATATCACTTTAGCACATTTATCAAACTTAGCCCTAGTCTACAATGAAGGATTTAAGCTTTAAGCCGTAAGAAACTGACCAATCACAGTAGATTTTTATAAGAATACTCGATTGTGATTGGTTAATTTCTTGCGGCTTAAAGCTTAAATCTTTATTGTAGACGAGGGCTTACGTGCTGTACTGATCGATTATTGCGGACTTTTTTTATCGTATCAATTATTTCACTCAAATGAGAAAGTACATTGTTTCAAAAATTTAACAGTACTTTTCTGGACAGCTAAGATGTATCATCGTAAAATTTCATTAATATCTGTTCATTACTTTTACGTTTAATATGGTGATAAAAAATCGAAAAATCATAAAAATTTATCGATTTCCATAAGAGCCCTATAAATGTAAATAAAATATTTAATATTTAAATAACAAGCTAGTTCAGCTTTTTGAAACTTTGAAAGTTAATTTATACTACTAATTTGAATTTCTTTACAACGTTATATGAAAATCTATTCATTTTGATTTAGCAGCGGAACTCCTTTAAGTAATTGTTTTCTTCAACAACAACAAAGAGTATATTCTTGATAATAATTTCAAGATGTATTTATAACAAATATTAAAAATCTTTGTACTTACATGTACTTAACATGTTACTTATCATGTACTTACAAAAAATTTTACTTTTAAAAAATATTATAATATATTAATCTAAGAAAGTTTTCTTCTTTAAAGTAAACCTCTTTTCTCAATTAAAAAAATATCTTTCTTTTAATAACATAATGTATCATTACGTCAAAAGAAGTACTCTGTTCAAGAAGAGGAAAAGATTGTTGCAAGAGAAAAATTTAACTGTATCATCAAAAATAAATCTTTGTAACAAGTAAATTTCTATTCTTAACGTTATATGTTTTGTTATAAACATGAAATGCTATCCTCAACTAGAAATGTATATTTATAATAATTAGGTTTTCTTCGATAATATTTTATTCTTAAGATGACATTTTTTTCACTACTTACTACTACGTGGTGTGTTTCCTCATTAATAAATTCACTTTCTATACATATAAAAAAGACTTGTCAAGAGCGCAAAAGGAAGCATTAAGAATACATCTTTGTATGTGATTAAAATATATGGTTTTCTCAACTCAATTCTATATAGTAAGTAAATTAAATTTTTGTTCTTATTTAATATTCTTGTTCGAAGAACTGCAATTTCTAGGACTTAAAAGAATATATTTTTAGTAAATGTATTTGATTGTGATAAGCTTATGATAGATTTGTTAATATACAAATTTATGATATACTTAAAACCAGTAATATTTATTTGAATACAATATGTATTTCTCTCAACGTATGAGGTTAGGTTTTATCTTTACAGTATTTCTTCATATTATTATTAAGTTATTTTTAATATATTGTTAAGTCGCGTCTCTCTTGGTCACATGCGCACACACACACACACACACACACACACACACGCACGCACGCGCACAAGAACAGAGCGCGCGCGCGCACTCACTCACGGAAAGGAATTAAGCAGGATATCGTTACAACACCAACTTTATTTTAATAGTTAACAACAGATTTCCGAAGCGTCCTCCTTGGCAGGAGTCACTGACAATTCGGTACTACAATCACGTTTTATTTACAAACATTCCCCGGCAACCGGCTGATCGATAATATCGATTGGTCCGTCAGCTGACTAGCGCTTCGGGCAAGTATCGGGCGATGTGCGGCGCGCAACAATATTATTATTAATTATAATAAAATATTTAGTTTATATGATAATAATGTAATAAACATGTCGATGAATCGAACATGTTACAATGTGTTTTTTTCATGATGACATCACATCATCGAGATCACGTAATTAAAAGATAAAGATAAAAATAGATCCGGCAACGTATGTTCCATGATAATGCCACACCACGTAATTGGATCTAGATGATCATGTAATAAAATCTAGCTATAATCGTGGCAATGCTGTAATAAATATATACTAGATATAGAAAATGATAAGAGAATGTAAATTATTGTATTGAACCGTTGAGAGCAGTATGTCATAGAGCAACAAAAGCAAGATCTATTACCACAAGCCGCTCGACTGAGTTCAAAGAATAAATACAATGCATGGAACCAATGATATGAACAATATCTTGAGTCATTGAAAAGGCACCGACTAAACTTTGTAAATACAATTCGAAAACGCGATCTAGTGCCGGTACTGGCTGCTAAAGAAGTTGTAATTAAGGGATTCGAGCTCGCGGTTTAGCGCTGATACTCGACTGCTTAAAAATTAGAGCGGAGAGGGGGAGGAACACGTACGGTTTCTATTGCCCCCTTCTCTCTGAGTATTGTTGTTCTCTCTCTCACACCCACACATCGCGTTCTCTCATGTTATTCTCGTTTTCTCTTGCACTTAACCGTATACTCTCACTTGCTCCAACCCATCGCAGCATAATGTTCGCTCTTGCTCACGATCTTGCTCGCGGTATTGTACTAAAGTAAAAGGCGTGAGGGATAAAAGAACAAAATGTTAAACATATGTTAAAACATTTTTATTTTTTACAAGTTTAACGTTACAGATGTAATATATAGTTATCTTCTTACGTACTAAACGCCAAGAGCTCGATGAGCGATGCTTATTGAAGACGTCGGTGGCGTGTATCGCGTTTGGTACTTGATCGAGATTCCTTACGGCGGACATGATATTAAAGAACTGCGTAAAGGTACAATTTTACGAGCCGCTAAAATAAGCGATTGAAGCGACAGATTTGTTGCTCGTATTACAGCAGCAACAATTTTGTAGTTTAAAACGGTTCAACTACAAAGCGTTGTCGCTGAAACGACAACGCTTGCGCCATGTTGATTGTATATTGTGTACCGTGAAAGCACATAACCTTGCAACAATCGACAAGAACATTCAAGATGAATAAATATCAAGAATATGAATATGATAAAGTAAGTATATGTATAAATATAAGATCTTTTTAAACAATTTTAAATAAAACAAATTCCACTTAATCAAAGTAACTTATTGTAATATTTTTTATATAAATTTATTGTTTCACAATTAGAGTGTTTCTGAACTACTGCAATTACAATTTGTGGAGTATAAATAATATACACTGCTCAAAAAAAATATGGCATAGAAAAATTTTAGGCAAAAGTTGACCAAATTTGACTGACGGTAACTCCGCGAAAAATCATCGTAAAGTTGTTTTTTTTCTTAATTAAAGCTTGAAATCTCTAATTTAAGATACTACAGTTCGATTTTAGGTGTGATGCATCCTTACCACTGTAACACCTTAAATGGGCATGTTTGTTATATTGGAAATTACAAAGTTTGACGGAATGCATGGACTTGCTACATTTTTTTCGGGAATACTATTTGCAAAAACATAAAGTACAAACCTTCCTCTTCAGTTTCTAAAAAAAAAAGAAAAATCGCTGCCATTTTTTTTGCAAAGGTACAGCAATTTAAAGTAACCCTTGCATTTTTGACATATACCGCTGGCATTGGCATTACCCGATGTATACCACGAGGAGGTTGCCGGTCGAATTTTACACATCATATGACCCTGAAAAAAAGCTGTTTGTGTGTGCGTGCGTGCGTGCGTGCGTGCGTGCGTACGTGCGTGCGTGCGTGCGTGCGTGCTTGCGTGCGTGCGTGTAAACATACTCAGACAACAACGTTAAATAACATCACGCTTTACTTGGTACTCTTAATCGCTTGATTAACAGGAATCGATATTTCCAACCTTTGACCTTTTATAACTCGAAAACTGGCCATTTTCAGACCTAGCGGTTATGAGGACTTTTGATCAAGATGTCATCATGAACTACTACATACATCAGTTTCAGCCAATATGACTGTACCCCCTTTTTCATTTGTTTTGTGCAGGGTCCTTTAGTAAGACGATACTAATACCGAACCAGAAAGCAAATACCGTAAGCAAAGAATTTGTCACGAAAATTTTCCTGCAATACGGAACGCCGGAATACGTACTAACGGATCAAGGCACAAACTTTATGAGTGAGATATTCAAAAATACGCGTAAATTACTGAAAATAAATAAAATTCAGACTACCGCCCCGAGAGCAATGGAATTCTTGAATCGCATTGAACTCTAGCTGAATATTTACGACATTATATAAACAGAGACCAAACCGACTGGAACGAATGGATTTCATACGCGATGCACACATACAATACAACGCCTCACACGGCGATAAGATACACACCGTTTGAATATACGGTCGACAGGCAGAATTGCCGACAGCCCTAACGAAACAGCCTAAACCCACCTATAATTACGATGATTATGTGCAAGAATTAAGGGAGAGGTTAAGGGCCGCAAATCGCGTAGCACGCGAAACATGAAAGAAGAAAAGGCCAAGGCCAAAACGCAGTATGATAAAAAGACGAAGAAAACGGGATTCAAAATCGGCGAAAAAGTACTATTATACGATAAAACGCTCCGACACGGACGATCAAAGAACTAGACGCACAGTGAACTAGACCGTATACCGTAACCGAAAAACATTCTAATGTAAATTATACAATAAAAAGAGGAAGAATAACTCGCGTGCACGTGAATCGATTAAAAGCATTTATAGAAGCGTAAATTAAAATTTTAAATACGTATAAGTGCGATTACAGTCAATTCAGCGCATACAAGCGAGCGCATCCTTCAAGGTATATACTTATGTCGGTATCATTATATTAATTTGTAAAAAATTTTTTTTTTTAATAGCGTAATATACGACAAGGCTTTCAACATATTGCGAGATATATGTATGTATGTATGTATGTGTATATTAATGTGCGCAATTAATTAAAAAAATTTTTTTTTTCTCCCTGCGAGAAAAAAATGTGTAGCCCACAAGTATAACTTCGCATTTTAGCATATAACACAAATTGCAATTTTATGAATAGCGTTCGTCCACAGTGAACACAACAATACCAATGTATCTATGTATGTACGCACGTAAAAAAAGAAAAGATTTCTTTTTAAGGCTACAAATTATGTAACATATTGCGCGAAAAAAATTTTTACGCGAAAACATTATATTGAATACTTTTGCAAAAACTTTTGCGTAACATTTATAAAAATTCAGCCTCTTCGTTTTCTTTTCAATAAGGGGAAGGGATGTTGCGAGTGTGATGCACTCACACCAAGAATGTTGCAAGCGATAGAGGTCAAAAGACACTTCGCGCATGCAACATCGCCCGGCTTACGTACCGAACGTCGCACCGGGTAATGCACCCGGTTGCCTAATAAACAACATCCAAAATCTTCTGATTTTGAATGGAATCTGCGTAGCTGGCTAAGCAAGTGCACTGACCGAAGGCACAGTGACCGCGGAAGTACCCTCCCCGATTATACACCAAAAATCGGTGTATATAAACACCGATGTAAAGATAACAAGTGGGCTTACTTGCGTACCATACAGCGACGAACTTGTGTCGCTCAACATCATACCTTTTGTACGGGTTTATTAACGAATTGTTGTAACTTGTAAGTTGAGAGAAAATATATATAAGAGAAAATAGTGTTAATCTACTATCGCCGTTATCTCTATGAAACCTGACCCGAGGAGTTACGGTAGCGATCCCCAATACTGTGTCTCGAAACCCACGGGGCACAACAAATATTTTCTTCGTGTTTCCACGTGATGGTTCCACGGAATAGTGGAAAGGCGTACGCTTCCTCAATGACTCGAAATAGTTGTACAACGGCGATGTCCTGTAGTATTGTTTCAATCGAGTAAAGTAAATGGAAGCCAATCCACACCAGTATAATTATAAGCACTGACTCCGATGATCTCAACTGCCTGTATATAAACAATATGGAAAATTATTATAGAATATAAACGACTAACGGTCTGACGGATTCGCACCGGCTGGCAAGCGCAACAACGTGACTCACATATATAAAGGATCGCCGCGGATTAACCATTAACCTCGACGTGCCTCGACATCACACAACATATACCAACATATACTAAGCTCGACACTCGACCATAGACTTAACTCACAAGGGAACGGACAGAACTGTCCCTCACCGATTTTAATGAGCTTTGGATATGTTGTAGAACATAAAAAAAATATTAGACCCATATTTTTTTTTTAGCGGCGTATCTCGACGTTTAGGGGTTGAAACCACCGCTCGAAAATAACGCATTTTTTCGTTTTTTGCGAATATCTTTGAAAATTTTATGAAAAAATGTTATATACAAAAGTTTTATGGCATTTTATACTCTTTACAATAGTATATTTATATTTTTTAAAAATTTCAAACTTTTTAATTTAACCCACCCCCATCCCTTTTTTCAACATTTTGAAAATTTTGTAAGAACAAAAATTAAAGGGCATTAAAAGCCGAATCCACCCATATATAATAACATATATATTCCATCATTGTCAATTATTGGCAAAACGAGATAGTAATCTCACGCTACAGGTGCCACGCTAGAAGTAGTGTTGCGTTATTTCTTTAGTCGCGTCACACTCAATAACTGCCCCTTCTGCGTATATTTTTATATTAGAACATAAAAATGGATTACATAATATACGCAACGTATTACACGATATAAAGCATAAATGCATATATATAACAAAAGTAGCATATATATACGTATGTGCCTACGTACATTTTCAATGTTACAAATGCGAATATAAATTAATATAAAGCAAAATATTTTTTAACATTTAAAACTGCAAATACAATATAACAAAATATATAATATCAAGAGAAAAATATAAAATATAAACTGCAATAACTATTTGCATAATTATATTACTTATACTATATGCACGTAGCACGCTCTAATAATAAAGATAATATAATATATAATTTAATGAGTTTGAAGTATTATTAAATAAAAATGAAAGAATGAATAAAGGAAACGTGAAAAGAGGTTGAAATAATTGTTACAAATATAATTTTATACAAATATAAAATTTTTATTAAGCAGAAATAAAAGAATACCAATATTTATTGCATTGGTAAGAAAAACTGCTAAAATCTTACCAATGTTAATAATCTAAAAACATATCTTTTTTAAAGAAATCAATATAGAATTTGTTTATAAATGTCTTATATTTATGGCACATATTCATTACAAAGATGATGTTCATGGCAAAAATGTGTTATACAAAGCGATTTTCTACACCAAGAACAAGTTATAATGGCTATTTCGTCACAAAAATCGCATTTTACTTTAGAATTTTTTTTTTAACAAAAGTCTACTGGTGTTTCAAATTCTATCGGTATAGCTCGCAGATTTTCATCGTATGCATTCTCTACGTATCCACTTTTAGTCCACGCATATTTAAATATATTTTAAAATCTGGACGACGAGAATTGATGGTGTGTTAATGACTGTAATTTTAAGATATTATTTCTATTATGAAGATCTAAAGCCAGATCTAACAACATAATAGTATCAGAAAAGTATTTAATAAAATTCTTTCACAATCGAAATCCGTATACGTCTGGCTGTATTTTTCTCGTTGTACCGACCGGAATAGTTAGGAAAACAATATCTGTTACAGAATCTGGTTTAGTTTCTGATACTATGTTAGGACAATGTCCACTCCACGAATCTAACAATACTGATTGTGTGGCCCGACATTCGGAAAAAATACTTTCTTTAGCCAAGTTTTTACATGATTTGATGTTAATTTGCCTGACTTTGAAGCCATAACAAAGATATTAGGCGCGTTGAATAATGTTTCTTGTACTCTCGGACCAAATGTTCCTGTAATTTCTTTTAATACTATGAAAAGGGTTGATAATAATCTACCATCAGCCGAAATAGTCGGTTGAATTGTATAGCTATGCGTGGTTGCTGAAATAGACTGTACTATAGATTCTACGTTTTTAATACCTTTTGGAGCTAAAGTACGACCAGAATAAAATTTGAACTGAAATTCACTTTGATTTGAATTCTAAATATTTTCCACGCCAAATCAATATAATATTTAACATTTGCAATAAATGTCTCGCATTAATTTTTTAAATCAGGTTTTGATAATAGAAACTTTTTTGTAACAAATTGTTATTTTTCTAGATAAAATATTTGTTTTTTTAAATCTTTGTACCCATTTCTCTGAAGTTTTGAATCTTGCCACATTTTCTTCATTTTGTGCTTGAGAAGCTTATCGAGCGATGTCAATGTCATGAATGATGATTTTTCTTTCAAGTGCTTCATTAAAATGGTTTAATGTGTATCGAGAAATTTTTTTTTAGTTTTTCAGGCCTACTACCACCACATGAATAAAATAGTTTTCCCATCGTCGTAATTGTCGTATCGATGTAACTTTTTTTAATTTTTGCTTAACTTCTTCAAGCGATTTTGGTTTTGTCTTACCACTTTTCCAGTACTCCACAGCTTGCCTCTTATAAAATAGTACAATAAACAGATCAATATATCGAGCCAAGACACAATTTCCCTAATACGTTATAATTCATTAAATAAACATTATATAATTATAAACGCGACTAATAACACTGTGTTGAAAAATGTTCAATTTTGAAACGTTTCGACTATACTTACAAGGGAACGGACAGAACTGTCCCTCACCGATTTTAATGAGCTTTGGATATGTTGTAGAACATAAAAAAATATTAGACCCATATTTTTTTTTATCTGCGTATCTCGACGTTTAGGGGTTGAAACCACCCCTCGAAAATAACGTATTTTTTCGTTTTTTGCGAATATCTTTGAAAATATAAGATTTATTAAAAAATGTTCTATACGAAAGTTTTATGGCATTTTATACTCTTTACAATAGTATATTTATATTTTTAAAAAATTTCAAATTTTTTAATTTATCCTATCCTCACCCCTTTTTTTCAACATTTTAAAAATTTTGTAAGGACAAAAATTAAAAAGCATTAAAAGCCGAATCTACCCATATATAATAACATATGGGTTCCATCATTCTCAATTATTAGCAAAACGAAATAGTAATCTCGCGCTATAAGTGCCGCGCTAGAAGTAGTGTTGCGTTATTTCTTTAATCGCGTCACACTCAATAACTGCCTCTTCTGCGTATATTTTTATATTAAAACATAAAAATGGATTAATCTTAATTATATAATACGCAACGTATTACACGATATAAAACATAAATGCATATATATAACAAAAGTAGCATATATATACGTATGTGCCTACGTACATTTTCATTGTTACAAATGCGAATATAAATTAATATAAAGCAAAATATTTTTTAACATTTAAAATTGCAAATACCATATAACGAAATATATAATATCAAGAGAAAAATATAAAACATAAACTGCAATAACTATTTGCATAATTATATTATTTACACTATATGCACGTAGCACGCTCTGATAATAAAGATAATATAAGTATATAAGTATATAATTTAATTTAATTTGAAGTTTGAAGATACATTTATACGGATGTATATATACATTTTGCATATGACACGGACAAATACTTTAATATCAGTGTTGATAGAGGGACCGGTTGTTTTCGCGCAAGCGCATCACGTGAGGCTTCAATAAAATATCCATTAGTAATAGGAAGGAGATCTTTGATCGTACATCTTGTACACGACACCAACGTATAAATATAGTAACAGTGATAGACGGATCGGTTGTTCTCGCGCAGGCGTGAAACTTCAATAAAGTATTTATTAGTAATAGGAAGGAAATATTTGATCCCCATACAATTTTTTTGCAAATTTATAAAAACGTGAACACATTTCACATATTAAACACGCATGTATATTTTCTCGTATTAAATAGAATAATTTATAAATATTGTATTTTATTTGATAAATACTGGTAAGATTTTTTACAAAATTGTATGGGGACCAAACATCTCCTTCCTATTACTAATAGATACTTTATTGAAGCCTCACGCCTGCGCGAGGACAACCGATCCGTCTATCACTGTTACTATATTTATACGTTGGTGTCGTGTGCAAGATGTACGATCAAAGATCTCCTTGCTATTACTAATGGATATTTTATTGAAGCCTCACGTGAAGCGCTTGCGCTAAAACAACCGGTTCCTCTATCAACACTGATATTAAAGTTATTTGTCCGTGTCATATGCAAAATGTATATATACATCCGTATAAATGTATTTTCAAACTTCAAATTAAATTAAATTATATACTTATATACTTATATTATCTTTATTATCAGAGCATGCTACGTGCATATAGTGTAAATAATATAATTATGCAAATAGTTATTGCAGTTTATGTTTTATATTTTTCTCTTAATATTATATATTTTGTTATATTGTATTTGCAGTTTTAAATGTTAAAAAATATTTTGCTTCATATTAATTTATATTCGCATTTGTAACAATGAAAATGTACGTAGGAACATACGTATATATATGGTACTTTTGTTATATATATGCATTTATGCTTTATATCGTGTAATACGTATTATTGCGTATTATATAATTAAGATTAATCCATTTTTATGTTTTAATATCAAAATATACGCAAAAGAGGCAGTTATTGAGTGTGACGCGACTAAAGAAATAACGCAACACTACTTCTAGCGCGGCACCTACAGCGCGAGATTACTGTCTCGTTTTGCTAATAATTGAGAATGATGGAACCCATATGTTATTATATATGGGTGGATTCGGCTTTTAATGCTCTTTAATTATGTCCTTACAAAATTTTTTAAATGTTGAAAAAAAGGGGTGGGGGTGGGATAAATTAAAAAATTTGAAATTTAAAAAAAATCTAAATATACTATTGTAAAGAGTATAAAATACCATAAAACTTTCGTATAGAAAATTTTTGCATAAACCTTATATTTTCAAAGATATTCGCAAAAAACAAAAAAATGCGTTATTTTCGAGGGGTGGTTTCAACCCCTAAACGTCGAGATACGCAGATAAAAAAAAATATGGGTCTAATAATTTCTTATGTTCTACAACATATCCAAAGCTCATTAAAATCGGTGAGGGACAGTTCTGTCCGTTCCCTTGTTAGTCCTCTTCAGTCATAATAAATTACCAATATGTGTGAACTTAAACATAAATGAAATAATGGACACGAAAATGTAATTAAACAGTTAAAACAGGTGACCATAAAACAACGCATTTCGTATTAAATGTGTCATAATAAGTAAAAATGTGAACCAATAAGTAATACAATGTGACAAAAGAAAAGAAAGAAAGGGAGGAAATAGAAAGTTTCCCTGACGTCATCGCTCGATTTTGCTCCTCGGGGTTCGCCGAGGACTCTATGCTCGATCGTTTTGTCCTGGTGTTGGTGACCCTAAATGTAGAATGGTAGTAATAGTCTAAATGTTGCGCGACGCGCCGAAAATCGACAGGTCGTATCGACATGTATCGACTCCATAGATCGTGGAGCCCCGAAAGAAGCCGAGCCGTGTTGTAAGCACAGGGGAAGGAGACACTTCCCTTCCGTCTGTTGAAGCGGCGAGTCGTCGGTGCGCGGGGAGCTGTCTTGAGTTGCGAACGAACAAATTATAATTAAATATAGTGGAGTGGTGCCGGTGGAGACGAACCGTTGTGAGATTGTGATCCGGGGCCATGTAAATTGTGAGTTAAATAAATTCATGTCTCCGTCTACTCTCAGTAGTCTTGCAATCGATTATTACTTGGGTCCTCCAATGGAACCCGCCTTGTGAGTCTCGTCCTTTCCCATCACGTGTGTGGTTATCAGTTCCGTTAACTGATTGGCGCCCAAATTTTATTCGGAATAGATAGACTTTAAATTTAATAAAATTATAATCAGTAAGAACTAGAGCCCTGCCAGCCGAAGGACCCCGGCCGCGGCAGGTGAAGGTTAAATAATACCGTCTCAACAATTAAACGAATAATAAAATAAAAAATAATGAAATTATTTCATTTATATTTAAGTTCACACATATTGGTAATTTATTATGACTGAAGAGGACTAAGTATAGTCGAAACGTTTCAAAATTGAACATTTTTCAACACAGTGTTATTAGTCACGTTTATAATTATATGTTTATTTAATAAATTATAACGTATTAGGGAAATTGTGCCTTGGCTCAATATATTGACCTATTTATTGTATTATTTTTGCTTAGCACTAACGAACCCTTTATAATTGTTTGTATTGTGGTTTGCCTATTATAGTCATTTGATATTGTTTTTTCAACTGAATCATAAATAACTTCTTCTGGAAAATAAATTTTTTCTTCATCCGCCTCTAATAAATCAACTTTTACCGCTTCTGGGACCTCATACTCATCATAAAAATCTAAAGTTTCTTTCTTTTTTAATTGAAATTGTTCTTCATTTTTTATTTCTAATAGCATACGTTCAATTTTTACATTCACTCGTCTTTCCTGCGATGTTATCGGAGTATTCGGATAATCCAAACTATTGAAAGTTATAGCGAGTAAAAATATCACATTATATGGATTAAATTGCAGCATTCTGAAATATTAAAATTAAATATATATCTCAATCTTTTATTATATAAAAAATAATACACTTCATAATCAATAAATAAAATTGTCTTCCCTGGTGGAAATATTTCTACAATTTTTTATGCATTTCCATAAAAAATTAAAATTTTTTACAACAAATCAAAACTTTCTACAAATTTGTAAAAATTCATGACAATTTGTAATAAATTGTAGTAAGTTGTAAGAAATATTTTTGAGTTTTAAAAATCACAACTATTCACAACTATCTACAACATTCTACGAATATTTTTATGACCGCATGTAATATATATACTTCCAGATAGCCAAGCGAGATTAAGCATATCGGGTAAATTAATGCACTGCATGTATGTTGTGAACTTGCCCACAATTTGCTGTCATTGTAATTTAACGTGGAACGAAGTTAACATTAGGAGAGCAAATAACCTTCATAAGGTTTATAAAATTATAAGTGCATGCATTGAGGAATAATAAACTTGTCACATTGACAGCAATTGTGCATGCATGTTGACAACTTGCCGTCAGTTTGTTGAATTCTAATGTAGAATTTTACATGATGTCAGAACAACAGACAGTTTGAGGAAACCTCTTGGCTTTAGTTTGATAAAATTAATAGGGAATAAGTGACAGCAAAATAACAACACGTTGCGTTTATTTGGCTATCTGGGCTTATAATATTTTTATCATTATTTTTATATTTTTACAACATATCTAATATTAGAATTGGGTACGTTAATACCACTAATAAAAATATTTTTAAAACTTTTTACGCAAAAAATGCAACATTACAATTTTTATGATAATTACAACTTTGTACGATACATCATTTGTATTTCAAACAACGCGATTTGAGTCATGCTTGTAATATTTCATAGATTTGCGTAGAAAATTGTGATTTTCTATAACATTACAACGCATCTACGAAAAATTATACTTTTTATAGATGTTTGTAATTTTTCATAAATGTTTGTAAATTTTCATAGATGTTTGCAGTTTTCCATAAATTTTTCTAAGTGAATTTATGAAAAATTACAAGCATGGCCCAAATCGCGTTGTTTGACATAAAAATGAAGTAGATGTATCGCACAAAGTTATAATTAAATCATAAAAAATTGTAGTCTTCGCATTTTTTGGGGTAAAAAATTGTAAAAATATTTCTACCAGAATTTTTATGATAGTTATGTCGTCTCAAACTCTTTTGATAAAAAAAATAATAAGTCAAAATGAATTAGGTCACCAAAACCGAATAATAATTATAGGGAGACCACAGTCAAGACATTAAAATAAATATTTGACATTTAAAGTAAATAAAAAATAATTTTGTAAACGAAATAATTGTGCTAATACAGATGATTACAAAAAATATGTAAAATCAATCACAACATCAATTACAACATTTATTGTTATGAAAATTGCTCTAAAAAATAATTTTTTTAGAAATATGAAATCGGAGAATAATATGAAAGATGACAAAAAATGAATGACGATGACAGAATTAAACGGCACACATTAAGAGAGTAAAGAGTAATAATTCACGAAAGAACAATCCCAGGTAGCAAGGTGACGTTAATACGACGTTAATAATTCGTCATTTAAGGTCGCGGACGTCATGTTACCAAATTAAGACGTAATAGTAACGTCATTTTTTGACCTATTAATTACGTCAGTCATTTATCCATCCTACAACGTATTTCCGACGTCATATTCTTGACTAATTAATAACGTCAGTTAATTGATCATTTTACGACATATTAATAAGGTTTTATCAGTGATAGTAATTACTGACGTTAACTATAATTCTTTGTAATAATTGATGATTTGACCTCAAATGACGAATTATTGAGGTGGACGACACTTTGCTACTTATAACTATTAATCATTATTTAAAGATTGGTTAATAAACAACATTATTAAAATTAATATAATATTTTATATAATTAATACTATTAATATTTTAGAATCATCCTAGACAGCACATAATATTTATGATAAATGTTATTAAAATATTTATTAATATTTATTTTTTCAAAATATTATATAAATATTTTACACATATTTTATATATACGAAGAAAAAAATCTTTATTCAACATATTAAAATATAGACTAAATATTTTATATAATATTTATGGTAAATAAAAGATAAAGATTTGTATAAGTAATATTTTGTAAATATTTATAAATATTTCATAAATATTTTTATAATATTTATGATTAATCTTTATGATTTGTCGAATCTGAGACCACAAAAATATTTATAAAATATTTGGATAAATATTATAAATATTTTATAAATATTGCATTCTGTCTGAGGTATAATTTAGCTTTATCAAAAGAACAGAGCAAAAACATATTTTTATAAGTTATTCCACATGTTATTTCGCATATGTAAAAATCATGAAAAAAACTGTGAATTTATATTTATTAAAAATATTAGTTAACTACAAGTTTCATGTTTCTCGCATCTATTGAACTAATCTATAACAAATATGTATTCATGAGCATAAAGTGTTCACGGATCATCACAAAGTGCTAGGTAGCGTACGATCTTCGAAGTCAAGCAACGTCGACGGCAGTTCAGAGTTGGATGGGTGACCGCGGAAGTTAGGCAATCCCAAATGTGACTATGATGTGGTGGGTCACGATGCTTGTTGAGAAACAAGCCAATTTTTTTTTTACATTATAATTATGTTATTTCGATATTTACATAATGCAAGTACTGCATATATAGGACATGTACCCAAAATATTTTCTAAAACGTCAAAATAACGGCTTTTACTAACTGGGATAGTCATAAAAATGACGTTAAAATGTCGTCTTTAATAAATGTAATCTAAAAACCTATGTTTTGTCATAAAAATAACAATAAAATACCGCCAAATGTACGATACCAGCTTCTTGAAAATGACGTCAATAATATGAAAATAATGACGTATTTTTGACGTCAATATATGACGTCGTTAAGATGAGACAAATGTACGTCAGTTTTACGACATTTAGACGTCATTTTATCTCGACATTATGACGTCTGGTTCGTCATAAAATGACCAAAAAGTGCCGTCAATTAGACGACACCTTGCTACCTGGGATACTTGTAACAATATACTATCCAATATACTTGTTCACATTACCAACTACGAGCTAAAAAGGCAGCTTCTCCTTTATATATATTTATACGGATGTATATATGCAATACATTTTGCACACGACACCGGCGTATAAATTTAGCAACAGTGATAGACGGATCGGTTGTTTTCGCGCAGGCGTGAGGCTTCAATAAAGTATCTATTAGTAATAGGAAAAAGATGATTGGTCCCCATACAATTTTTTTTGCAAATTTAGAAGAACGTGAACACATTTCACATATTAAACACGCATGTGTATTTTCTCGTATTAAATAGAATAATTTATAAATATCGTATTTTATTTGATAAATACTGGTAAGATTTTTTGGCGATTTTCTCTTAGCCTTGTGACAAATGTGGGTATTCTGTATGAGTGCCGACAAATGAAATATTTTATTTCAATTTAAATATATGTTTTATTCCATAAATTTACCTTCTTTTTCGTTTTTAACTGGATTTTTATTATTAAATACAAATTATTTTTAATTCCTTAATTTATGTTGAATATATATACACAAATATATAATGCAAACGATATGCAAATATATGCGTGCGTGTTAAATATATAAAATGTGTTAACGTTTTTATAAATTTGTAAAAAAATTGTATGGAGACCAAATATCTCCTTCCTATTACTAATAGATACTTTATTGAAGCCTCACGTCTGCGCGAGAACAACCGATCCGTCTATCACTATATTTATACGTCTATGCTATATTTATACGCTGGTGTTGTGTGCAAAATGCATGACCAAAGATCTCTTCCTACTACTAATGGATATTTTACTGAAGCCTCACGTGATGCGCTTGCGCGAAAACAATCGGTCCCTCTATCAACACTGATATTAAAGTTATTTGTCCATGTCGTATGCAAAATGTATATATACATCCGTATAAATGTATTTTCAAACTTCAAATTAAATTAAATTATATACTTATATAATATTTATTATCAGAGCGTGCTATGTGCATATAGTGCAATAATGTGTTGAAAAGCATGTAAATAATATAATTATGCAAATAGTTATTGCAGTTTATATTTTATATTTTTCTCTTGATATTATATATTTTGTTATATTGTATTTGCAGTTTTAAATGTTAAAAAATATTTTGCTTCATATTAATTTATATTCGCATTTGTAACATTGAAAATGTACGTAGGCACATACGTATATAAATGCTACTTTTGTTATATATATGCATTTATGCTTTATATCGTGTAATACGCGCGCGTTGCGTATTATATAATTAAAATTAATCCATTTTTATGTTCTAATATAAAAATATACGCAGAAGGGGCAGTTATTGAGTGTGACGCGACTAAAGAAATAACGCAACACTACTTCTAGCGTGGCACCTATAGCGCGAGATTACTATCTCGTTTTGCCAATAATTGAGAATGATGGAACCCATATGTTATTATATATGGGTAGATTCGGCTTTTAATGCTCTTTAATTTTTGTCCTTACAAAATTTTCAAAATGTTGAAAAAAAAGGGGGTGGGGGTGGAGTAAATTAAAAAGTTTGAAATTTTTTAAAAATATAAATATACTATTATAAAGAGTATAAAATGCCATGAAACTTTTGTATAGAACATTTTTTCATAAACCTTATATTTTCAAAGATATTCGCAAAAAACGAAAAACGTTGCGTTATTTTCGAGTGGTTTCAACCCCTAAACGTCGAGATACGCCGCTAAAAAAATATGGGTCTAATATTTTTTTATGTTCTACAACATATCCAAAGCTGATTAAAATCGGTGAGGGACAGTTCTGTCCGTTCCCTTTCAGTCTATGCACTCCACACGAGAACAGCGCGCAAGGGTATCGGTGGACAGATGGCGCTAAGTACTTATCATGGTTCGTATATTATTATAATGTACCTGTTATATCTAAATCCGTATATTATTTCTAGTATATTCTTAGAATTTACTTTTGAGTTGTGCAATTTTAGCGTCTAAAAATAAACCTTAAATATTAAAATAAAAGGTATTTAGATTGCATAACTCAATAGTAAATTTTAAGAATATACGAGAAATAATATACTGATTTAGATATAACAGGTACATTTTAATAATATACGATTAATGATATATTATAGAAGATATTATAAGAATATTTTCAGTACATTATATACGGTACGTATGTTTACAGTACGAGTACAGGATATTCTAATGACATCATGTGCTGTTAGAGTCGATACCAAAATCAAACACGAGAGATTGAAATGAGACTTGGGGAGATCATTATTTAATATAAAATGCATCTTCTGCTGAAATTTCAGTTTATGTTGCCGATAAAATTTTGGAAAGCAAGCTGTTTAAAAATTGTCTTTATTGCTCTTATGGGAGTCTCTCAATATTTTACCAAAAGTCATATAATAATTTTTGGAAAAAACTGAAAAACATTCAAAAATTAACCACTTAAACTTGAAATCACAAGCTTTACAATCATAAGTTACATTTCTAAATATTTATTTAAATTTTTTAAATATATTATATAAATATTTTATACATATTTGATATACATGAAGGAAACATTTTTATTTAAGGGGCTACATACACCCAGAGACGTAAAAATAAGCCTTTTTTCGATTTTTTTTCGAAACGTAATATGTGTAATTAATCCTAGTTTTCTTTACTTTAAAATACATTCTTCATGTTTCAGAATAAAGAACTAAAAATATTTAAAAATGGCGGAGATATTGTTCTCTTCGCAAAATCTTGTTAAAAAAAGGTGCTCTGCGGTACCAATCGCAGCTCGTACAAGACTTATCTGAAACAGACCAGCCTAGAATTTTCTTAAACTGTATAAAATTATCTAGTCTTTATCGTGGCTGATTTTTAAAATATCAATTTTTGGCAAAATTGCGGCCGTTTAAAAAAAAAAGCGATTGTTTAGGATAAAAATCGGTCGTTTTCTTAACTGCAAAAAAAAGTAAGAGCTCTAAAAAAATCCGCCACGATAAAGACTGCCTTTTTTGTGAAGATTAAGCCTTCCAAATTTCAAGTAAATCGGTCCAACCATTTCCGAAATATTTTTGGTACACGTTTTAAAATGAAAATAAAGTTTCGAGAAAAACGCGTTTAAAGTTTGACATTTGGTTAAAACGTAGATAATTTTTTTTCAAACTTATATGGAGTCATCCATTCCAAGGTCATACAGTAAACTCTTCCCAGATGTAGCAGCATCAAAGGCTTCGATCCTAGCTTGCCGGCGTAATATTCATGCGTAAGCTACCTACTATGAAGGATTAAGGCGCGCCCGTCGCGTCCCAGCGTCGTCGAACGCACTTGGATCGTTCTCGTTATATCTCCGACAATTTTCAAAGAATCACTTTGAAACTTGCAGGGGATATTCTCAAGACCTTATACTTTACAAATATGCAAAAAAAACAAAAAATGCATTTTTTCAAAATTGCTAGGTGTATGTAGCCTCTTAACATATTATTAAAATACAGACTAAATATTTTATAAAATATTTATGGTAAATAAAAAAATAAAGATAGTAATTTTATAAATATTTATAAATATTTCATAAATATTTTTATATAATATTTATGATAAATCTTTATAATTTGTCAAATCTAAGGTCACAAAATGTTTATAAAATATTTAAAATAAATATTAAAAATATTTTGTAAATGTTTTATAAATATTGTGTGCTATCTGGGACCTTTCTGCTAGACCGGCACGGCGCTAACGCGTACGCAATCGCAATGCTCGGCGTCCGATGCCTTTGCTCATCAAGCGAGTGATAAATGAATTTGATTATTGCAAAATAAATAATAAAAATCAACTGAAACATGGGAAAAATTGTAAACTTAAAATATTAAATTAATTTAGGAATTATTTCTATAAATTTGAGAAAGTTTTGTGTTGGTTGTGTTATTGACTAGAGAATCAGTACCGAACCACCTTAAACGTATTGACCCAAAAACGAACAATATTATCCAGTTCGTGACAGTATTATAAAATAATAATTGAAACGGATTGTGTTTGCAGTGTTGTTTACATCATACTATTATAAAAAGTTACAATTATATGTATATTATTCATGTAATACTAACTGTAAAATTTTGGATAAAAATGTATTTAATATTTAAAAAAATTTATTAAAAAAGAGAATTAGCCGACGTGGCAGTGGCATAACACCAAGTACTTAAAAAGATTATACCGTGTGACGCAAACGTCCCCTAGTAGCAATATATGTTTGCGCAATATTGGAAAATTATATGAAATATATTAGATGTGAATTGTTTTCCCAATATTGGTCTAATATTGTAAAGTAGACGCTTTATTTTATTTAGCCAATATTGGTTTAACGATATTGGACCAATATTGATCTATTACATTTTATTTATAAATTTTTTCATTGATTTATTTCATAACGTATCATATACAATATTTGTCTGATGCATAAATTCACAATCTATGAGACTTTTTTATTTATTTGTTTTGTAAAGCATCATATACAATATTGTTGGATGCATAAGCCAATAACTCGCAATCTACGAGACACGTCTTATCATATTTTTCATGTAATATCTTTACAGCATCACTTTTATTAGTGATATGATTTTGACGTAAAATAGTAACAAATTGTTTATATTTTTTACCAACAACATAAATATTTTGATGCATTTGATAGCATACTTGTTCAACACAATCTTCCAGTTCTAATAAGAATTGTATAGTTGATGGTTTCATATACATACTAGTATTATATAATGTTAACTTTACAATATTTTCTTTACGTATATTTACGAGATCTATAACTAGATCATGAATCAAAATTCTTGAAGAAGGTATAGCTGCCTGCATAAGTTGTGCAATATCCGCACGTTTTTCGATGAACGTTTTCCACATCGCATAAGTCAGGTGTAGTTGATTACCTCGGTTGTCACCAATCAATAATTCTACACATATAGATCCCACACTGATTCCAATGTCCAAGTATTTATATGCTGTGGCAGTCAAAGCATATCTTCTTCCCAAGATGCGCGGAATATAGCACGGCTGCGATAGTGTTCTGTAAAAAGAATACAGAAAATTAGAAATAAAATGTGAATAAATGTTGAAGAAAATATAGACGACAAGAATGAATGTAGAAGGGAATATAAATGACAAGAATTTAAAAATTAAAAATACTTACGGTTTATCATACGCTTCATTTTGCTGGATTGGAACGTAATAGTTCATCTTCGAGAAGTTCGTCTTTTACCGATTAACCGAGTGGTAACGTTTCAGAAACCCTTGCTGTCCGTCTTGTAAACGGGTGACATGGTATCCGTTGTCAGAACTCTTTTTATACCTTCTCTGTACACCCCACCACATACCCCAATAAGAGTAGTGGGAACAAATCCCATAGTCTTTATTTGACATATTTTTGATGAGATCATTCAAAAATCATACGTTCAAAGAATGCAAATTTTGCAAAAGTCAGCGCCGATGTATGGCAGCTGTGATGCAAAAATACGCTTTAGGCACGTACACAAATTATTTAATACATATTTTTTGATGAGATCATTCAAAAAATCACATTCGAATAATCTTGCAAAAGCGCTGATGTATGGCTGCTGTAACAAAATACGTTTTAGGCACGTACATAAATCATTTGTCATATCTTCTGATGAGATCATTCAAAGAATGCAAATATTGCTAAAGGGCAGCGCAGATGTACTAATCACGCCGAGAATGTCTGGAAGCAATTCTCCGTTCGAACATTAGATGAATATAGTGATCTATATTTAAAAACAGATGTTTTATTATTAGCTGATATTTTTGAAAATTTCCGCGATAAATGCTTAGAAAGTTATGGTCTCGATCCCACACATTATTACACTCTCCCCGGATACACGTGGGATGCTATGTTAAAATACACCAACATCACTTTCGAACTGCTTACTGACATTAACATGGTAATGTTTATAGAACGCGGTATACGCGGTGGCCTCAGTCAATGTTCAGGCAGACATGCGCGAGCCAATAACAAGTACATGCAGACGTACGACCCATCGAAACCATCCTCATATCTTATGTACTTTGACGTCAATAATTTGTACGGATGGGCAATGTGTCAACCGTTGCCCTATGGAGAATTTTAATGGATCAAAGATGTCTCAAATTTTGACGTGTGTGCGATCGCTCTCAATTCACCAACGAGATACATTCTCGAAGTTGATCTCGAGTATTTTCGAGAACTTCACGATGAGCACAATGACCTACCTTTCTGTCCGACACGTGATAAACCATCAGGCAAGCGTGAATATAAACTTCTAGCGACCTTGTATAAGAAACGTTACATCATCCACTACCGCAACCTGCAGCAGTGCATGCGTCACGGTCTTCATACCGCGTGTTAAAATTCGCACAATCTCCATGGCTCTGTAAATACATAGAGTTAAACACGCAATTCCGAACCATCGCTAAAAATGATTTCGAAAAAAACTTGTATAAATTAATGAATAATGCGGTGTTTGGTAAAACCATGGAGAATGTACGAAATCATGTTGACGTTAAGTTGACGAAATAGTTGGGTATGATGCGGAGGCAATGATCGCGAAACCAAATTTTCACAGTCGAAGTATTTTTGCGGAAAATTTAATCGCCGTTGAACTTAGAAAACTCGAGGTAAAATTATATAAACCGATTTACGTAGGCATGTGTATCCTAGATATTTCTAAAACATGTCTATATGAATTTCACCATGAATATATGTTACCTCTGTATCGTGACAAATGTAGTCATGTACACCGACACCGACAGTCTCGTATACCTCGTCGAATGCGAGGATATTTACGAGACGATAAAACGCGATATCGCTAGGTTCGACACGAGCGATTATTCGGTTGACAACACATACGGTATGCCTCTCGGAAATAAAAAAGTTCCGGGCCTGATGAAAGATGAGAACAATGGTGTGAAAATGACCGAGTTCGTTGGACTTAGAGCAAAGATGTATGCGTTGAAGGTGGATGGAAAGAAGAATACGAAAAAGGCGAAAGGTGTCAAGAATAGCGTAGTAGCGCGAACCATAACGTTCGATGATTACACCCGGTGTTTGAAAGATGAGATCGAGATGACGCGCCGCAATCATGCATAAGATCCAAGATGCATGAAGTATATACGGTGTCCAAAACGAAAATCGCTCTAAGTCCATATGACGACAAGAGATACCTCATACCCAATTCGGTTAAAACGTTACCGTGGGGACATTATCGAATACCGTTATAATATTTTATATTTTATATACACATTTTATAGTTTTACGTTATAATTTTATTCGTATTTTTATATAAAAGTATTAATAAAGTATAAGTATTAATAATAAGAATGTATTAAGGATGATGGAAGGATGATAAAAAAATCTCGCATAATATAAAATTAATAATGTATTTTATGTTTATACGGTTACATTGTACTTTTATGTAAATATAATAAAAACAATTTTTATATGGATTGAATAACATTGTCTTTATGTATCCATGAATTATGCGATCCATCGAATCCCAGCCACTTGACATAAACCTCATCTCCTTTTCTGTGTAATATTTTTTCAACAAGATACACGTCAGGATTTGCAACACGCTGCAGCTCATATTCGTAGAATCCTCCAGCGATAGGTTTTCCACAGGAATCCTCTAGTACATGTCAACAGGATTGGTACGTTGTACTTTAATAATTTTAAATATCTCCGTAGTCCAATTTGGTGTATAGCCCTTCTCAAAAACAGTTTTGAATTTGCTGACGCGCACCGAGTCACCTACTTTAAATCGCGCGGGTGCTGCAATTTTTATGTGACTATACACAGTGGTTAAGAGTTTTTTAGCGATTGCAGGCGTAACATCGATGGGTCGCATGCCGATAGTTCGATGCTTTCGTACATTGTAATCTGACACGAGACGTAGCAGCAGATTGATCCATAATTTCCATTGAGTGTAAATTGTTTCCACATAACGTTCTTTAACGTGCGGTTAAAGCGACAACTGATGCTTTCATTATAGAGTACGTGAAATAATGATTGATATCATGTTTTTTCAATAGTTTCTGCACGTTTGCGTTATAAAATTCCTTTCCTTTGTCTGTTTGCAAATTTTTCGGACATCTTCCATCTTTCCGAATTATCTTTGCAATCGCAATAGCAACTTCGCTACCACTCTTGGCCTTGAGCGGCACAGCCCATGCATGCTTGCTCAACACGTCGATAACGGTGAGTATGTAGTGATAACCAAAGAGGATCAGATAGAGTAGAAGCTGCCATAAGAGCACAATATTAAATAGCGTGTCCGAGTTTCAGAGCCATTTACCAGCTCGGAGGCCTTCCTAAATCCCCCCACTCTTCAATAGCACCAAAATTCAAATCTTGAGATTTAGTAAAATTATTAACGACATAAAAAAAAGAGGAAAATCAAATTACTTAAATAATAATAACATTAAGTTACATATACTTTGTTATTTATTTCAACAATATGACGTATTACAAAATATGTGCAATTATCGGAATGTGGAAATCAGTGGATAAGATTCTATGTACAATTGTCGGAATTAAGATAGCTGATAAAAAATTCAACTTTCCTTTTCACTTTTTACCTTTTTTTTACCTGATAGCACAATCTTGATGTTATCGTTGGTTTCAATGTTAATTGTTGTTGGTTGTTCTACAATTGCTCTTTGTATATCCAAAACCACTCTCTTTGATGGATGGAAACAATCTCCTATAAAATATAAATTTTGTTGTGGAGAAAATTAAGCAGATGCTTTCCAGAAAACAATTGTTGCCTGAGGCATCGAAAATTTTGGGCCTTAATGACAAATTGTCAATAAATTGACGGCAACATATTTTCTGGGTTATAAGCTAATTGTTAATTTAAGAAAACTCCAAGATTATTAATGGACTTTAAAAATAAATATTTTCTACTTAAATTACCTTCAAGGGCCGATCTATAAATCTCCATTTTGTCCTTGTGATATTTGATAACTGGTGGTGATGGAGACTTGCGATGAGGTTTAATGATAGGCATCGCTCCACGAACAAGCAGCGGCCTTGGATATTTTTTCCTAATACAATTTGATTCAAAATGATCCGAACAAATACGGAGGTGATTTGGAGGATTCCCTTGTACACCAGCAAATTCCTGCCATTTCTTTTGCCTGTAAATCAGTTTTTTATTAGAGAATTCCACTATATATCATACAATACCATAGAATCATAATTCATTAGTTCTAAATCAATAACAATTCTAATGATTAAATAATTCCCAAAAATTTATTTTTAACTTTAAACTTAAACAGAAATATCTATTTTTATTCATGACATAAAATAAAAAATAACGTTAATAAGTGTTGATGTTTAATCACAACTTATTCAAGTATATTTCATACTTACAGTTCAGAATTTGTCGGCTGTTGAAAAAAGGATACATCTTTATTAAGTTTACTATTTTGTTTGCAATATTTTACGTAGCACCGCAGGGTCATTTTTTTTATTTATCACAATGTAATTTTCTGTCAGTCAACTTGCTGCAAACGACAAAGCGTAACTGTTAAAGGTGGTTATCTTGAGGCCCTTGAAAGAGTGAGAGAGCAAAGCTTTGTGAGAGAGAGAGGATTGCACGTAGTAGGTCTCCGAACTGCTAGATGGCGCAAATCGC
The DNA here is from genome assembly GCF_013373865.1 of Monomorium pharaonis. Taxonomy (NCBI): domain Eukaryota; kingdom Metazoa; phylum Arthropoda; class Insecta; order Hymenoptera; family Formicidae; genus Monomorium; species Monomorium pharaonis. Next base: position 12,783,426 of record NC_050472.1, on the reverse strand, counting down.
GGATACGGCCAGCTTCCACTCTATCTGATCCTCTTTGGTGATAACCTCGGTTAAATCGCGTGTAAGGACGCATCTCAACCACATCCGCCTGCCACAGGTCATCGTATCCGCAAACTATGACACGTCTTCGAGGAAAATTTCTTCTCGCCGGAGCATGCAACTCCTCAACCAGCAATTGTTTCTCAGACATGCTTGGAGTGTAATATACAAATGGCATATATATTCGATGTATCGACTTTTTTACTCTGCACGATAGGTCACCGCGTCGAGCTGTCTTTGAAACTCGTTTAGCATATGAGCTGTAATTTCTACTCTATTTTGGAGTGTCTCAATCTTCCTCTCAATTTCATCCTGTCGATCCTTTAAAATTTTCACGGTCTGCTGTACGTATCGTTTATTGGTTGCATTGTGATTGATTTTAACGTGATAGGAAAGAAATACGCTTTGGAAAGTGAATCACAAACCTTTCGGAAGACCTTGATTCGCGTCTCTGCCTGGTCGCCAGCTCCTTTCACCTTTCAAGAAGCAAGGATTCACCGCCGTCGAGACGTGTCTGCCTTCCCTCAAGCTGCCGTCGGAACGTAGTATCCGCTCCCAAGATAAGTAACTTATGTTTGATTTATTAATCACTCTGTCACGTGAGTGGATTATTTTCATTTTTATTAATTTCTCTTTTATTTTCAGGTGCTGCTGCTGCCGTCGCTGGATCACTCAGGACTCCCCAGGTCGCCAGGTTCCACCAGGTAAGTATATGCTCGTAAAACGATTTACCCCTCGCTCCCAGATTTTTAACAGAACTTCTTTTTTACAGGTTATCCCAGGATATGACGTCTCGGATCACATGCAGGTAAGTACTTGGTAAGTAGGTCAACAACAGTCTGTTCGTATTGTTTTTCAAACACAAAATAAAATTTATTTCAAACCAAACACTTAAATATATATTCACAAACTCCCGTACGCGTCGCCTAATCACAGTCGTGTACATCTCCTCGCTCTTTCCCGTAAATATTCTATTTACAGTTCCCGAACGCGATGCTTGTTCACATTCGTTTACGCAATTGCCATGAATCACGGTCGTGACTATCTGAAAATGACTTTCCGAAACGCGCCTACTCGCATTCGGCGGTTTTACGCAGTTTGGTTACGCGGTCGCACTTCCGCGGAACTTAATCGATTCTCTCTTTGTTATCGCGAATACAATATGTCGCGGAGATCTTACCCATACGGTGTCTGGGATCGAAAAGCTTTCGAGACGCCGCTGCGCCTCCTTATATACGCCGGCGGGCCGCCGTGCGCGCTCACGTTGTAACAGCCAATCAGCGCTCAGCTGCGCTTCCCTGCGGAGGTCTCGCCCAATCGGCTCGTAGCGTCGCGTGCAGGCTCCTGCGTCACTCCCACTCTCGTGCCTTGGCCAATTGTTCTGCGCTGTGGTAGTATCGTCGCTGGCGCTCCCCTCCACTGGCGCTCCAGCCAATCGGACACGCTTGGTTTATGGAATAGACCTTCGCACCGAAAAGTGCGGTTATGGCACTTAAAAGTACCTTTAAGCTAACATTATAAACTTTCTACAGGCTTGCAGCCTGCTCCGGCATCTACACTATGTAGTGCCACCACCTACACCTTATGCTGACTTAGTTGCAGGATGCTCAGAATGACTTAAAACTAACTTAATGCTAATTTAGATTATAGGATAATGAAAAACATACAATATGCATATGATATAACGAATGAGATATTTAAACGAAATAATATACCAAAGGCTAACGTAAAATAATAGATTACTAGCTGTTTTGACAGCTTCGGCATGCTTAACGCCTTTAGAAAAAATAATACTCTTCGGACTTTACGTCTCCTAAGAATGAAATAAGAATCACGCAGTAAAACTTTGCGCTTAGAAATAATAATCATGCAGTAAACTTTACGCTTAACGCTTGCTAGATGTAACAGAACAATTAATACGCGATACTTAACTTCTCACCAGTTTATATAAAAAAATAATAATATTAACGCAATTTTAATTACGCCTTTTTTGATATGTCGCAATTCCTTTCGTTCCTCGCAAATGTTTTGATAAACTAAGAATTTAACGAATAAACTATGTATTATGAATAAAATAAAAAATGATATATTAATCATTAAATAAAATGTGAAACTTTTAACGCGCTATTTGTTATCTGTGTAGGACTTTGCTTCGCCCAACCTTCTTAGACGCACGCTGGATGCTCGTACAGTGCTCCGTTCCCTGTGGTCGTCGGGGTCGAAGTCACTGCTCCTCGCAGCTCGGCTGCACCCTCTGGCTTGCTCCGCTGCTCCTCGGTCTCTGTGCCCCCGCTGGGTGGTTTCAGCATCACTATCGTCTACAGGCAGCGCTACACGTCGAATCTTGCGCAACTTTGCATCAAAATCGGTGGCAGCTATGCAAAGAGTGTTATCGCGCACATAATTTCTGACTAATCCGCTCCATTGATAGTATGGTTCCGCACCACCTCTTCCAAGCGATGTTCCAAACTTGTTGATTGACATTTCGATGTTGACTAAATGATTTCATGCAGTTTTAATTTACAATAAGACCAGCCTCGCGAAGTTCCTCAATAATTGATAGAATCTCGTTGTCGTGAGCATTGTGCCCTGCCTGATGTGAGGGCTCGAGCAATCGAAGGCGATCCACAAGCTCGTTGGGATCATCCCAATGAACAGAATCGATCTTGTTATCACTGTTAATGTAATAGCGCTCGGTCATACCTTGTCCAACTTTTGCGTCTGTTTCTAAGGGCGCAATTATATTTTTATATTTAGACCCTTTGTTGCCCATTACTTGATTATGTGCAATATGCCCGCGTCTATATGCATTTGTCGCCAATAGAATGTTTTTATAATTCTGCAGGTCATTATTCGTGTACATGTTGGGCATTTTCATGAAAATTAATTCATACAGACCAGGCGTCCCCACATATATTTTACCATCTATGACTATGCTGTCATTCTTATGAATGTCGATGCGTTTATCGCCGAGCATCGTTCCAAAGTCGGTGAAATAAGCTCCGTAAACAGTATCTATTATGACTGGTTTTTTACCACTCAGAACAGCTCCCATACATTTTTGACCTAATGAACCATCCCAGGTAGCAAGGTGACGTTAATACGACGTCAATAATTCGTCATTTAAGGTCGCGGACGTCATGTTACCAAATTAAGACGTAATAGTAACGTCATTTTTTGACCTATTAATTACATCAGTCATTTATCCATCCTACAACGTATTTCCGACGTCATATTCTTGACTAATTAATAACGTCAGTTAATTGATCATTTTACGACGTATTAATAAGATTTTATTAGTGACTAATTACTGACGTTAACTATAATTCTTTGTAATAATTGACGATTTGACCTCAAATGATAAATTATTGAGGTCTAGTGGACGACACCTTGCTACCTATAACTATCATTATTTAAAGATTGGTTAATAAACAACATTATTAAAATTAATATAATATTTTATATAATTAATACTATCAATATTTTATAATCATCCCAGGCAGCACATAATATTTATGATAAATATTTATTAATATTTATTTTTTCAAAATATTATATAAATATTTTACACATATTTTTATACACGAAAAAAAATTTTTTATTTAACATATTAAAATATAAATTAAATATTTTATATAATATTTATGATAAATAAAAGATAAAGATTTGTATAAGTAATATTTTGTAAATATTTATAAATATTTCATAAATATTTTTATAATATTTATGATAAATCTTTATGATTTGTCAAATCTAAGACCACAAAAATATTTATAAAATATTTAGATAAATATTTATAAAATATTTAAATAAATATTATAAATATTTTATAAATATTTTATAAATATTGCGTTTTGTCTGAGGTATAATTTAGCTTTATCAAAAGAACAGAGCAAAAACATATTTCTATAAGTTATTCCACATGTTATTTTGCATATGTAAAAATCAGGAAAAAAACTGTAAATTTATATTTATTTATAAAAATATTAGTTAACTACAAGTTTCATGTTTCTCGCATCTATTGAACTGATAACAAATATGTATTCATGATCATCAAGTGTTCATGAATCATCACAAAGGGCTAAGTAGCGTACGATCTTCGAAGTCAAGCAACGTCGACGGCGGTTCAGAGTTGGATGGGTGACCGCGGAAGTTAGGCAATTCCAAACGTGACTATGGTGTGGTGGGTCGTGATGCTTGTTGAGAAACAACGTAGATTTTTTTTTACATTATAATTATGTTATTTCGATATTTTCATAATGCAAGTACTGCATATATAGGACATGTACCCGAAATATTTTCTAAAACGTCAAAATAACGGCTTTTACTACCTGGAATAGTCATAAAAATGACGTTAAAATGTCGTCTTTATTAAATGTAACCTAAAAACTTGTTTTTTCATAAAAATAACAATAAAATACCGTCAAATGTACGATACTAGCTTCTTGAAAATGACGTCAATAATATGAAAATAATGACGTATTTTTGACGTCAATATATGACATCGTTAAGATGAGACAAATGTACGTCAGTTTTACGACATTTAGACGTCATTTTATCTTGACATTATGACGTCTAGTTTGTCATAAAATGACCAAAAAATGCCGTCAATTAGACGTCACCTTGCTACCTGGGATAGTGTGTGTGCAACTTTTCACGTCCTCGCGTTTCCAACTGTTGTCGAATAAACGTCACAAGCGGTTCATTGGCTGCGATTTCAAAAACGTCTTCGACAGAAGGTACATGACTGTGTGATAAATCACTATCATGTAATATTTTGCGATGTTTCATTCAAATTAGTTGGTACAAATTTTGATCGTCTCATTTTTTTAACAGGAGGTCATTATAGAATTGTTAAGCGAAGCGTTTAATCACTTTCGTTTCGGTTTTGGTTCTGCGTATTCGTCTTCCCCCGAAAAGAACGTTTCATTCTTAATCGGATCTGATACATCACCAACGGTGTTTTCAACAATCTGTTTTAATGGTTCGACAATGGGCTTAAAGTGTCTCTCCAACGCCATCTTTTCTTGCACTTTACCCGCTTTCAAAGCGCGATATTTTTTGCGAATTGAATCACTCGTTTTCGCAATCTCTTTCACAATCTTCTCACGATTCATACTGTTATCTGTGTTATCCATGTTGAGAAACGTTGCTTGGTCAACGTATTAAAAACAACTGCTTTGTGGTATTGCGAAGTCATTAAATCCTTTTCGATATCGTCCATCAGCGAGCACACTATCCTTATTTATCACTAAAAATCCATACTTTTGTTGCCAACAAGTATGACATAAATTGCTAAAATCCTCGTAAAACATGTCAATATTTACATGATCGTTGTACGCGTGTTTTAGATTAGTACCATCCTGCTTGAATAAAATTAGCAAATTCGCATTATCTCGTATAAGATGTTTCGGTATCTTTGCATACGTCTGACAGAGATAGAAGCAGTCGACGTCCACGTGTCGCCCCACTGCAAAGTAGTCTCTTATCGTATCTTGCTTATTACACACCACGTCATCAAAGATAAAAATGGAACTCGGAAGCGCTTCACTCGGCTGAATGACATCACAGTTATTGGAGAATGCAAAATAATTAACTTCTTCAATCGGTGTCAATAAATTTTCCAAGTATCGATATTTCGATTGTTGTAATGAGTACACATATTCATTCGAGTACACATACACATTCGAGTACACATACACTTTCTCAAAACGTAATGCGGACTTTCCAACAAGCTTATTAATACGTTTGTCTTGCTACAATTTGACGGACCGCAAATTATACCACTTATAGAACTCGGCAACATGGTTCCATGCCTCCGTATCTTTCGTTCGAACATTATCCTGTCATCAAAATTTGTTATTTTAATCGCTGGTGAATGTTGTACAAACCGCATATTTTCCCTCTCTATGCTCTCATAAGAACTGATAAAAATTATATTAAGACCGATCTATTTATAGAGACGCGCCGAGCAAAATTGCTCAGTATGTAAAATGTTTCTCATATTGTCACATCCCTCTGATATACTCGATTTGAGCGCCGAACAGTTAGAATTCGTGTCGAAACCTATTTTGCTACGCGTGTGTGGCAACTATATCGAACACGTGTGGGACAGGCTTCCGGAACATATAAATCTGATCCAGAGATTCGAAGCTATCGTCGTTCCTACGAGAATTATAATCAATCGTGGCAGCAGACGCACATCGACGGCCCTACACCGTTGATAAAGAATTGTCGCGAATGTCAGCGGGTTGTTAAATCGTGCGATAAATGCGCTTCCTTTTGAACTGCATATACCTGGATATCAATTTTGCGGTCCGGGTACTAAACTAAAAAAGCGATTGGCCAGAGGCGATCAGGATATTAATCCGTTGGACGCGGCGTGTCGCGAACACGACTCCCGGAGCAACGAACTCACCGACAGACATGCAGCTGACAATATACTCGCTGCGGAAGCGCGAAAACGCATTACAGCGAATGATTCGACTTTCGGAGAAAGAGCTGCTGCAGCAACCGTTTGGGCAGCTATGAAAACTAAGACAAAAATCGGTATGGGTTTGAAAAAGAAAAAAGAGATAAAAAGAAGAGAGCGAGTAAACGAATACTTCCGGTAGCGAAACGCGGCGGTCTTTTACTCATTCTACAGCTGTTGGGAGTTCTCGGGTCGTTGGTCGGCAGAGCGGCGGGAGTTGCGAAAGTTGTAAATGATAACAAGGCAGCGTCAGCTGGAAGAATTGAAACGTCATAATCGCGTCATGAAAGGTCATGGAGTTTATCTCGCTCCATACAAGCGTGGACAAGGAGCTTTTCTCGATGAAAAAAAAACGTCAAAAAGACGTTAAAAATGCCGAAAAGTGTAACTACCGACATACACTTATTACAGCTAGCGAAATGTATGCGCATTCCATACTTTAGAAGAATTTTTATGCGTACGGCATTACCAACGGCTGGAGCATATCGAAACGAGAGTGGTATTGTAAATTTAGATAATGCTGAAGGATCGGGTACACACTGGGTGGCATACGCAAAGAGAGGAAATCGCGCTATATACTTTCATAGTTTCGGCAATCTTAGACCGCCGAAAGAACTGGTGCAATATTTAGATGTAAAGCGGATCGAGTACAATCACACGCCTTATCAACGTTACGATCAAAGCAACTGCGGTCAACTGTGTTTGCGTTTTCTCCAAACAGTTAATAATCAATTTAAAGGCTAACATTGTGCAATTTAACTCAGTACCCGTTTCAACATGTCACTGACGTTTACGCTAACTGGCAAGAGTAGCATCCTCGCGGTAAGCTATTTTCCAGCCGTAGATTTGAGCGTTGGCGATTACGAGCTCGGCCTCACAGATTTGGAAACATACTATACCATACCTAATGTAAATTCGTCGAATAACAAATTTTACTATGACAAAGACGACAAAGAAATTATGATTCCCGAAGGATCGTATGAATTGCGTGATATAGATAGATATTTGAAACGCACAATTTTACAATCTCATCCCGATGTTGCGGGAAAGAAGACGTTTCGCAAAGAAGATGAAGACAAAAGCGAATATCCGCTGGTGATTCGTGCTAACAATAATCCAATGAAGAGCAAGATTATGTGTGCTTATCGGATAAATTTCATTAAACCTAACAACATTGGATCGCTGTTGGGATTTTCATCGCGTCGTATTCTTCAATCGCGATTGTGGCATGAATCGGATGCACTTATAAATATTATAAACGTAAATATTATTCGCATAAAATGTAACGTGACTGCAGGTGCGTACAGCAACGACAAATGCATACACACAATACATGAATTTTCACCAAGGGTACCACCAGGATATAAGATATCGGAAACGCCTGCACAGATCATTTACCTTCCAATCGTCGCGCGGAGCATTACTAATTTGACGATTCGCATTGTGAATTAGGACGGTCAATTACTCGATTTTCGCGGAGAGATTACCGTTAGATTACACGTACGAAGACGATAACGTGAGATGCTCGTGTTGAATGAGCAGGTGAAGAACACCATTTTTACACCAATCAAGAATATTCGACCGTGTGACATAAATTGTACGACAGTTAAAAATATTCGATCGTCTGATAAAAAGAAACTCTCCGCGTCAAACGTTGAATTTTTTAAATCATTGGGATTCGTCATACAAAATATCTAAGATGTCTAACATCTTGAACATTGGAGGCGAGCCAATCTTTGACGACAGCATCGTCAAGATTGAGACTCACACGTACAATCCATACGCCAATACCACTTTTGGATACAGCGACGAAATAAGGATACCCATACACCAACAGGATTTATACACGTTACTATGTGAAAGTTTTCTCTACGTCGAAGGAAGATTGGTGATGAAGAAGAAAGACGATAAGGATACAAATAAAGATGTGATAAATCTCGGAAATAATTGTGTGGCGTTCATGTTTGATGAAATTCGATACGAACTCAACGGTGTGGAAATTGATCGCAACAGAAACGTTGGAATAACCAGCATCCTCAAGAACTATGTATCGTTATCATATGACAAAGTAGTAATTATGCAGAATGCAGGATGGCAATTTTTATATAACCTACCGGAAGGATACTTCAACTTTTGCGTACCGCTTAGTGTATTATTGGGCTTTTGCGAAGATTACAAACGCGTGATTGTCAACGCTCGTCACGAATTGATCTTGATACGAGCGCGCAACGATAACAATTTTATCGTTGAAAATGCTCAACCGGAAATTGAATTATTTAAAATGCAGTGGCAAATGTCGCATGTTACGTTAAACGAAGTCAACAAATTATTTTTGCTGCGAGCTTTGGAAAGTGGACAATGTCTAAGTATGAATTTTCGCTCTTGGGATCTGTACGAGTACCCTTTACTGCAGAGTACGACGAAACATTCATAGGCTGTCAAAACTGCAATTCAGCTCGAGAAACCGCGCTTCGTTATCTTTGCACTGCAAATTGGTCGAAAAAATATCATGTCTCAAGTTGTTACAATCTTTGACGACTGTAATTTGACCGACGTAAAACTTTATCTAAACTCTCAATTTTATCCATATGACGATTTGAATTTAGATTTTCATAAATCTAGATATGCAATTCTGTATGACATGTATCGACGTTTTGGTAAATCTTATTATGGACATGAGTGTGAAACGTTGCTCAACGTAATCACATTCCTGGAAAAAGAACCTTTTGCGGTCATTGACTGTTCGCGACAAAACGAATCCGTCAAGAGTGCTACCGTAAATGTGCGCATAGAATTTGATTGCAAAGAGAATGTTCCCGCGAATACTACCGCTTATTGTCTTATTTTACACGATCGTGTAATTGAATACTGTCCGTTGTCCAACGTAGTGCGCAAAATCATGTAACATTAAACTGATAAAAAATGGAATATTTGACGTTAAAATACAGCCTTGAAAAGTTACTCATCATGATCGTACCGACATTTGTGGATCTGCAAGGATTTATTGTCGATAAAAAATTTGTCGTAAAGGAAGTGGCAGTACTGAGAAAAGGAGCCGTTCTCACGCATTACATTTTTGCTAGCCCCATGCCATGGCGTGTTCTTACAAAATCCGACAAGTCTTGCGCTTCTTGGTTGATTACCTATCATCATGGATTACGATGGAAGAACGGGATGATACCGTACAGCATGGCGAAACGTCTGATTACATCTGCTGTGTGTAATACGGAAAATGATGACAGAAAAACTATCGTATACGTTAAGGGACTTCAGAAACGAGAATGGTTGACGGACATGCTCGATATCGATGATGGGATATATATCAAGACATTGGATGCAGATTACGAAGACATTGAATCTTTGAATAATCTAGATATTAGTAATACTATATGATGTGAAAAACATGTTAAGAATTGTGCTTTACAAAATGTATTTAAACTGGTTAAATATTTAACTGGTGGTCGCAACACCAAAATTGCGAAATTTTTTCAAAATAAAGAAAAATAAAACGCAATAAAATGTTTATTTCTACCTTTTCCAGTACATATAAGATATATAAATGTATAATGCAGTTTGATAACGGTTCAATAGCTGTACGATGCGGTTCGATAGCTGTACGATGTGGTTTGATAGCTGTATGATGCAGTTTGATAGTTGTATGATGCAGTTCAATAGCGGTTTAATAGTGAATCGATAGCTGTATAATACATATTGATAGCAGTTCTTTATCTGTATGATGTGGTTTAATAGCAGTTCTTTATCTGTATGATGTGGTTTGATAATGGTTCGATAGCTGTATGCTGCATAGCTGTATAGCTGTTTGATAGCAGTTCTTTATTTCGAGATGCTGGACGAGACGTTGACCGAGGCGTTGATCGAGACATCATATAAGACGGTCTCGTTGATAAATCACGTATGTTTTGTTAGACAATGGTGAGCGCAGATAAAAATTCTACGAAGCTAACGTGGTTAAGAACATGCTTTTCAAATTTTATTTCTCAAGCGATGGTTTAATTGTAATTTGATAGATGTGTTCGGCTGCTGTACGATGTGGTTTGATAACGGTTCAATTCTAGTGATGCAGTTTGATAGTTGTATGATGCTGTTCTACAGCTGTATAATACGGTTTGACAACGGTTCAATTGTGGTTCAACAGATGTACAATGTGGTTCGATGGTGCAGTTTGATGCAGTTTGATGTATATGATTCAATATAATACATTTAATATGCTCTTTATGGTGTTATTTTAAAACACTGCTTTATTTCGACAGAGATATTGACCGAGACAACATATATAAGACAATCTTGTTGATAAATCACATACGTTTTAGTTCTTGTTAGACAATGGTGAGCGCAGATAAAAAATTCTACGAAGCTGACATGGCTGAGAATCTTTTTCAAATTTATTTCTCAAGTAAAAGTCACGTACATCTTCACTATATAATGATGGGGGTCTGTTCCTCAACGTTAGTCAAACTCCTCAATGTCAATTCGTTCTGCTTCGCGGCGTTTAAAAGTGTTACAACCGATAATTGCATGATGAACAGAATTAGGATTGAGTACCCGGTTGTGGGAGTAAGTACATAAAAAATCCCTCAAATTAAAATATATTCAAATACTTGCAATCATTGTAGCAATATATATTCTTTTTAAATTAAAAATATTATAGTTTTATTTCAATACTGCTAGTGTATTATTTTCTATTATTTTTCTATTCAGCACTTTTTCTTTTTTTGTTTAAAAAAATTAAATAATAGAGTATGATTTTCTTGATTAAACTTTTTTTATATAAAATTTTAAAATAAATTTAATACAATATCAATTTTTTTTAATTTTTCAGTACGTGTACGTTGGTGACGTCCCACATAGACCGACCACGGCCGTTCACGGTAGAACGTTTGTAAGAGTGCCGCAGAGCCACACATCCATCATTTGGCTCAACAATGTTGTTTCGATACGTGGGCCCGTTGGTGAGCAGGTATGTAATATCTGTTTTGCAACTACAAAATTTGTTTTGGGATACATGCAGCATGATTAAATTAAAAATGTTTTTTTTTTTCAGCCATACTTCGGATTTGAGGACATACGTATATCCGGTTTTATTAACATAACCGCAGCTCGGTGAAGGCGGTATTTCCGCCAAGGGGACCAATGGCGAAACAATCAGAACAGGGAATACGCATATGGGCTACATAATCCTGACGCCGACGTATGGGACCTCAGGAGGCTGTTTGACATGGAGCCACCGTCTGAAGATGGGGAGATCTGGGAGTAATTCCCATTTTATTTTATTATACCTTTTTATTACTTTTTATTACTTTTATTTACTTTTATTTAATTACTTTTATTTATTTTTTATTATACTTTTAATACTTTTTTATATACTTTATATACTTTTTATTATACTTTTGATACTCTTAATACTTTTTATATATAATAATTTAAAATATTTTAGATAGTTTACTTTTTTATATACTTTAGATGTACTTTAATAAATATATAAATTTATATACATATATAATTGTTTGAAATTGTTTATTTTCCCTCTTGTTCCCTTAAAATATTACAGTCCCTCTCCATCACTCTCTGTTCTACTAATCTTATTGTTAGTACAGCATTAAATTTTATTCAATTTTTATCACATTGTTTAATAACCTAATTTTTTTAAATAATTAAAGTTTTAAATATTAAAGTTTACCATACTAAAATTTTTTTTAATTCATTTATACTATTTTATTAAATAAATTATTTTATATATCAATTATTTTACATATAAATAAATCAATATTATAATAATCATGCGTACAAACGGATAATTACAGTTAAATTTGCAAATGTTATCATATTGTTTATTTTCTTTAAGTAGTTGATAAACGAACCAAAAAGGTGCGATGGATGGGAGCGTATGTGATCGCGTATGAAAGAGCGCAACAAAAGAGAAAGAGATAAGGTTGCACGGTTAAAGATATCGCGTACGGGCGAGAGACAGATTCACAATAGAGGGAGAGAGCGAGCACCGCGGTGATGGCTGCTGAAAGATATAGCGTACGGTAGAGAGACAGAAATTCGCAACAGAGGGAGAGCGCGAGCACCCTGGCGGCGGCGGTGGTGGCGGCGGCGGTGGTGGCGGCGGCGGATCCCGATTCCCCCTCTACCGCTCCCGGGGACACGAAAATCTCGCGTCAGCAATTCCGCACCGCGAGATCCCCCCGATCCGCATGACGTCATGCCCCCGCGCGCCTACAAGTTCCCCCCGCACACCCGGTCCCTCCTCGAAGCTCCCGAGTTAAAACCGCTATAGATATAACTTACATAATAAATCTAAAGCCAATACAATAGTACTTACAGATAATGTGCGTCATGAGAATTACAATGATAAAATAATATAAAAACTATAAAAAGAATGTCTAATGGAAACACTATAATGTATGTGTTGCGTTCATGGCAAGGTGTTGAGCCAATAACGAACGGAACGAAATTGCCGAATAATCGACAACGAACGCAATGACACAAAAACCAAAGTCAATTAGAATCAAAATATAAACTAAAATATAAACTAAGCGGCTGATTATTCTGTCATAAATACTGGTCAAATTTTCACTGTCAGTTTATAAATTGATGGTATGTTTTTGGCATCTGATAAGTAATTAATATATCTCCCTGAAAAAGTAGGTTTGTAAAACCAATTAGTAATTAACTGGTTGTTATCTTGTATAACTACTATGTCCAAAAAACTTAAAGTACCATCTTTTTCTAATTCATACGTAAATTGGAGGCGTGGGTGATAATTGTTGAAACTAAGAATAACATCAATTTTATGTGGTGGTACAATAGTAAAAATATCATCCACGTATCGGTAAAAAAGTTGAATATCAAAACGTAATGCTCGCAAACAATGTGTTTCTAGGTCATCCATGGCTGCTATTTCGTAACCACTTACCGACAACTATCGATGTCGTTGAGTGTCTCTGCGCACGTATTTTGATATATGAAAAAATATACGCAACGACACTTAACGACATCGATAGTTGTCGATAAGTGGTTAGGAATAGCACCCCATAACAATATCAGCAAGTATAAGTGAAAGAGGTGATTCCATTGGACAACCAAAAATTTGTTCATATATTTGCCCATTAAATTGGAACGTGGTCGAATCAAGGACTAATTGTAATACATATATGAACATCTTTACATCAAAGGATTAAGTGATAACATCAAACGTATACTGGGTGAATTACAATTTAGAGTTGTACATACCGTGCCCAAAAAACTTAATTGCTTAATAAAAAGAGGTTAAGATAAGTTACAACACCTTAAACAAACTTAACTTCCCAGATAGCCAAGCCTGCAGGAACAGATTTTGAGCAGAGCATGCTATCAATTTTTGACGCAGAATGGCAACAAATTTTATACAGAGTCTGTAACATCCAACGATGTCGGCAAACTGCTGTCAGAAATCAAGCAGAGCTTGCTAACATAATCTGACAACATATTGGCAGCAGAAATCGAGCAAAACCTGCTGATATAACTGACAGCAGATTGGCAGCAGAAATCGAGCAGAGCCTGTTGACATAACCTGTAGGCAGATCGGCAGCAGAAATCGAACAGTATGTCCGTTAATTACTTTATAATCTTAATTGCCATTTAAATGCCAATTTAAAACTTGCATTAATATGTTTCTATAGAGAAAAACGTAAGAAAAAAGGTTGCGGCAGTAGAAATTATTGAGAAATTAAATTATATCATTGTCTAATACTTTTGGCCAATCTTGTATACATACATATATTTCTAATATATTAGGGATCGTAAGGAAATAAAATTATTATTAATTGTCAATACATTTTTAATAAGAGTTTAATTGTTCTCTCGCCGATATACATTGTATTGAAAGATTAAGTACTTTATTTTACTGGGCTACCGCACGATAACGGTAAATTTGAAATAACAGAAATGATGCCTAAACTCTTATTAAAAATGTATTGACAATTATAATAATTTTATTTCCTTACGATCCCTAATTATATAGAAATATATGTATGTATACAGGCTTGGCCAAAAGTATTAGGCAGCTATATTTTTTTAATTTATCTGAAGTTCTTTTATCTATATTATTTCCTATTGGTTACTTGTATTATACATAAGTTTAAAGTATATGTATAATACCGGCAACCAATAGAAAATAATACAGATAAAAGAATTTCAGATAAATTAAAAAAACCCAGACAATACGCTTGTCAGAAAACTTTAAGAGAACTTTTTAAAGAAAACATTTAGATATCTTGGAAATGATGTCAAAATGGTAACGTTTATCAGCGATATCTAAGAGAGGTCTTTGAGATATCTTATTGAAGAGTTTCATTTAAGTTTCTTAAAAATGTTATTCTTATGACATCAGCTAAATGATATCAACTTAATGTCTCATAAAATAAAGATATCACACAATGCTGTCCGATTTTTGAGCCGTCCATGCTCGTCGTAGCAGAAATCAGACAACATTATAACATCCTGAATGAGAAATCCATTTGATATTTAAAAAAATTATCATAAAGATAATGTTTTCAAAAATTACGGTTTGTCTACAATTACTGCGCACAAAAAAATGCACAAAATCGAAATTCATCATGTACTGAACAAAAACAGGATAATAGATGTACAATTAATTTTTCTTAGAATATATGATCTATATAGTTAACCATCTAATTAACTATTTGAACGCTTCAAAGTATTAATGCTAAATAGATCGCAATTTCCATAAAATTATTATGGAAAAAGATAAATTTAACAATGAAATTAATAAGTAAATAAATTAATGCTATTTATTTTTAATGTTTTGCAAAATTTAATTGCTTTTATAAAAAATAATATAATTGTGCCAGTTTATAACATATTGGTATATGTAGACAATAACAAGTACCCATGTCGATGAGCCAAATTGGCGTAGCAGATAGAGTACAAGGTTCGTCATCCTAAGGTCCCGGGTTCAAAACCAGCGCAAGTAAGAATAAAATAAAATAATTTAAATTTAATTAATTAATAAAAATTTGTCCTAAATTTAGTATGTACTGTTAATAAAAATAATTTTAAAAAAATTAAATTTTTATTTTATTTTTTTATTTCTAGTTGCACTTAAAAGATATCCGATTTAAGAAATCTTTTAGATATCTGCTTGATTTCTGCTGCCAATCTGCTGTCAGGTTATGTCAGCAGATCCTGCTCGGTTTCTGCTACCAATTTGCTGGCATAGCATGTTAGCAGGCTCTGTTTGATTTCTGCTGCCAATCTGTCGTCAGGGTTATGTCAGCAAATCCTGCTCGGTTTCTGCAATCAATCTACTGGCATGCCATGCCAGCAGGCTTTGTCGACAAATCCTGAGCTTAATGCAGACACAGAATGCTATGGATCTGCAATGGGTATCTGATTGAATTTGCTGCCAATCGGCTCGCAATCTGCTAGCATTTTGCTATTAGGGTTGTATATACCCAGTGAACACAGTAATATAGCAGCAGTGTAACAGCAATGTAACCGAATATAACAGGTTACGTTACTCTGAAATTACACGTAACTTACATGTAAGTTATAATTCCTGACTCAGCAATATAACATGTTATAATTACATGTTATCTAATCGTTACACAACAGTTACAAAGAAAAATAAAATAAAATAAAAATTTTATTTTTTAAAAATTATTTTTATCAACAGCACATACTACATTTAGAATAAATTTTTATTAATTAATTAAATTTAAATTATGTAATTTTTTATTTTATTCTTACTTGTCGCTGCTAGGTTTGAACCCGGGACCTTAGGATGACGAACCTTGTACTCTATCTGCTACGCCAATTTGACTCATCGATATGGGTACTTGTTATTGTCTACATATACTTATATGTTATAAACTGACGCAACTATATTATTTTTTATAAAAGCAATTAAATTTTGCAAAACATATTAAAAATAAATAGCATTAATTTATTTACTTATTAATTTCATTGTTAAATTTATCTTTTTCCATAACCTTAATAATTTGATGGAAATTGCGATCTATTTAGCACTAATCTTTGAAGCGTTCAAATGATTAATTAGATGGTTAACTATATAGATCGTAATTCTAAGAAAAATTGAATAGTATACATTTATTATTCTGTTTTTGTTCAGCACATGATGAATTTCGATTTTGTGCATTTTTTGTGCGCAGTAATTGTAGACAAACCGTTATTTTTGAAAACATTATCTTTATAATAATTTTTTTTATTATCAAATAGATCTATCATTCAGGATGTTGTAATGTTGTCTGATTTCTGAGTCAACTACGACGCATCGTTCCGTAATAACATTGATACGTGTTATGTTACGATTATACAATTTTTGTTGAATAACTGTAACGCCAAAACGATGTATAACAGCTATATCACTTGCGTATAACAAATACTACGTAACAGGTTATTTCCATGTCATATAGCACCTACATATCACAAGAATAACAATGTTAAATTACATGTAACTTCCATGTTATATTGCCGCTATAAAATGTGTTCACTGGGTAAGATAGATTGCAATTAGTGTGATGCGGTTTATATCGGCCAAACTAAGAGACATGTAGGAACACGTATGAAAGAGCATCAAAGGGATATTATAAAACATGCGAATAATCATTCTGTGATTAGTCAACATCGGATCACTTATGGACATGATTTTAAATGGTCACAACCTTATATATTGCACAAAGAAACAGTGACACAAAAACGCGAGATAGCGGACACATTTTTTATTAAAAAACATGAGCAAACCATCAATTTACAAACTGACAGTGAAAATTTGATCAGTATTTATGATAGAATAATCAGAGCCGCTTAGTTTATATTTTGATTCTAATTGATTTTGGTTTTTGTGTCATTGCGTTCGTTGTCGATTATTCGGCAATTTCGTTTCGTTCGGCTCAACGGCTTGCCACGAACGCAACACATACATTATAGTGTTTCCATTAGACATTCTTTTTATAGTTTTTATATTATTTTATCATTGTAATTTTCATGACGCACATTATTTGTAAGTACTATTGTATTGACCTTAGATTTATTATGTACATAATAATATATATATACATATATAAAACATATATACATAATTTGATTTTATATAATGCGATGATCTCGTCTTTTAGGTAATCTGGACATATATCATAGATCGTTTTTATTGTGTAATGTAAAGGAAATGTAACACATTCTGCACTTGAAAAGGACCAAAACCTATGGTCAAAACGTAGTACTATAATTTTGAATTAAATCTGGCCAGTTAGGTCGAAACTAAACTAATTATTCGAGTTGTTTTATTCTCATACTGGCATAAAGTAAAGATTTTATATCATTTTAGTTTAACTATTTATGTATATAATACAAAAGAAAATGTTCTATTTTTAATTATGCAAATTCTTTTATAACTTCTTTAAATATAAAGACACATTAATAGGTACAGACACACTAATAGGTACACTTACCCTAGTTAAACTATATTTATATAAATACAAAATAAACATGCATCCGTGCGCATGCACGCACGCGTACACACACGCACACGCACGCACGCAACTAATCAATGGATTAAGACACCATAGTGTCTTGGCTAATGCATTTCCAATGTAAATACAATAATATAGTGAATTAATTATTCAAATAATAAATATTTTAAACATAAAATTAAGATTACCTGTTTTAGGAAAGACAAGACAAAATGGTATGTGATATTGGCAGTATATTAATATTTATGTGTAATCAATATTCACTTTTTATTAAGAAATCTTGACCAATTCATTTTTCATGTAAATGCAATACTGTATAACTATTGATACATAATATTGAGAGTACATTAGCATATATTCAATATTGAAATTATATTGGAAAATCTTGGTCAATACTGTTTCAAAATAAAGCCAATATTAAAATACAATTGATGAATAATATTGGCAGTAAATTTGCATTTATTATATAACCAATATTAAAATTATATTAAGAATCTTGGCCAATGCATTTCCAATGTAATTGTAATACCGTATAATTATTGGTATGTAATATTGGTAGTAAATTTGCATTTATTGTATGACCAATATTGAAATTATTTTTGGAAATCTTGGCCAAGGGATTTCCAATGTAAATGTAATATCGTACAATTACTAGTATGTAATATTGGCAGTAAATTTGCATTTATTGTATGACCAATATTGAAATTATAATGGAAAATCTTAGCCAATACTGTTCCAACATAAACCCAATATTAAAATGCAATTAATGTACATACAATATTGGCGCTACATTGGGAAAAGATTGGCCAATGCATTCCCAAGAAAACCAATATTTAACAAGTATTTGCCAATATTCTGCCAATGTATTTTGCTACTAGAGTCACTGCGCATATATGGAGCTACTAAACATTATCTGGAATTTAGTTGTCAAGTAAAATATTTCAGAAACTAAGATTATAATAAAAAATCTAATAACAATTTTATTATATTGTATTTATATTATTGTTTTATATTATATTATATGCTTTCAATTGCGACGTTCGAAATTGTATTAATTTCGTTTCATTTTTGAATCCACGCGATTATCTATTTGACATATCTTTTTTACCTTTGTAAGGTTCTTCATAAGATAATATTATAAATGTAAAAGTATAAATTAAAATTGGTACACTCAATCTCACAATCTCTTGCAAAAAAAAAATTACTTATGTCATTTTCTATAGGTCTGACTCACATGTACACACACACACACATACACACATACAAAACACACACACACACACAGACGCACCCACACACAAAACTAGTTTGGCCCATTTCTACTAATGTGGATTAACTTTAATCTCGGTTTAACTTACTTGTTATGTTATTCTAATTCCAAAAATTAGAAAAAAATAAAGAATAAATTAAACCAAGCTTAAAATTATTCTCCGTTGGTAGAAATGAGCCTTAGTCATTCAACAGGCTTCACAATATACCTATATACAATTTTATTTTACTAAAATAAAAGTACATAATGTAAGTGATGAATATTGGAAAAAATATATTAACGTAATAAAACTAATAAAAATAAAATAAATAATAAACAAATAATATACGTAATATATATATAAATGTTAATATTAATAATAAAAAGTTAATAAAATTGTCATTCTTTGAATGTTAAACCTCTGGCTTATTTTCCTATATATTTCCCTATATATATTTGGTAATTCAAATATATATAATAACAGAATAACATTAATATAATTACAATTTTATATATATGTACATATGTTCTTATGCATGCGTATATATATATATATATATATATATATATATATACGCATGCATAAGAATTAATGTTATGTATAATTTTAAAAATATATAATACATAAATCAATTAAAAATAAAATTACATAATATAGGTAAAAACAATATTAACTAATTTTTATATAAAGAAGTGGAATCCTTTCAAAAATCTTACAAGGTGAAAAAGACATGCAAAGTACACGAACGCATGCATTCAAAAATTAAACAAAATTAATATAATTAACTAAGTATATTTTTAAAAAACTTAGAAAAATCTCATAAAAATCTATTAAAAATTATTTAAAAAACATAAATGTTACCAACAATAACAGATAGTTAAGCAAAAACTTGGCGTGCCCGGGTCACATTAATTACATTTTTTCTATATACATATTAATGGCTTATATCAATAATAATCTTAGAAATGTAGAAAAAATGCAAAGTGGGAAACAATATACGCCCAGTTTTTGCTTAACTATTAATTACCATTGCACAACATATCAATTTTTTAAATAATTTTTTAATAGATTTTCACAAGTCTTTTTTAAAAATATACTTGGCTAATTGTATTGAACTTATGCTATTTTTGTACACATTTATATATTTGGCATATTTTACTTTTGTAAGATTTTTGATAATATTACAAATTTAAAAGTATTAATTTATTTCTAGAAATATTTATAAAATTACTCAATTTTTAACTATAATACAATATGTAATAAAATAATCTAACATTTTCAAGTTGTAAAGTAACATACTTTAATTTATTTTATAGACAATGTGGAAGAGATGTACAATTGATCCAACAACATAGGTTAGATTACAATAAGTAAACATTCTGAATAATAGATTTCTCCATTTCTTATTTCGTATAATTCGCATTTATGTAGTGGAAGAGAAATACCAAGAAAAACAATGCAACTCCCAAGATGTTGCAAAATATTGCTAATTGTACATCCGTAATCATCTGGAAAACAAATGGTTTAGATGATTTAAGTATTTATATTGTACATACACGCTTAATTGTATTGTTGTTTACATGTTTTCATTAAATACAATTATGTAACATAATTAAACAATTACCTTAAAACTGTGGAGTTCAGACTTCTGACCCTTCTTTATAAGATTTTTGTAAGATTGAATCGATGAGGTTTCAAAGGCGAAAGTATGCACATTGACTACGTTTACACAACATCCTTAAACAGGTTAATAACATCGATACTTCTAGAGCTGGCCAATCATAACCATTTCATTCTTCCGAGGAATGGCTGTAGTTGGCCAGTTTTATAACTCCGATGTTGTTGACGTGTAAATATGGGGAGCTTTCCAGCAAGAGACACAAATTGACAGCAGTAATTTTGTCCTTGTCTTTCACTGAATATCAAACAAAGACAGAAATACTGCTGTGTCAATTTGTGTCACTTGCTGGAAAGCTTCCATTGTCAGTTTCGAACAAAAAGTAAGTAGTCTACAATAGGTGCTTTCCATTTAGGCTGCTTTCCTTTTAGATAAATGGAACACGTTAGCCCGGATCTGCAATAGGTGTAGTAAGCCTAATGCCATAAGAAACTGACCAATTATAATTGAATGTGAGAAGAATAAACGAATATAATAGGTTAATTCCTTAGGGCTTAAGGCTTGCTACCTAACCTATTGCAGATCCGGTCTTATGAACAATATGGCCGGTATTCATAGTCGAATCTTAAGGTGCCATTTCATGGGCGTCAGTTGACGCGCGTCAAGACAATTTGTGACGTCATGTTAATTTCTGCGTCGACGCTGAAGAAGTTCGAATTTTCTAACTTCTATAGCATCAAAATAGCGTCCAATCGTCGCGCGCGATAGACGACGCGAGTTACAAAACTGACGCGTGAAAACTTTTGCGCGTCAGAATTGGTCAGAATAGGTCAGAATATTGGCGTCAACTGACGCCCATGAAAAAGCACCTTTATTCAAGATCCATCTTAAGCACGATCTTGAGACGTCAATGCTGTTATTTCATTGGTTAAGTAAGGGTGCCGTCACATGCAGCATAAATAGCGTAAAGGGCCATCTACAATGGAGTGTTTTAGTCGTAACAACGCTAAATCTACGACCATGCTGTCAATAATATAAACGACGTAACAATAATATACAAGCCGGCTATCATAGAGAGGTGACTAAAAACTAACCCCGAACACCTAAACGCTCATCGTAAGCACCCACTGAATTGGCTCAATGTCTGTTGTAGGCCGTAATCAGTAAAACAGTACGTAATGAAAATATTGTCTACGACTACTGCTACGACCTACAACTCTCCATTGTAGATGGCCCTTAATGCGTAACTTACATCGACCAATCACATCGTCATGGGATACGTTAAAGACGGCTTTAATGTGCTCTACAACGATGGCTGCGTTTCAATATTCAATACTGAAATTCTACAGTGTATGTGACGTAAACTATAGATTTTTAGTACTGGGAGTAAATATCAAAACGCAGCCGATGTGATTGGTCGACATAAGTTACGCATTAGGGAACGTTCCCACCAAGCGCGTCACGCGTCGCGTCGTTCTTCGCATCTAATCAAAAATCTATTATATTTTATCATAATAAAATGGAACGTTTTGATTGGACGCGAAGGACAACGCAACGCGTGACGCGCTCGGTGGGAACGCTCCCTTAAGGGCCATCTACAATGGAGAGTCGTAGGCCGTAGCAGTAGCCGTAGAAAATGTCTTCACTTCGTATTGCTTTACTGTTTACAACCTACAGCAGACATTGAGCCAATTCATTGCGTGCTTACGATGAGCGTTGGGGCATTCAAGATTAGTTTTTGGTTGCCTTTCTTTGATGGCCGGCTTGTATGTTATTGCTATGTCATTTTTATTCTAGACAGCATTGCCGTAGTTTTAATGCTGTTACGGCTAAAACACTCCATTGTAGATGGCCCTTTAGGCCAAAATCACATGGTACGGAATAGAGCTGCGGAATAGAACGTGCGTCATAGAAGCAGCCAATCAGAGCTTTGCAGCATCAACGCATTCTGAAACGGCAAAGCTCTGATTGGCTACTTCTATGACGCACGTTCTATTCCGCAGCTCTATTCCCCACCATGTGATTTCGGCCTTAGTCTCAAGTCGACTCGAAGCTAGACTTATGCTAAAACTCCATGGACAGGATTCATAGACCGATCTTAAGCTCAAGCATTGTCTTAGGGCCACCGCACAAACTCTTCCATAACGCGTTACGTTACGTTAAGTACTCCATACGAACCTAAGTTGTACTTAAAATTTAACTTAAATCAACGCACAAAGAAATCCTTAACGTAAGTTCTTAAGTTCTTACGTTAAGGATTTCTTTGTGCGTTGATTTAAGTTAAATTTTAAGTACAACTTAGGTTCGTATGGAGTACTTAACGTAACGTAACGCGTTATGGAAGAGTTGTGCGGTGGCCCTTAAGTCTACCCCTACAGCATGAAATATTGCTGCAACGTTGCAGAAATATTGCAATAGTGCATAATATAACCAATATTGCAGAAATATTGTAGCAATATTACAAATATAATATTCTCTAGCAAATGTTGCACAATATTGCAGCAATATTACAAATGTAATATTTCTTAGCAGATGTTGTGCAATATTGTAGCAATATTACAAATGTAATATTTCCTAACAGATATTGCACAATATTGTGGCAATATTATATTGCAACCGTGCAAAATTTATTTCCGTATAATCCGTATTTCTTAATCTAGAACTAACAATAAGTAATATTTTACATAGTTTTAAGGGACAAATAAAAAAATAGAGCAGGATATTTTTATTTTAAATTTTTATGTAAGATTAGAGCTAAAAGATACATAGATGTGCAACAAATTCTGTAATCACGACAGCGTTGCGTCCCATACTAGATTGAGTGAAGCAAGTCCAGAAGATGTTCACTCTGACTTATATATATAATACATTAATTAAACATGTGTGAACCATACATGCATGTGTAATTCTAGCGTATAAATTGATCAGGATGGGCATTTTCTGGACTTGCTTCATTTTAATGCTTACCTAAATCTAGAATGGAACGATATTCGATATCTGTTGGTGTATGTTAATTTAATTAATTACTTTTTTAATTATTAATTTTTCAAATTATTGTGCCGTAACGGTATGACAATAAATTCATTTCCCGTTTTTTGTATAATACACATCTTACATATTAATTGATTAATTTAACCACCTGCAACATTTCCTTCATATTGCGCATTAACGTTTCAGAAATATTACAGCAATCTTACAAGAAATATTGCAGCAATATTGCTGAAATATTACAGAAATCTTACGGGGAATATTGCTGAAATATTGCAGAAATATTGCACAATATTGTTTTGGAGCGGACATAGAAATATTGCTGCAATATTGCAGTAATATTTTCTGCAATATTCCAATCTTGCAAAATAATATTTCTGCAACGTTGCAGCAATATTTCATGCTGTAGGGGTAGCTTTGAGCCGACTTGAGACTTACTTAACCAATGAAATAACAGCATTGACGTCTCAAGATCGTGCTTAAGCTGGAACTTGAATAAGATTCGACTATGAATTCCGGCCTATGATAGTTCCTTACCTTTTTTAATGAAAATAAAATTTTCTAACGACAAAAAATATGTGTGTACGTGTACATACATGTGTACAAAAAATATCAGGGGCCCGATTCTTGAAGTCATTCGCAAGAGAAACGTATACGCAAATACTCGCTCTAACAGAAAGTTGTAAGTTTATTGATTAATAGCCATACGATAGCCAATAAATTTCTAACTTTTCTGTAAGAACAGAATTTGCGAATACGTTTCTCTTGCGAATAAATTCAAGAATCGAGCCCCAGATCTAATGCTTAAAGAAGTGATTACTAAATTTATTTTTTAATAAATAACGATTACTTTTAATAAAAAATATTTTTTTATGATAGTCTGAAACGTCGTAAACTGTCATTATAAATTTTAAAAGAAGCTGTTATCATATGCTCGAAACAAAATTTATGCTTCTTCAAAAAATATTAGAAAATTTTATCGGTTAAAATGGAAATGACAAGCAAATAAAATGTTTGTTTCAATTTTATATTCTTAATTAAAAATTAAATAACTAGGATATTTATATTTTTAATAAAATTAATCCTTGTGATAGATTTATAATACACGGAAAAAACTTTATGGTAAAAATTACTATAGTAAATAGTAAACGCGGGCCAAGGAGGAATTATGAAAATTTTTATTATGTTTTTCATCAAATTACGACAATATTTACACTACTTATATGATATAATTCTCTGAAATGTCTTCTTATAGTTCGTGGTTACTATCATAAATAATAAAATCATACATCCCACATAGAAATAAAACCTCCAGTAGATGTCTAATGGACGTCTGCCATGGAAGTATAAACTTCCAGTGGACGTCCATTAGACGTCCAATATAGAGCCATTAGAAATCCACAGTTCCGCATTGTGGACGTCCATTAGATCTTCATTAGAGGTCGTCAAAGAGGTCTATTAGACGTTGTGTGGATCATTAATAGAGGCTTCACGGAGCCTCGATGGATGACTGACGGACGTTTCGTGGATCATTAGTAGAAGCTTCATGGAGCCTCGATAGATGATTGACAAAATAAAAATTTAAAATAAAAATTTTATTTCTTTTAAATTATTTTTATCAACAGTACATACTAAATTTAGGACAAATTTTTATTAATTAATTAAATTTAAATTATATTATTTTATTTTATTCTTACTTGCCTCTGGTTTTGAACCCGGGACCTTAGGATTACGAACCTTGTACTCTATCCGCTATGCCAATTTGACTCATCGATATGGGTACTTGTTATTGTCCACATATACATATATGTTATAAACTGACGCAATTATATTATTTTTTATAAAAGCAATTAAATTTTGCAAAACATTAAAAATAAATAGCATTAATTTATTTACTTATTAATTTCATTGTTAAATTTCTTTTTCCATAACCTTAATAATTTGATGGAAATTGCGATCTATTTAGCATTAATACTTTGAAGCGTTCAAATAGTTAATTAGATAATTTTAACTATATAGATCATATATTCTAAGAAAAATTGAATAGTACACTTATTATTCTGTTTTTGTATTCAGTACATGATAAATTTAGATTTTGTGCATTTTTTTGTGCGCAGTAATTGTAGACAAACCGTTATTTTTGAAAACATTATCTTTATAATAATTTTTTTTTAATATCAAATGGATCTCTCATTCAGGATGTTATAGTGTTGTCTGATTTCTGAGTCAACTACGACGCGCATGGACGGCTCAAAAATCGGACAGCATTGTGATATCTTTTATGAGATATTAAGCTGATATCATAAGGATAACATTTTCAAGAAACTTAAATGAAATTCTTCCATGAGATATCTCAAAGACCTCTCTTAGCAGACGTCTCTGATAAATGTTACCATTTGGACATCATTTCCAAGATATCTAAATGTTTTCTTTAAAAAGTTCTCTTAAAGTTTTCATTCTGACAAGCGTGTTGTCTGGGTTAACTTCTACCATAAAAATAAATGTTCCATACAGCTATGGAAGTTTAATGGATACCTAATGGACGTCTATCTAACTTCCATCATGGAAGTAAATGTTCCATAGAGCTATGGAAGTTTAATGGATCCTTAATGGACGTCTGTCTAACTTCCATCATGGAAATAATGTTCCATAGAGCTATGGAAGTTTAGTGGATCCCTAATAAACGTCCATCTAACTTCCACTATGGAAGAAAACATCCAATGGAGCTATGGATGTTTAATGGATTCCTAATGGATGTCTATCTAACTTCCATCATAAAAATAATGTTCCATAGAGCTATGGAAGTTTAGTGGATCCCTAATAAACGTCCATCTAACTTCCACTATGGAAGAAAACATCCAATGGAGCTATGGATGTTTAATGGATCCCTAATGGATGTCTATCTAACTTCCACCATGGAGGTAAACCTCCAATGGAGCTATGGACGTTTACCGGATCTTTAATGGACGTCTGTCTAACTTCCGCCATGGAGATAAATCTTCAATGGAGCCATGGAAGTTTACTGGATCCCTAATGGACGTCTAGCTAACTTCCGCCATGGAGGTAAACCTCCAATGGAGCTAAGGAAGTTTACTAGACCTCTAATGGACGTCCATCTGACTTCCACCATGGACATAGACGTTCCATGGATCTATGGAGGTTTAATGGACGTCCATTGGACATCCACTGGATGCCAATTTCTATGTGGGATAATTTTACTATAAAATTTTCTCCGTGTAAATTTACGAATATATGAATTTATTAAATGTTTGAAAACTTATAAACAATATTTAATTTAAGAAAATTTTAGTATGTAATGTGTGTGTGTGTGGAGGGGGGGATACATACATACACGAGCTAAAGAATAATCACTTTGTGACAGGAAAATGATTATTCCTTAATTCAAGAATTGGTTTGTAATTTGTGTGGAATTTGTGTGTGTGTGTGTGTGTGTATGTGTGTGTACATACGCGAAAATGTTAAACATTATTTGTTTTATGTAAAGTGTGGTGTTTATTATCAACAGAATACTCTTTTCAGTCATTAAAGATAAAATAATTATTTAAAAAAATAAAATTAAAAGTGAATAATTGATTTTTTTTTAACTAGAATCATATTTTTTTACGTGTACGTGTATAGTAATCAGCGTAAATAGTAATAGTGATATAAAATCGCGGAACTAAGGCATAATCATTTTCCTGTCACAAAGTGATTATTCTTTAGCTCGCGTATGTATGTATAAGGATTAATTTTATTAAAAATATAAATATCCTAGTTATTTAATTTTTAATTAAGAATATAAAGTTGAAACAAACATTTTATTTGGTTGTCATTTCCATTTTAATCGATAAAATTTTCTAATGTTTTTTGAAGAAGCATAAATTTTGTTTCGAGCATATGATAACAGCTTCTTTTAAAATTTATAATGACCGTTTACGACGTTTAAGACTATCATCAAAAAAATATTTTTTATTAAAAATAATTGTTATTTATTAAAAAAATAAATTTAGTAATCACTTCTTTAAGCATTAAAACTGATATTTTTTGTACACATGTATGTACACGTCCACACATACTTTTTGTCGTTAAAACATTTTATTTTCATTAAAAAACGTAAAGAACTATCATAACTCAAAGGGAGAATTTAGCATTACGCGTCGCTTGTGCGTAGCCATTGTCGCTTGTTGTAACAACTCCCCCCGCGCGCCTAGCAATCTCAAGGTTCAAGCGCTAGAAAGGGACGGCCGCCGCGGCCGGGCGCTCAGCACGCTTGCATTTGCCGGTAGGCCGGGCTAATACAGAAAATTTTACAAGTCACTAACTTGTTAACTATTGCGAAAATGGAAAAACGGTAAGGACTTTTCTGTTCAGTTTCATGCGCTCTACCTGCTCATAAACATCCCATAAAAAAATACCAGACACCCTGTATAGATATATAATTGTAAATAAAATAAATGTGATTGAAAATGCTATGGAATAAAGGAAGGATATATTTGTAAATGTAATCTCAAAAATGCTGAAGTTTTTCAGCATTTTTAAGGTTACATTTACAAATATATCCTTTTTTTATTCTACAGCATTTTCAATCATATTTATTTTATTTACAATTATATTACAATTTCAATAGTATAATTAAAATATCTTTAATATAAACCCTTTGCTTTATACGGATACACAAAATACTGATGTTAATGCATTGATGATAGCTATACCAAGATTGCCAAATTGTGCAGGAAATGCCTAAAACTACCGGAAGTTTAACGGAAAATGGCGGAGCCAATCACAATCGAGAGCGGTATTGGCACAACTTTCCTTATAGGCCTTGGTGCATCGCGACGCGCGCGGGGAGAATCGACAGAGAGATGGATATATTCTGTCATTTTTCGTGTGAGAACAGATTCGTAACTATACAATCTGAGGCCCGATTCTCGAATTCGTACGAAAAAAAATTGCTTACAAAGATAACACTGTGCATTCATTAAATGGTACATAATTTAGAATCTAAAAGATGCATGCCAATCAATAAATGCACAGTATTACTTTCGTATGTAAAAATTTTTTGTACTAATTGTAACAACCCGACGCTCAAGTAGGCACCAAGTAGGTAGGCTCGTACCTGTCGTACCGCTCGCATGTGCGCTTCTTTTCTTCTAGAAAACGGAGTGGTGAGGATGTCCAACACGAAAAGAGACAGGAATATATGAGAATATATTCATGTCTCCGTCAATTCTCCCCGCGCGGACTCCGGCATATAGCAATGGCCCCTCCATTAATACAAGCTCTATGTACATATAGCAATGCTCTGGTTTACACCGAGCACTTGGTACGCGTATCAAATAGTAAATAACTAGTGAATGTGTTTAATCATTGGCTGATCAGCTTAAATTCACTACTCTTGATACGCGTACCAAGTGCTCGGTGTAAACTAGAGCAATGAGAAAGAGAATGAGAGAGAATTTAAAAAGAGGAACAGCGACTTTTGTAGAAAGAAAGAACAGAAAGAGAGTGAAAGAGAAAGGAAAGAGTGTAAAAAAAATAAGGAAAAACATCAAGTAATATAATAAAATAGCAAATAACATTAACATATAATTTAAATAAAAATTTAATTTAAAATAATATATTTTAACAGTTAGCGTATTTTACGTATCTGACAGCATGAATTTTTTCAGAAAAGAAGAAGAGAGATTAGAGAGTGAGAGAGAGGGAGAAAAAGAAAAAATAAGAACCCAGATAATACAGTGTCTTCTTAAAGAATACATAAAAGTATAGTCTTTCTTTCTGAACAGTAATTTCTGAGGAATTCATAGAAGAATACTTTAAGAATAACGTAGGAAGTTACATGCACCGTGATTCGAATTCCTCAGGACTTCTTGAAGTATTCATATAGAATTATTTGTTAGAATTCCTCAGAACTTCTTAAAGTATTCATATTGAATTACTTGTTGGAATTTCTCAGAACTTCTTAAAGATATTCATTAGGATTTCTCCAAGTAGATATCTCAAACGGAATTAAAAAATTTATTTTCAAGATTTCTGATAAATGTTCCGATTTTTATAATATTGAAACGTTTCTCAGAAAAATTTAAAAAATAAAAAATTCTGATTAATTTTGTAAGAGGAAGAAGATTATACCATGTTTCAGCCGAGCCATAGTCGTACCTGTTAAAGCATGTTTAACTTCTGTACCTGAAAAAACGGTCACCCATCCAAGTGTTAACCATCGCCACCGTTGCTTGACTTCGAAGACCGTACGCATCCTAACGCCCCGTGATGATCCATGAACACTTCTTGTTTATGCATACATATTTGTTAATATATTGTTTTGTTAATTATATATAGCGCATTTCGTGTATAAAAGTCTAAATTAGCATTTATTAAGCGATATATAATTATAAAAATGTAATTGAGATTATTCAAACACTCGAGTAATTTCTGATGAATACTCAAAGTATTCCAAATAATAAATCGCGAGGTATTCATTGCAATAAACTCTTAAGGAATACTTCAATGTGAACTCATTGTGACTAATTCCTTAAGAATTCTTTATGTATTCATTTTTCTACTTCTCCAAATATTCACTAAAATGACTTCTTTAGGAATTTCTGTTCATCTCTGTTATCTGGGAAGGTAAAATATCAAGTAAAATTGTCAATTGTTTGTTATAGAGGAAAATAAAATAAAATAAGGAATAATTAATATTAATTTGACATTTCGCGTACTTTCCGAAGCGAAGAGAGCAGGAAAAGAAAAGGTAATATAAAAGGGAATAGATAGATAAATGGATAGATAGATAGATGAATAGATGGATAGATAGATAGAGGGGGAAGGGGGAGGGGAGAGAGAGAGAGAAAAGTAGGGAACAACATTAAAATATAATTTATGACTTAATTAAAAATTTTATTTTATAATAATACATAAATAATAGATCAAATAATCTTTAAAATGTTAACATCAAAAAAGTCGGAAAAGAAAGAGATAGATAAATAGAAAAAAATAAATTGAGATAAGAAATTGGAAGAAGAAACAGTGACTTTTGCAAAAAGAAAATGAAAAAGAGAAAAGAGAAGGCTAAATGGCGCGCGCAATGTAGTATTTTAGTGCTTAAAGACGTCATGGAAGATGTCTTTTAGATGTCTTCGAGACATGTCCCCCAAATAGCACAGAATATTATCATAAATATTTATAAATATTTTACAAATTTATTTCCAAAAAATATTTTTTAAAGATTATATAATTATTTTTCATAAACCATTTAGAAATGATACAAAAATTATCAACTATAGAATATATTTTTAAAATGTACTGAAAATTATTTATGGTAATGAACTTGAAATATTTTTTATATTCTTTGATATTAATAGTATAAATATTTTAAATATTTTCATAAATATTTATCATAATTTTCTTTATATCTGACAAACTCGGACATAAAAATATGTACAAAATATTTATCATAAATATTTTCCTTCTTATAAATATTTTATGCTATCTAGAGCATATTGTCTGGGTCAAGCCATTAAGGTTTCCAAGCTTCACCGATTGTGAGTAAATTTGAGTCTCTGTTATGTTATATCTAAATTTGCACTTTAAATTTTTATTTATATAATTTTTATAAAAGTATGTTGTATAATACATAATAAAAATTATTTTTTTCTGATAACTTGATTTAAAGCTTATAATAATTTCGGTTGTCGCTTTAAAGTTGAAAGATCCAATATTTTACTAGGACAAGTTCCAGACGTTTGTACAAAAGGAAATCGACGCAACGCAGGATTTTTATTTGTAGTCATTGGTTTAAAATCATGTTTAGATGAGATTTTGTCATATATTTGATTAGTATCTGGAAAATAAATATAATAATATGAGTGTTATGTATTAGTATAAGCATAACAAAAATTTAAATATAATATATAACTTTATCACTTTTACACACACATTTTAATTCTATTTAAATTGTTACACACTTGTACCGTGACTCACCTTCGGGTTGAACATTATTCCTTCCTGGGAGAAGTTGATATCTTTCTAAATAATGCATTGTAGCTAACGACATATTGGTTCCTTGCATATTACTCAGCATAAGATGTTTCAATGAAGATGATTCTTGTTTTTGCCACTCTACATCGGCCAATTGTTCATCACTTAAATATTTTGTTGCCAATGCTTTCATATGCATACTTGTATTTGTTTCATTTGCAATACTAGTAGCATGTGTTATATTTGCATGATGATCCAAACGGGGATAAAAAGATGAATCAAAGTCTAACCTTAAAAGAAAATCAATCAAGGTGCTATAATTATTTTTTACTGTTATCATTATCATCACATCATCATCATCAGTATTATAATATACGAATGGTGATCATACGAATATATCTTTTATTGTAAAAGACAGTCCTTTATTTGATATATCCAGTCCTAACCTTTACATTTATTAGTTTTTGTCTTTTGTTTAAATAATATTGTAAGAAGTCTTTTTTAATTAACATTCAAATGTCTAATGTACTAATGAACAAATTTTTATGAAAACAATTGACAAATTTAGTTTTATATAATATTATTTGTCTTTTAATAAAATTTTTTAATTTTTATTTTTCAAATTCAAATTAGATCTGTTTTGAACCTATATTTCAGGTTTAAAAAGGATTTGGTTCAACATAGCCAAACCAATCTTAACTACTATGTAAAAAACTACACAATATTTTATTTTAGTATACTGTGCAAAAAATTTTATAATGCACAGATTCTTAATAGCTAAAATGATTTTAAAAACATGTAGGAACACCTTAAAATTTTCAGATTTGTCCTTTACTTGGTCTAAGAAAATCACAGTACACCTACAGTAATATGATCAGTAAGTGGAAAAAAAACAAACAAAATAACAATCACTTTTTCATGCATTGCAAAATAATAACATTCTATACTTAGGCATAAATAAATTAACATTCTGTACACACTATATTTGGACTGGGCATTATTGTTATTTTAATAATAACTTATTATAAGTTTTTGTTTAAAAAATAATCTGCATTTTAATTCAAAGTTTAATTATTTGAAGTAAATTTTATTATTTAAAATATTTAAAATAAAAATTTATAGAAAATGAAATTAATATAAATACATACGTGTTATTATTATTGGATTCCTTGTATTCGTTAGTTTCAATTAGACTAATCCCAAGTTTTCGAAGTTGTTCCAAAGTAGCTGTTTTAACAGTATTCAGTGCCGTTCGAGTTTTCATATCATTTTCTTGTTCATTATTAGGTGCTACTTTAGCATGATTTAGCTCTTTATTACTTATAATAGCAGAATTTTGTAAAATTTCATTAACTTGTCCTAAAACATTGTTGTAGAAAGTCCAACCTATTTTAGAAGTATGCCTCAGCTTATCACTCTCGTCATCACTCGTATATTCCTGCATCTCAACATGAATACTTGGTTCAGGGGTTGGAGGTCTTTCAAGTATTTTAAGATCACCTCCACTCAGAACCATACTGTCGCTAATGTCTTTAATTTGTCTGCCATTAGCACCATATTCCTTATTTCTGTAATTACAATAATAATCTGTTACTGGTAAATGAATGTTGTGTGAAGAATATTCACTAACATTTGTTTTGTAGACGTTCTTTTTCCCTTCTACAATATAATCGTTGGTTTGTTCAATAAATGCTTTACTGCAATTTGTACTCCCAATAGGACTGTAATCTACATTCATAGATATGTTTGACATATTCCTTGCATTCTGTACTTGTTTGTTTACATTATCTTTACCTATATTAAATACTTCTTTATGAGCTTTCTCTTGTCTTATATCAGTAGAAAGATGTTGATACATTTTCGAAGTTCCTTTCATGGAGGAATTGGCATTAAAATTACTACTTTGCTGTTGGCTAGAGGATAAGTAACTTTCTGAATCTTCGATTATGTTCTCCAATTGTGCTACTCCAGACTTGCGCATATATGTATTTTTGTACTTATTAATAGGTTCTGTTGCATCACATATATTCACAGTATTTGTCCTGCTAATATTATTACCCTCTCTGTGAGCATCCCTTTTTTCAGATAATTCAGAGTCTATTAGAAACGGACTATTTTGCACAGTAAATTCAAAACTGGTCATAACGCCGATAGAAACCTTTTGCTCCATAAAAGCCTTTTTTGATGGCTGTTCCAACAAGGCTGTTTCCAACTTATTTTCACCAAAATTCTCTACATTTTGTTTTTCTACAACAGATGCACTCTGCGAGACTGTGCTTTTCTTTAAATCTTGATTTTGAGACTGTGCAAGAGATGAAGCAAGACCAGTATCGTAACAATTAATCGGATATTTAAATACCTGATTTGCAAGGGGCTGCAAACACGAACATGTTGATTTATTCTTGAAATTTTCTTCCTGCATTCTTACTAATCTATTTATCTGAAGTTGTAAACTTTTTATTTGTTCATTTTGGCTATTTACAAGTTGCAATAGAGTTTTTACTGTTTCGTTATTATCTGTATTACAATTTGAGTAGCTACATTGAGAGGATACATTGAGGGGAAATTGCTGACATCCATTATGTGGAATCTGAAAATTTTGAGATTTTTTCAACATATTTGGATTAGGACCCGAAGTTCCTAAAGTATGTTCAATTACATTGAGTGTTGCTCTTTGTAGAAAATCAGAAGAGTGCTTCTTGTCCGAAGATAAATGAGTCTTACTTTTGGGATCACAAGAATTCTCTATATTGGAACATTGAAATTTCACACTTTTCTCATATATTCTATCATTCTTATTAGCATTTTGTAATTTTTGCTTCTCATTATTATCTGATTGCTCTTGTTGCTTTTGTACAGAAGATTTTTGTAAATTTAATGTATGATTACAGTTACGAGTGTTTTTACATAATCGCAAAAGACATGTTGTAGGATTAATCTCTTTAGAATAATTTTGTTCCTTCCATGCTGCATAAGAATTAGGATCATGTGAAACAGGCAACGTAGGATCAATGATTTCTGTGACACCATCAGTATTCTGTAATGGTCTCAACAAACTTGGTTTAAACAAATCAGTACTTTCATCGATTGAATTTTTCACTGTGGATTTCTCAAAGATTAAAGATACTTCTGGCACAGTCGGTAGTACGCACTGTAAATTATAATATTTTTGTATTATATAGTTACGTGGGATAAAAAAGGTAAAGATTTGGCAAGATAAATTTGAAAGAGTAACTTTTTTTTGTTTTGAGAGCTTAATGTAGATCTAAGACAGATATGCAGCACGTGTAACACTGGACCTTCTCTCATACTCTTTCACTGGTTTTACTACATTGATTGTTATGTAGATATGTGTATGTGTCGTATATATGTAGATGGGTCAGTATGGATGAGTGTATGTGTATATGTTTATGTGTATGTTTGTCCGCATCATTACAATGAGCTCAGGTCCGCGTAAGTTCGCTATGCCCAAATGACGGTGCGGTACGATCACCCTTGTACGGAAAGAGTAACTTACATCGTGTTTGGTTATAGGTTTCGGCGTAACTCTGGGTTCAAATTCCTCTTCGTCATCGTAAAGCTGATAATGCATGTTAAAAAATTAGCTGTTATTAGAGTGTCCAACGACGTTACCTTGTCGGAATGTTATTCTTTTTTTAAAGGTATTATGGCGTTTTCGACCAGTGCTCTCATAAACATTAAAGACCTATAATCAAAGATTCGCCAATGGCGAACACAATTTTGATTGGTCACTTGAGTCACATGGTTTATCCGCCATTGCGTACCCACGCTGGGCGAAGAAGAGGGGAGAGTGCTCTGTGGCCGGTATTCATAGTCGAATCTTATTTTAAGATCGTCTCAAGTAATGTCTTAAGATGTTAATACGGCTCTGTGATTGGTTGATAGCATCTTAAGACCGTACTTAAGACGATCTTAAATATAAGACTTGACTATGAATATACATGGAGGAGGAATTGCTATGGTTTCAGTTAAAGTAAGACAAGTATATTTTTTCTCACTTGGTCTGTTCTTTCTATCTGCACTGTTGCACTGGTGCAATAAGTTAAAGTAAGACAAGTATATTTTTTCTCACTTGGTCTGTTCTTTCTATCTGCACTGTTGCACTGGTGCAATAAGTTAAAGTAAGACAAGTATATTTTTTCTCACTTGGTCTGTTCTTTCTATCTGCACTGTTGCACTGGTGCAATAAGTTAAAGTAAGACAAGTATATTTTTTCTCACTTGGTCTGTTCTTTCTATCTGCACTGTTGCACTGGTGCAATAAGTTAGAATGAGAAAAAATATACTTGTCTTACTTTAACTTATTGCACCGGTGCAACAGTGCAGCTAAAAATAACAGACCAATTTTAACTTATTGCACCAGTGCAACAGTGCAGCTAGAAAGAACAGACCATATATTTTGACGATACACTCAGGAAGAACAAGAAAAATTAAATTTGCATCTGTTATATGGCTGCGTACAACTTGGAGCAGGCTCGCATTGTTTACTATCTCCACTACTCCAGACCCCAGCCCCAGACCCCAGCCCCCGGCCCCAGCCCCCATCCAGTCCCCGTATGGGTACAAGATGGTGGATAGCAGTCATGGTGGGGGGCCATTGGCGCTCTTTGATTATAGGGGTGCGTTCCGTTTCACGCATGAAGCGCATGGAAAACTTGAAGATCGTTCCGTTTCACTCCATGCGCAATTCATGCGCGCATGGGAATGGTCTCCCGCGCCCCACCACGCAGCGCATGAGAACACATGGGCTGGTATTCATAGTCGGGTCTTATATTTAAGATCATCTTAAGTACTGTCTTAAGATGCCATCAACCAATCACAGAGCCGTATTAGCATCTTAAGACATTGCTTGAGACGATCTTGAAATAAGATTTGATTATGAATACCGGCCATGGACTGCCTCAGCTCTCGAGGTGAGGCAGCTCATGCGATGTCTATGCGCGACAGCCATTTTGGTTTTGCGCATAGAGAAACGGAACGGACTCATGCGCTCATGCGATGCGTTGTCGTCTCATGCGGTCTATGCGTGAAACGGAACGCACCCTAGGTCTTTAATAAACATAGTAAAGGTGGAAGCACATAAAATTACAGGAGCCATAAGGCAGAATGCAGAAGCCATAGCGCATGCGCTATAGTATTACATTTTGCCATGGACAGATAAAGGCCGGAATTCATAGTCGAATCTTATTCAAGTTCCAGCTTGAGACGTCAATGCTGTTATTTCATTGGTTAAGTAAGTCTCAAGTCGGCTCGAAGCTAGACTTAAGACAATGCTTGAGCTTAAGATCGGTCTATGAATCCCGTCCTATATTACTGTGTTCACTGGGTATGTACATATACAAACTTCAAGATGACGACAAAATGGTCCAAGTTATTCCATTCGGCAAACCTGGCCACATACGGAACATTTTTCGTGACCACTTTTAATCTATGTAGATAAGGCCGGAATTCATAGTCGAATCTTATTCAAGTTCCAGCTTAAGCACGATCTTGAGACGTCAATGCTGTTATTTCATTGGTTAAATAAGTCTCAAGTAATTAATTAAATCTCCATAGATCCATGGGACGTCTATGGCTGCGGTCCACTTGACGCTACAGATGCTTTGAAGCGTTTGATTGACCAATCGAAACAAATTTTTATAAATTGACCAATCAAAGAATGCTTCAAAACGTTTGTAGCGTCAAGTGGACCGTAGCCTATGTCCATGGTGGAAGTCAGATATGGACGTCCATTAGGGTGACGTCCCATGGCGCGTATTACGATACGCGCGTATCGGGCGTATCGAACTCTGCAACCAATCACAGACATTCCGCTGCTTTCAGTACGCCGAAATATGTCTCTTATGTCCCATGAAGCGAATTACGCGGAAGCGGAACGAGCGGATCACCAATCATGGGACTGTTTCAACGGAATTTTTGAAAAGGTTCTATTAGAACGATCCCGTGATTAGTGATCCGCTGATTCTGCTTCCGCGTAATCCGCTCCATGGGACATAAGAGCCACATTTCGGCGTATCGAACACACACACACACAAGCATGCGTGGCCATTTCTAACCTTTTCGTGCCCATAAGAAGTACACAAAAAGTGACAAGAAGGAGTACCACGCGTAGTACTCATAAATCTGAAGAGGTTATAGTAAAAAGAAGTAAATATATACACCGCCCAGTGCACACGCCATGTAACATTATACGACTGTGCATATGTATGTGTGCGATCCGCTCGATTATGAATTTCCGCGGATCGTCAACGTATCAAAAACGGCGGATCGTCTGTCATTGGTCGAAATTTAATACGCCCGATACGCGCGTATCGCAATACGCGCCATGGGACGTCACCCTTAGAGGTCCATTAAAGGTTTACCTCCATGGCGGAAGTTAGATAGACGTCCATTAAGGTGCAAATTCATGGGACGCTGAAAGCCAGCGTTGAGCGTCGTCGCGTGACGTCACTTGACGCTTACGTCAAGAAAGAGAAGTTGGATATTTCCAACTTCAAGCGTCGAAACAGCGCAAGCAGCGTTGAGCCAGTATAATACATGTGCAATAATCGCGCGATAGAAAGGTTTTGGTGTATTTCAAACAAATAAACATGGAAGATGTAAATAAAATATTTTTATTAGTTTATAAAAAAAATATTTTAATTACTACAATAAAAATAATATCAATAATGTAAAATGTAGTAAGTTTATTAGAAGAGATTTTTAGGTTAAGTTGTAGTATTAAAAGTTTTTCAAATACAAGTTTTACAATTTTATATATTTTTTAAGGACTTTAGAATTGTACACACTTGCGGAATATGCGAGGAAATATGTGAAGTCGAAAACTTTAAAAGTCATTCCTGCTTGGAAGGATACAATAATTACATGATTGATGAAAATACTTTATATTTTTATCCAGTATTAGGTAACGTAAGTTGATTTTTTATTATATTTTAAGAAATTCATATTTTAATATACCAACATGTTGTAGATGATGGGACTACAATTATTAGACGCAGTGAAATTAATAATCAGGAGAAAATAGTAGCAGAACCATTTCAACAAGGTAAATTAAAACTAATTAATAGCAAGTTAAACCTAAGCAACCAAAAGTATCATTAAAATACTAAATATTTTGTGAACATCTGTGTTTACTTTGGGTATTTTCCTTTTACGAAACACAATCAACACTTTTGACACAAGTTGACACTTATTGTCACTTTTCATTTAGAATTTGATACAAACTCAGTCGGCACACCTTCGAGAAAAGTCAAAGTGTGTTTTGATCAAAGAAATGTATTTAATTCCAGTATGTCGATAAAATCTTTACATATCCATATATGTATATTACAATTTTTGAAGTGTTCATGTAATAGAAAGTTACAATATTAAGCATTATGTATTCGGTATTCATAATAACAATTTATATTTTACATTAAAATTTATAAACTGTATTAAAACACTTACAAAATTTGAAAACATATCGATTAAGAATTTTGCGATAACGCTTGTAAAATATATTAGGTATCATAATATATACACACTTATTTGTATATCATGTTTTATTTAATTGTGACAAACTGTGTTTGAGTGGGTCAACCTGTGTCGATTTGTATCTCCTAAAGAAAAGCAGCCTTCATTAGAGAAGAATAAAACCGGTTGTAATAAGAGATAGCTGTATTATAGTTTACTTCAATTATTTAAATATTTTAATATGAAAATAATTATTTCAGTACGTACGTCAACTACATTAAATAAAACTAAAACAAGTAAAAGAACATCAAAATTTAATTTTGACGACGAAGAAACGTTGATACTCGAGGTACAAAACAGACCTTCACTATGGAACTATTCATTATCATTAAGAGAGCGAAACGGAAAACTAAAAAAGCAATGTTGGGAGGAAATTGCTCAAATTTTTAACGGTAAGAATAAGTTATATAGAAGGAATAAGTCCCAGATGCGCAGAGTGGAAAACGGACACCACCAATCAAATTTTATAAATTTAATTAAGGTAACTAACTTTAATTAAAGTACTCATCGGATTGGTGATGTCCGTTTTACACTGTGCGCATTTGGAACGTTTCCTATACAAGACTTCCTAAAAGTACAGACTAGAAAATAGTCTTAATAAGTAAAATTTTTATTACAGGAAAATTTAGTACAGAAGAATTAAAAATCAGATTTAAATCACTTCACGACACATATAGAAAAATTATTCACTCGGAACATCAGGCAAGTGGATCTGCTCGACAAGACATAACGAAAAAGTGGTCTCATTATGCATCCATGCAATACCTTCGTGATTCCTGCTTGTATAAAACGTAAGTTTTGTGTTTTAACGCGCGCGCGCACACACACACACACACACACACACACACACACACACACACACACGTGTATATAAATGTATAAATAATAAATAACACAATTAATATATTAATAATTAATATACACAATTAATTATATATATGTGTAGATAAATTTAGAAATTTATAAATGTCTAGGACTATGTCTAACATTGGAATTAATGAAAGGATACATAATCCATCAAGTGCAAATGATGACGAAGAAGAATTAGAAAGTATTCAAACAGGTATTGGAAAAGGTTTTTATACACTGTTATTAAAACATAAGGACACCAATGAAGGTACAAATAATAAGATACAGATAAATTATATTATGCATATTTATTTTAGAAATTTCATAAAATATACAATAAACAATAGATATCAATGTTTATTTTTTTATACAGTCATTATTTATACATTTATAAGGTTTATTTGAACATTTTTAGTTTAGACATTTCTTTAGTCTACATGGTTCTGATTATGTAATCTCTAGATTTATCTCTAAATATTTTCATCTGTGTACAAAAATAATCATTGATACGTAATGTTTGTATTGTATGATTAATAGAACTTTTACTATAAATATACGTGACATAATTTTAATCTGTACCTTATTTACTATGCTCTTTATAATATTGTAATAAAAAAATTAATAACTTTTAGACTCAACCGAAAGAAGAAAAAAACCGAGAAAAGAGGAAACTACAAATGCAATCGAAAGAATTGCCGATGCTATTTGCCAACCTAATGATTTTCTTTTACCTTCACCCCCTATGCCGGATGAAATAGATTCTTTTTTGTCTACTGTAGGACATCGTTTAAGACGAATGTCGCCTCGAGTACAATTAGATTTAATGCAAGAGATATTTGACATTACATATAGAGCATTAATAAGTAAAAATGCGTAAAAAATATATATAACTTTTTTAAACGTGCAAAGTAAGATAAAAATATTTTTGTTTTTGTTTTTTATTATAATTATTTTATTTTAAAATTTATTAGGCATATGTGACATTGTTTTATTTTTTAAATGTAGACAATATTAGGAAAAATATTTTTGTTTTTATTACAATTATTTTATTTTGGAATTTATAAGCATACATTATATATGTACACGTTATATAAGTATACACATATATATTAAATATTATATGTAATTAAAAAGACTTTATAATACAAATAAAAAATTTTTGTTGATTACAAAACTTCAATTTTATTTTATTTCATATATTTAATATAGTACTTAGCACATATTATATTGCCATGTTAGAGCTCCTTCGTTATTAAAATATTCACAAAATTGTTCGCGAATTTCCATAGCGTGACGAGAACAATTATTACTGCCAGTTCTTGTTATGTTTTCCAAAGCACTATTATTTATTTCTTCTCTCCAAGAACCAGGAATAAAACCATCAGAATCTTCTCTATCAATTATCGTTGGAGTTACATATTGATTTTCATCAGTATCCTGTTTCCGTATCCAATTGTGAAGACACACAATTGCTTGTATAATCTTCATTGATTTTTCGACAGTGCAAATAATAGGTCGTTTTAAAATTCTCCAACGACTTACTATAATACCAAAAGTATTTTCTATTGTCCTTCTTGCCCGACTAAGACGATAATTATAAATTGTTCGTTCTTCATTTAAGTTTTTCCCAGGGTAAGGCCGAAGTAAATAATTTGTCAGTTGAAAAGCTTCATCACCAACAAGGACATAAGGCAATGATTCTCCATTTGATGTTAAAGGTCGTGGTTGTGGTAAATTCATTTCCATATTATGGAATTTTTGACCTATAAGAGAATCTTTAAAGATACCTCCATCACTACGTCGACCATAAGCACCAATATCGACAAATGTAAAACAATAATTGGCATTACAAATTCCAAGTAAAACAATACTGTGAGTGTGCTTATAATTAAAATAAGAAGAACCTGCATTATTTGGACACTGAAAAAGATTTATGTTATTTATTTTCTGTAAACAAAAACATTATAGGGTATATATATGTATATATGTGTGTATGTATACCTGAATAAGAACATGTTTACCATCGATTGCCCCAATACAATGGTTAAAATTCCATTTATGTTCAAATTCATTTGCAATATCTAACCAATCTTCTTCTTTTAAACAGGATGGAAGTACTTCTTTTACCAAACAATTCCATATAGCACTGCATGTTTCTTCGATAATATTACTGACAGTTGTTAGTCCAACAAGGTATTGGTAAGATATTGAAGTCATCGAGTCACCAGACGCCAAAAATCTGTATAAAATATTACATGACTTATACTATACATTTACTATAAAAAAATAAATATACTAGAAAATAAATTTATAAAGAACCTTAATGTCATAGATAGCCGTTCTGCAGGTGGTATTGGTTCCCTAATTACAGTTTGTTTAGTTAGAGAAGGTGCAATTATGCACAATAATTCTTCATATTGAGTTACACTCATACGAAAATAATTTCGAAATCTACTGTCTTCTAATGTAATTACAGGAAATATTGCATGATAAAATCCATGTAATTTACGTTCTTGAAATATTGGTTCGACCCAATAACGTTTTTTTGAATAATTTCTTTTTTTCTTTTTTTGTACTTCATTGATAAGAAGTGCTATTAGTGCTTTCCTTTTTATTTGTTCCCTTTTTAACAATTTTTGATTACATTCCTGTAACCAAACTTGATATTTATTAATAAAAGACATTTTTATATCACTCACGACGCCGAAATCTTCACGCTGTTCTCCTTTTCATGGGATTTCGATTGACGCTGGCGTCAATTGTGGTCACATGACCTTCTTGCCGCTGAAAATGAGCGTCAAGCGTCAGCATGAAAAGGCACCTTTAGGGATCCAGTAAACTTCCATGGCTCCATTGGAAGTTTACCTCCATGGTGGAAGTTAGATAGACATCCATTAAGGATCCATTAAACATCCATAGCTC
This sequence comes from Monomorium pharaonis, assembly GCF_013373865.1. NCBI lineage: Eukaryota > Metazoa > Arthropoda > Insecta > Hymenoptera > Formicidae > Monomorium > Monomorium pharaonis. The sequence goes on along the minus strand of NC_050472.1, from coordinate 12,740,263 downwards.
CATTGGATGTTTTCTTCCATGGTGGAAGTTAGATAGACGTCTATTAGGGATCCACTAAACTTCCATAGCTCTATGGAACATTTACTTCCATGATGGAAGTTAAATAGACGTCCATTAGGGATCCATTAAACTTCCATAGCTGTATGGAACATTTACTTCTATTATAAAAGTCGGATAGACGTCCATTAGGGATTCACTAAACTTCCATAGCTCTATGGAACATTTACTTCCATGGTGGAAGTTACCCAAACAACACGCTTGTCAGAATGAAAACTTTAAGAGAATTTTTTAAAGAAAACATTTAGATATCTTGCAAATGACGTCAAAATGGTAACATTTATCAGAGACATCTACTAATGCCGGTATTCATAATCGAATCTTATTTAAAGATCGTCCCAAGCAATGTCTTAAGACGCTAATACGGCTCTGTGATTGGCTGATGGCATGTTAAGACAGTACTTAAGATGATCTTAAATATAAGATCCAACTATGAATACCGGCCTAAGAGAGGTCTTTGAGATATTTCATTGAAGAGTTTCATTTAAGTTTTTTGAAAATGTTATCCTTATGACATCAGCTAAACCCATACAGCACAGAAAGATTGCAGCAACATTGTGGCAACATTTCAACGCAAGATTGCAATATTGCATAAACGTTGTGAAATGTTGCTGCAAGGTTGCTGCAAGATTGCAGCAATGGTAAAATGTCCGCTTTTAGAAATATTGTTACGTAATATTGTAGCAATATTGCAGTAAAATATGTATGCAATATTATTCAGAAAAAGATTATTCAAAATAATTCATCTGATTTTAAATAACTATTTTGAATTTAACAAATACAGAGTGATTAGTGAAACTTCAACCAAAAGATAAACTTTGCAAGTTTTGTCTTTTATCTTATATAAGTACATTATAAGATGAGAGACAAAACTTACAAAATTTATCTTTTAGTTGACGTAATCACTCTGTTGTTAAATTCAAAATATAGTTATTTAAAACCGAATGAATTAATCGGATGATTGTTTAGTTAATGTCACTATAATCACTCTGTATTTGTTAAATTAAAAAATACAGTTATTTAAAATAATTTTGAATAACCTTGTACTCTGTTATACACAAATCTACATAATAAGTTTTACACACAAATTAAAACTACTCCAGAATGCATGTATCTCTATAGATAAAAAATTTTAAATAATATAGAACGATCACTTTTACATTATTTTTGAAAAGTTACTGTAATATATTAATTTATTCAAACTGTATTGAATATTAATTTTATCTATTTTCACTATTTTAATAATATTTTAAAATGTTGCTGCATCATTGCTGAAGTAATATTGTAAAATAATGTCTTTGCAATATCTCTGAAATATTACATCGCAATATGCAATGTTGCAACGTTGCAGCAATGTTGCTGCAAGCTTTTGTGCTGTATGGGAATAATATCAGCTTAATGTCTCATAAAAGATATCACAATGCTGTCCGATTTTTGAGCCGTCCATGCGCACCGTAGTTGACTCAGAAATCAGACAACACTAACATCCTGAATAAGAGATCCATTTGATATTTAAAAAAATTATCATAAAGATAATGTTTTCCAAAATAACGGTTTGTCTACACCCAGTGAACAATATATTGTCAAAAAGATCTCTAAAAGATATCCTGTTTCTGAAAATGATAACATAAAGAGACTTCTAAAAGATAACATAATGATGTCAGAATGTTAACCAATGCGCCGTTTTTTTGAGAACAGAAAAATATCATGAAACTGATATCTAAAAGATTTCTTAAATCGGATATCTAAAAGATTTCTTAAATCGGATATCTAAAAGATTTCTTAAATCGGATATCTAAAAGATTTCTTAAATCGGATATTTTTAAACTACAACTAAAGATAAAAAAATAAAATAAAAATTTCACTTTTTTAAAATAATTTTTTAAACAGTACATATTAAATTTAGGACAAATTTTTATTAATTAATTAAGTTTATATTATTTTATTCTTACTTGCCGCTGGTAGATTTGACCCGGGACCTCAGGATAACGGACCTTGTACTTTATCTGCTACGCCAATTTGACTTATCGATATGGGTACTTGTTATTGTCTATCTATACCTATATAGGATGCGTTTGGCAAAGCAAATCTGAAGCGTCTGGAGGCTTTGTTGACACATTCTGTCTTTGTTATTTATTGGCATTGAACAAAGATAGAAGGGAGCACTCCGACGTCTCACATTTGCTTTGCCGAACGCAGTAATGTTATAAAGTGACGCAATTATATTTTATTTTTTATAAAAGCAATTAAATTTTGCAAAACATATTAAAAATAAATAGCATTAATTTATTTAATTACTTATTAATTTCATTGTTAAATTTATCTTTTTTCTTAACCTTATCCAGATAAAACAGGGATGAACAGAAATTCCTAAAGAAGTCATTTTAATGAATACTTGGAGAAGTAGCCCGTACGGAAAGAAACTATTAAAAACTATTGAAAAATAACTATTCAAAACTATTGAGGGAACTATTTGAAATTTCAAGTAGTAAATTCGGACATTTATCCTATTGGAATCGTCAATAGTTTACTATTGAAATGAATAGTAACTATAGGCATTTACTATTTATTACTAATGGAATCGTTAATAGTTTACTATTGGTGTAAATAGTAACTGTAGGTGTTTACTATTCATTACTATTGGAATCGTCAATAGTTTACTATTAAAGTGAATAGTAACTATAGGCATACGTCAATAGTAATGAATAGTAATGTTCGAATTTACTACTTAAAATTTTGTATTCTCCTAATAGCTCATTTTTTACTCACAAAACATTTTTTACTCACTTTTATACAAAGAATTTCGTGTATTTTGTGTTAGGTATTTTTGTTACACCCTGTATATTAAATAATAATAATAATATAATATATAATATATTATACATTAATATATTATATTAAAATATGTAAATATTATAAACAAGAAAGCGAAGCCATCTCAAGGGATGGCACAGTCTTAGTGGGGTCAAATTTAATACAGCTCATAGTGAAGATGGTGATGTAAAAATAATTTGTAAATTTTATTGTGCCGCTTTCGAGTTACACAGCGAACAAACAGACAGACACACCAAACAAATTTATTATAATAGATATGTGTAATATGTGTATATATACGTTTTGCAAAATGTACAATTTTTATAATTAAAATTTTTATAATTGTAAAAATACATAAATCGTAATCCAATATTTATTAATTCTACCATGAATAAGTAAATTTTATAATTTACAGAGTATATAATGCGCGCGCGTGTGTGTGTGGCGTGTGTCGTGTGTGTCGTGTGTTTGAAATATTTTGAAGTAATATTACTCACAAATAGTTATTATATATTCATGTAGTTACTCTTCAATTACTGTTTAGTTAGGTAGTTGTAAATAGTTATTATTCGGAACTATGCGCCAATAGCCGTAGTTACTATTTAATTGTTGTTCAGTTACATAGTTACGATTAGTTACTATTTGAAACTATTCACCAATAGTCGTAGTTACTTTTCAACTCTTTGGTTACATAGTCACGAATAGTTACTATTCAAAACTATTCACTAACAATTATAGTTACTATTCAATTACTATTTATGCACGTAGTCACCAATAGTTACTATTCAAGTTACTACAAAAATTAAATAGTAACTATAAAAATTTGAATAGTTCTTAATAGTTCTCAATAGTTCCTTTCCATACGGGAGAAAAATGAATACATAAAGAATTCTTGAGGAATTAGCCACAATAAGTTCACATTGAAGTATTCCTTAAGAGTTCATTGTAATGAATACCTCGCGATTTCTTATTTGGATCATTTAGAGTATTAAATTTATCTTTTTCCTTAACCTTACCCAGATAACACAGGGATGAACAGAAATTCATAAAGAAGTCATTTTAAAGAAGACTTGGCAAAGTAAAAAAATGAATACATAAAGAATTCTTGAAGAATTAATAACAATGAATTCACATTGAAGTATTCCTTAAGAGTTCATTGCAATGAATATCTCACGATTTATTATTTGGAATACTTCGAGTATTTATCAGAAATTACTCGAGTATTTGGATAATCTCAATTACATTTGTATAATTATATCGCTTAATAAATGCTAATTTATACTTTTATACACTAAATGCGCTATATATAATTAACAAAACAATTAATATACAACTTAAAAGCGTGCTGATCTGCAACGACAAAATGTCGCGTTCCGTTTCACCCCAGTGAACACATTTTATAGCGGCAATATAACATGGAAGTTACATGTAATTTAACATTGTTATTCTTGTGATATGTACGTGCTATATGACATGGAAATAACCTGTTACGTAATATTTGTTATACGCAAGTGATATAGCTGTTATACATCGTTTTGGCGTTACAGTTATTCAACAAAAATTGTATAATCGTAACATAACACGTATCAATGTTATTACGGAACGATGCGTCGTAGTTGACTCAGAAATCAGACAACATTACAACATCCTGAATGATAGATCTATTTGATAATAAAAAAAATTATTATAAAGATAATGTTTTCAAAAATAACGGTTTGTCTACAATTACTGCGCACAAAAAATGCACAAAATCGAAATTCATCATGTGCTGAACAAAAACAGAATAATAAATGTATACTATTCAATTTTTCTTAGAATTATGATCTATATATAGTTAACCATCTAATTAATCATTTGAACGCTTCAAAGATTAGTGCTAAATAGATCGCAATTTCCATCAAATTATTAAGGTTATGGAAAAAGATAAATTTAACAATGAAATTAATAAGTAAATAAATTAATGCTATTTATTTTTAATATGTTTTGCAAAATTTAATTGCTTTTATAAAAAATAATATAATCGCGTCAGTTTACATATAGGTAGTACATATGTAGACAATAACAAGTACTCATATCGATGAGTCAAATTGGCGTAGCAGGTAGAGTACAAGGTTCGTAATCCTAAGGTCCCGGGTTCAAACCTAGCAGCGGCAAGTAAGAATGAAATAAAAAATAACATAATTTAAATTTAATTAATTAATAAAAATTTATTCTAAATGTAGTATGTGCTGTTGATAAAAATAATTTAAAAAAAATGAAATTTTTATTTTATTTTATTTTTCTTTGTAACTGTTGTGTAACGGTTAGATAACATGTAATTATAACATGTTATATTGCTGAGTCGGAAATTGTAACTTACATGTAAGTTACGCGTAATTTCAGAGTAACGTAACTTGTTATATTCGGTTACATTGCTGTTACACTGCTACTATATTACTGTGTTCACTGGGTATCTTTCAGAGATCTTTTTGACAACATATTGTTTACTGGGTTCTGAGTCAACTACGACGCGTATGGACGGCTCAAAAATCGGACCGCATTGTGATATCTTTTAAGAGACATTAACCCATCCAGGTAGCAAGGTGACGTTAATACGACGTCAATAATTCGTCATTTAAGGTCGCGGACGTCATGTTACCAAATTAAGACGTAAGAGTAACGTCATTTTTTGACCTATTAATTACGTCAGTCATTTATCCATCCTACAACGTATTTCCGACGTCATATTCTTGACTAATTAATAACGTCAGTTAATCATTTTACGACGTATTAATAAGGTTTTATCAGTGATAGTAATTACTGACGTTAACTATAATTCTTTGTAATAATTGACGATTTGACCTCAAATGACGAATTATTGAGGTGGACGACACTTTGCTACTTATAACTATATTAATCATTATTTAAAGATTGGTTAATAAACAACATTATTAAAATTAATATAATATTTTATATAATTAAACTATTAATATTTTAGAATCATCCCAGACAGCACATAATATTTATGATAAATATTATTAAAATATTTATTAATATTTATTTTTTCAAAATATTATATAAATATTTTACACATATTTTATATATACGAAGAAAAAAATCTTTATTCAACATATTAAAATATAAACTAAATATTTTATATAATATTTATGGTAAATAAAAGATAAAGATTTGTATAAATAATATTTTGTAAATATTTGTAAATATTTCATAAATATTTTTATAATATTTATGATTAATCTTTATGATTTGTCAAATCTGAGATCACAAAAAATATTTATAAAATATTTGGATAAATATTTATAAAATATTTAAATAAATATTATAAATATTTTATAAATATTGCGTTCTGTCTGAGGTATAATTTAGCTTTATCAAAAGAACAGAGCAAAAACATATTTTTATAAGTTATTCTACATGTTATTTCGCATATGTAAAAATCATGAAAAAAACTGTAAATTTATATTTATTAAAAATATTAGTTAACTACAAGTTTCATGTTTCTCGCATCTATTGAACTGATCTATAACAAATATGTATTCATAAGCATCAAGTGTTCACGGATCATCACAAAGTGCTAGGTAGCATACAATCTTCGAAGTCAAGCAACGTCGACGGCGGTTCAGAGTTGGATGGGTGACCGCGGAAGTTAGGCAATTCCAAATGTGACTATGGTGTGGTGGGTCACGATGCTTGTTGAGAAACAAGTCAATTTTTTTTTTACATTATAATTATGTTATTTCGATATTTTCATAATGCAAGTACTGCATATATAGGACATGTACCCGAAATATTTTCTAAAACGTCAAAATAACGGCTTTTACTACCTGGGATAGTCATAATAATGACGTTAAAATGTCGTCTTTATTAAATGTAATCTAAAAACCTATGTTTTGTCATAAAAATAACAATAAAATACTGTCAAATGTACGATACTAGCTTCTTGAAAATAACGTCAATAATATGAAAATAATGACGTATTTTTGACGTCGTTAAGATGGGACAAATGTACGTCAGTTTTACGACATTTAGACGTCATTTTATCTGGACATTATGACGTCTGGTTCGTCATAAAATGACCAAAAAATGCCGTCAATTAGACGACACCTTGCTACCTGGGAAGCTGATATCATTTAGCTGATGTCATAAGGATAACATTTTCAAGAAACTTAAATGAAACTCTTCAATATCTCAAAGATCTCTCTTAGTAGATGTCTCTAATAAATGTTACCATTTTGACATCATTTCCAAGATCTAAACGTTTTCTTAACAAAGTTCTCTTAAAGTTTTTATTTTGACAAGCGTGTTGTCTGGGTTATTATGTATGATAAAGGTTAGTTTTTAAACTTTTCAATTTCTCAATCACAATTCTACTTACCTATAGGTAGATTTTATATTTCACAGATTAATTATACTTATTAATTTATTTTAAGTAACAGCATATATGCACAATATAAATTTCAAACAAAAAAACGTGTTGCAAATAACTGCGTATCATAAATCAGTATTACACATTAATGCACGTGTCCGTCGAAAATGGAACGCTGACTTTTCGTCTCATAAACCAAAACACGTTCGCAAGTTCCTTGTAAAACGCGTAAACGTAACTTTACGTATTGTAAAACACGCAAAATTAAAAAATTATTGAATTATAAGAAAAAAAATTATATATAGTTAAAAATTTTTTCAAAAGCTTTTGAATAAGCTATTTTGAAAAACATTTTCAAAAATCGTCGAAATTTTTAATTAAATAACTCCAGTAAAAAAGGAAGTACAGCTCGCGATTTTACGCTGTACGACTGTTGTACTTACTTTTCTGAATGCATTTGGAGACAAATGCTTTATATATTTTTTAAACAAAATATTTTAAAGCAAATTTCGTATTAATTGATTTATTATTTCAAATGATAATATAGCTTTCTAAATAAAATTTTTTATAAAAATCAAACTTTTGAATTATTTTAAAATCGATTTATTCTTATAGTGTATCATAAAATAGGACATTGTCTTATACAGCCTTTTATCTTATGAATATCAACCATAGAACTATAAAAAAGTTTATAATAAAAATTTTATCTAGTCATTTATTTTTGCCGCGCGGCAAACATCTGTACGGATGCACCCCATTTGCTCATGTTCCACAGCTATTCATAGATCGGTGGTTTCTACAGTTATAATTTCTTATAATTTCTCATATACCAAAGAGAAATTATGTCGATACAAATATATACATTATTGCATATGTTATACTATAATATTACTGCAATGTTATGTTGCAAGATTGCTGCAAGCAGGCATTTTACTATTCCTGCAATATTACAGCAATATTGCAGCAATATTTTGTAATATTTCGGCAATGTTGCAATCTTGCAGAAAAACATTGTTGCAAACTTTCTGTGCTGCATGAAAAATTTTGTAGTCTTTTATGGCTCATCATCGTCTGAAAACTTTGGTGGAAAACATTTCTATAGATAATATAAAAATATTTACTAAAAGTAAAAATTTGTATGTTTTTTGTTTCATATAAATATCATTTTTTGTAGAAATTAAAAAAATAACTAAAATTTACAATTCGGACTTTGGGTCACGATATCTCCACTCGTAAGGCACGTAGAGTAAAAATAAAAAATTTTCTTATACAAATCAAACCCAAGCTTTCGATTGAGCCTAGTTAAAACTCGATCAATTCAGTCGTGATTGAGATCTGATAATTTCAGGTGTTCGCAAGTCGTGTACTCGTGTATAATACACGGTCTCGCACCGCGCGTTTACTTGGCGCGAGACACTACCGTGTCTCTTAATTTCAACATCAAACAAAATAACGTCTGATGATTCAGACAATCAGAAACCTATTAAAAATCTGGGACATTTTGCAGTCAAATTGTCATAAATTTGATATATTTTTGACATTATGTCCTTTTATCAATTTGATAATATTCATCATTTTGACTAGGTTGTTTTTATTGGGTTTAGATATATATTATATTAATTTTTAAAAAATCTTAAAAATTTATATGTTTTTAAATTATTTTTAAGAAATGTTTCCATTCATTCATTTAAGGATGTATCGAACTGAAGTTCAAAATGGTACAAAGTTGTTAAAAATTTGTGAAATTGTTTTTTTAGTTTCCCTAATGTACTGCAAAAAATTGAAAACGCATCCACTAAACAGTTGCTGAGTTATAACTATTTTAATTTTCACTGATTTTACATGGTATCCTTTTCTATTTTATGGAAAACGACGATCTTGATGGATGAAACAGCTAAAAAAGTATAGAAGAAGTAGTACTATTGTTTTGAATTTTTTTGTACATCTAGTATATGAATAGATGAAAATATCTGTCAAGTTTCAATTGTCTTCACTACACCATTTTAAAGAAATGAATACATATATATGAGAACATATAACTTGAGATAATTGTGCATTTTCACTGTTAAAAGTTTAAACTCATAAGTAAAAAAAATCGCACATACGTAAAAAATACCTTCGTAAGAGTAAAAATAAGACTCCCACTATTGTTCAAGTTTCTTACATCTAGATTTACTATGCGTTAGGCATAGATATTTAAGTATTTCAAATTTCATGCACTTATGTCTAAGGTTGTATGTCCGATACACTCTTAAGAAGAGACTTATTTTTCTAAAATATAAAAATATAAAATTTATACAGAAATCCTGAAAAATTGCGTGAAAACTTTTTCTCAGGAGTGAGTTCAATTATAATCGATTACTCAATTCGATGAAAATGGACAGATAAATAAAATCCAACAGTTAAAGAAAAATAACAAAAAAGAAAAATAGTCGGGAAAGAAAATATTCCATATATTCTTATAATTATAAACAGAAAATGACGTAGGAAATGACGTAGCAACAGGATTGCTCTCTTACCGTCGTTCACCTGTACTTCCTGGTGCTAGCTACTCGCTCCCCACTTACCCCATTCGCCCGTGATCGTGTTGCGCGCGCGTTTCAGTCGCAGTTTATCGGTCAGGCCGATAAAGTGTGGTAGCCTGGTGGAGAGCGCGAATAAGCGCGACACAAGCCTAGTCGCCACCCCAGCGTCCCGTAAAGAACGTTATATAGCTATACAGAGGATTATACCACGAGGATTACGGCCTTTTTATCTTTACGGACGTAAAGATTCGTTCTAGTCTAAACAAAGATTCGAACGCAGAGATAGATAGATAGAGAGAAAGAGAGAGAGAGAGAGAGAGAGAGAGAGAGAGAGAGAGAGAGAGAGAGAGAGAGAGAGAGAGAGAAACAAAAAGGTAAAACATGGCTGAGAAAATCTATTATCCTAATTCGGAATTTGCGAGGAAGGCGCACTGCAGTAGTATGGAGCAATACAAGCAGATGTACGAAAAGTAAGTAAGAACATAAAATTTCGATGTTTTACGCGTATTCGAGAGTGCTGTCATTGCGTGTCGCTTGGGAACAAGTCTGGGACGTCGAATCGAAAATTGAAGCATACATCACTGACGCGAAAATGTTACGAAAGGAATAGCAAATAAATAATAGATACAAATCGTGATAAAGATATTTTTAAATTTATTTAGCTCGTTTAACTCAGATTAAAATCAACGATAAATCAAAAGCAATGGCATAAAGTGCCGCAAGTCAATATGAAATGAGAGGATTTTAAAGGGAATGTTTATTAACGATCGGTACAAGGATTGCACGTTTAGAATCGAATCGGGCGTTAGTCGGACGGCATTACGAGGATTGAGATTGATCTTAGGTCTTATAATTCAAACGTTCTATAAATGGCACAAATAGAAGCACGATATCGATCTTGTAGGGGTGGGACAAATTTCTCCGTGGAGGAAAGAACGCACGTTCACGATTTCAGCTAGAAATGCGGGATATATCACTAATGTCTCCTTTTTTCTTTCCTAAATTTGTTTATTTTGTAATCGCGATTTTTCGGTAAACAATCCAAATAAATTTTTTGAACGATAACTGATTCCTTTCTTTTCTTTTTTTAAAGATCTATAATAATTTTTGTATAGATTTGCAATCTGTTTATTTTACCTGTAATGTATTCCATTGGAGGAGGACTGCGAACTTATCCAATTAATGCGGAAACGGTAATAATAATGTGCACAATTCGCGAGTGCACCGAACGTGCATAAAATTTGTAAATAAAGTAGAATGAAGAATCACATTACGTAAGAAAACAGAAGTGAATCGATTCGTTAAACGCAAGTCTACCAATTCTTATTACAATACTGACATTTAAATTTTAGTAGAAAATATGATTACAGAGCCGTATACTAAATAGCGATAATAGGAATACAAGTTCAGGGACAAAGAAGATATCTTAAAATGAAAATAACTAAAAAATTGTCAGATATAATATTTAAAAATTTTTAAATTTTACTTTCGATTCTTAAATTAAAAATTTTGATACTAACATATAATATGTAACTTTGCTTAATATTTTATAGGCTTGTTACGATTTTAAATTAATTAAGTGATATCCACTGAATACTAGTATTGTTCTTCGAATTTTTAGTGCTCTCCGAACTTTTTTATTCTTCCTATTTCTACTGTTACATATATAAGAAAAATTTTAACAAATTAAAATTAATTAAGAATTATTTAAGATCAACAATCGGACAATGATGATTATCCAACGCTCAAAAAAATAATCTTGCAATTTCAATAAAAATTATCTGTGTAAAATCTAGCTGAAATAGATAAATAATTAGCAAATATTGTGATATGTATATGTATTGCACCTAATCAATCTGATAGAAGCAGAATTTTCAAATTCTATACGTGACAGTCAAAATTCTAGTTAATATAAAAATTAACAATACATTTTAGTGATACCAAAATCTCTGTGTATGATACCGAAAAATCTGTCTATATCAGCAAAAATTTTTTGGTGGTAAATCTTTACATAATTTTATTTAAATGTAATATTATTAAAAATATTAATTATAATATAACCGATGAAGTTGTTCAAATGAAAGGTAATCAGAAAGTGCACTTAAAATAATTATTTTTATTTATGTACATTAATAACATGCAAATAACATTTTACATTTCTTATATACAAAAGCAATTTAAAAACAATTTAAACAACTATTATCATATTTCATTATTTTTCTTCTAAAAAAAAATTAAAAATTAAGGAACTTTCAAAAATAAAACTGCCCAAGGCTAACAGAAAGCTAATTACGGTTCTGTGGAACTGTATTTATAATTACCAATATATAAATAACAATTACAGCGTTAATTGTGCAAAACGATACATGAAAAGTATATCACGACTAGAAATCTGAATTGATATAAATTCGTTTCTCTTTATCCAGATCTATAAAAGAGCCGATGCAATTTTGGGGTGAAATTGCCAAGCAATTTTATTGGGAAACACCAGCGATAGAAGACAAGTTTTTTTCGTACAATTTCGATCTGAGTAAAGGTGACATTTTCATCAAATGGATGGAGGGAGCATCGACAAATATAAGCTTCAATCTACTTGATAAAAATGTAAAAAGCGGAAATGGTGATAAAATTGCATTTTACTGGTGAGAGATCTAGCAGTTAATAATACAAGTTAATCGAATTTTGAATTGCTAAAATTGCGAGTTTGAATTGGATAGTTTGCTTAATTTGAATTCATGATGAACAATCTGATCGAGAGATAGCAATCGATCGTCACGCCGTGTTGCGCGGTTGATTTCCATGCAAAGCGTACACTCGAATAGTAAATGCAAGTCATTCAAACATTGAGCTTGCGCCACTTACGCAAAATAGAATTTTTCATTATCGTCACGATAATTACATCACTCATTTCTAATTTCGTTGTTAACGCACTTGTTATTACTCTTAACAACATATAATTAACAACATATTTATCTTCAAATATATTTTCTTGCAAGACAAATTTTTATAATCTTGATATGCATCTGCAAAAAATGCAAGATGCGAGTGAAGAATCGTAAATTTCGCGTTATCACGCCTCATACATATTTAATTCCCGACCTACCTACGCTGGATTACGACTATTCACTATCGATTACCATTGATAACGCAAGAATGTTAGTGTATACGTCACATTTTGAAGAATTTAAACTTTTAGAACATTCTTTCATGTCAACAATTTTCAAATGATGCAATTTTATATCGTGCACGCAGTATCGAAATGATTGGGTTGCGCGATCGTGTGTCGGACGATGTCTATTTTTCAAAAAATTCGACACACGGTCTACACCTGTGTCTTCATTGGCCAGCGAAATATCGCGCGCGATCACGTCATTCGTTGCGTCAGCTCCGCGCGTTGAGCCCGTGACAGCGCGTAGCATCGATTCGATCACGCGATCCACACTGAAAATTTTGCTGCTTCTTAAGGAATCACTCGATATAGACATCTGAGATATCCTAAGCGAAATCAAAGTTTTTTTTCTCTTGTCGCTTGCGGATGTGTGAATATTTGAGCATAAATCCATAGATTAGACAATTTTTGATCTACGTTCACTTCTTTCAATTAATAATGAGAAGAGTATAGAGACAAGAGGAAAGTATAGACAGAACTAGTGAAAATATCATAAAGGTGCATTCAAATTGAAATTCAAATATAAAGTATAAATGCTAAGTATAAGACGTTATATTAAATTGGATGTATATGAATCAACATTGTCTAGCCCCAAGTTTAGAGAGGAAATTGAGAGACAAAGATCATTTTTATATGTGGACTTCACGTAATGTATAGCATCATACAAGGATAAGGTAAATTAGGATATGATGGTCATACAATGAAGATAGCCAATGGCTATAATTGCTCCAATAATTGCCAAATAATGTATTCTTGTAATTATTTTCAAAGATAATCGATATTCACTGTAGTATATGCTATTCTAAATAATGATATTATTAATATTAGATCACATTTTTACTTTTGACTGCATGCAAAACTTTTAATGTATTTATTAAAAATTGTCAAAATGTCGAATAAATTACAGTTAAGTTGTCACAATAACGTTAAAGACATAACAAAAGTATGTAAATTGCAATGTGTGATTATGTTTCATATTTTTTCTATTTTTTTAAAATAAATACTATGACTATTTTTCTTTCACAGTTTGGAAAAGATGGTCAAAAAGACAATAATTAATGATGCATGTATCTATGTATATTTAAAAAGAAGATAAGAATTAAGTTGTATGCCTAATATTTTAAATTTAATATATAGATATTTTTTAGCATTTAATATTGGCAATGAGTTAAATAGATGTTAAATGAACATTTATTATTAAAAATGTTTAAAAATAAACTTAAATGTAATAATATATAGCAATAAAAAATATGTAAAATTGTAAGAATTATTATTTAATAAATGTTAAGTAAAATAAAATATGTAATATGGCCAACTGTCCTATAATACTGGTCATCTTTTCCTTAAAAGTTGTGAAAGATGTTCACATTTTAATATTTGAATATAAAAACAAAATTTTTTTAAGTATTTTTTTTTATGTCAATACTATTACATGCTTTAAGCTTCAGTAAAGTAATATACCAACTCTATTTAGAAAATAATAAAAGTATGCTTTTTGAATTTCAAAAAACTATGGCCATTATACTCGAGCTTATTCCAACATCTACGTGAGAAACCAAGATTTAAATCATTTCACTCTCTTACACGAAAAGTCCATACAGCACTAATTGTTGCGGAAAGTTTTCAAAAAAGTTTTAATCTTTTACATTTTATATTAAAAAGATTTTGTAAAATATGAAATGTTGCAACATAAATATTTTTAAAATTTATTAAAATGACATATAAACATATATATATACCCAAACAAAACAAAAAGTTAATATAACATAAAAATAGTATAGAAAGAGTTAAAAAAAATTATTATTAAAAATAATATAGAACTATTCTATAGGTATAGAATATAGAAGATATCAACAATATTGTAGAAATGTTTTATTGCAAGACTGCAATATTGCAAAAATATTGAGAAAATGTTGCAGTATTACTGTAATATTGCAGCAATAGTAAATTGTCTGCCTAGAACTATTTCAATGAAATATTGCAGCAATATTATAACGTGATATGCTTGATATTTCTGGTATCTTATTTGTCACTTTATCATAATTTGGCACAAATAAGTTCTAAGAATATCATACGTTTATCAATTAATTTCTATTCAAGAACCAAAATATTATATGTATTTTGTATGTTTTAAACTATGGAATGACAATAATTAACAAATTAGATAATATCGTAATACGTTAAACAGCAAATAGTATTTGGGTAATTTTACTTTTTTAATTTAAAATCTATCTTAAGTTTTTCAAAGAAAAGTTGACAAATATGACTAAAATATGGACCTCGGACCTCAAATAATTTGTATTTTTTGCAGTAAAATACAAGTAATACATAAAAACGTTACACAAATAAAATCATTTTTACACACACACACGCACACACACACACACACACACACACGCGCGCGCGCGCGCGCGCGCGCATATACACACAAAAAGCAAATTAATAGAGTGCAACATAATAGTTATATTATAGTATTATAACAAGTTAAACCGATGTAAAATAACTAATTTCTTATAAATAGAAAATTACAGCTAACATTACATATATTTATTGAATCAAAGTTGCTATATAAACGCATTTGCAGGATACATCATGAATTGCAAGCAAAAGCATCATAGTATTTTGCATGTGTGGGACCTTTGTTCCTCTTCTATTACTCATTTCTGAGTTATGATCGGTATCACGGTACTATTTTGGGGTTTGTTTTCAATTTCTAAGCACTAATTCTATGATAAAACGGGGATATAACGCCCCTTACATCTCTTTTTCTCTCATCTACGTCTGAATCATGTTCCAGTCCGCTTGTTTTTATATGTGATTCATATGTCCTATATTATGTTAGAGATTTTTTGATAATTTTTTCAAAGTATTCATTATTTTAAATATATTGTAGTCTTATTTAGTAAGTGCAAGAATCGCGGGTATTTTTCAGAACTATTTTAAAAATATAGTAGACATAATTCGCAACTTCAAAAAAAATTAAAAGAAATAAGAAAAGTAAAATAAAAAATCATTTCTTGGTCAAAGCAGTTCTTGGTGCCTAATAATAATTTTTATGAATTTTTTGCAATCTTCAGATAAGAATCACGCGTCGTATAAATTCGTCGGCCTTGAAACATAGTTCTTACATAAAGCTGAAATATTTAATTTACAAATTAAGAGATGCGATATCTTGCGCCAAGTGATTAAATTGATAGTAAAAGTGCAGTAATGCTTTATCTTCTGTTTTTTTTAACTTTGTAAATTTGTGTATTTTTATGTGTAGTCTTTTCTGAGAAAGAAAATTACAAATAAAATCTTCCTTTTTTATTTAATTTTGAAGTTCTTTTCTTTAATGTCAGTAAATAGGAATACGATAAATAATTATTGGTTACAAAGCTACTACGCATGTTCTTTAATGCTATTTTTTATGGCCCAAATAGCACAGTAACGTTAAAAGAAAAAATAATGACGTCAATTTAGTGTCAACTGACATCAGTCATAATAATGAATGTTTATAAAATGTTATTTTTCTAAAGGCGTTACTTTAAAGATGTTTTAAAGTCTTTTTTTTAATTGTGCCTTTTTCAAATGTTCCTTTAGAGATAATCCAGACAAAAGTTTTTAATTATTTGCTTTATAATAGTTGAGTTATAAAACAAAGAATAATTGTATTTCAATTTTTACACTCAAAGAAAAGATCTTGCAACTTCAATAAAAATTATGTGTAAAAATTAGCTGAGGTAGCTGAATGATTAGCAAATACTGTGATATGTATATGTATTGCACTTAATCAATTTAAATGACAGAAACAGAATTTACAAATTCTATACATGACAAAATTCTAGCAGATACAAAAATTAGCGATACATTTTGGTTGTGACATCAAAAAATCTGTCTATATTAGCAAAAAGAAATTTTGGATATATGTTTTGAACTTAATGTAGTGACTAAATTTTGTTATTTTTGTGACCACATTTACCATCGTTATGATCAAAATTTGTCGTCATTGTTGTGATGTCTTTTTTATACTCGAGATATTAAATAATCTGTTTCATTTTCTGCGCGCACTTTCTAGTATAGTAATTTAGAAATTAAATATTAGTTATTTAGACAAACAGTTTAATAACAATCCTTGACTTCTTGTTTAGGATGTTGTTGGTAATGTTAAACTGTGTGGGCCAAATTTATACATATATTCATTTTTATATTGTGATCAATCACAAATTATTCTCTGCTATAATTAAAATTAAAATTATATAAAAAAATAATTCTTATTTTTAATTAAAGCAGAGAATATTTGTTAATGTGAATGAATAAGGTATACATTTTTTTAATTATAAGAAAATTGTTTTTATTTTTAACTGAAGAATATTTACTAATATAAATTAATAAGATAAACATTTTTAATCACAAACTCAATTCTCTGTTATAATTTTTTGCAGTCATAAACTTATCCTTTCCACTTACTGACATAAAAAAAATTTTTAATTACAAAAAAATATTAGTAACTTGAGTGATAATTTTCTTTCTCAGGAAAGATTCTATGCATAAGAATACATAAAATTACAAAATAAGAGGGAAATCAAAGAGGAAAACATTATACTACATATTTACCAAATTGCAAACAATTTAATAGTTTTGATGCTAACAAATGTCTATAAGATCTTTCTTTTCTGAAATTGTTTTATAAAATATTTTATTTTGTGTTATTTTATTTTAGTCGAAATATTTTGATATATATTGAATAATTTCAATACTGAGACAGAAGGCGAGAGATCAAGAAATGTATTTGATATGATTAATGCCATTAAATAATACATACAAAAATAAAATAACAAGTCATAACGATATTATACTTTTTATTTACAGACCTATACTGAATTTGATTGGAATGCACTAATGCGCACTGGTGCACATCAAAACTGTTGTATACATTAAACCTATAAGTATAAAAATGATATATACATGGTGTCCTGAAACATGTGGGTACAACGCTCGTAAAGAGGTAGAAGGGATTGAGATGAGCAAAAGTCTTCTATCATTTTGCGATATTTGTAAAAATTATTGAGTCATTAAATGTTAAACTCATAGTAATGAGAGCGTACAGAGAGACAGGCAGAGGTAGTTAGATGTGCTACAACTTAGGCTTTGCTACACCTAAGCTGTGCTATAATTTAGGCGGCCCGAGCCTGTCTCTTTTCTGCGCGCTTTAATGACTCAATAATTTTTGCAAATATCGCAAAATGGTAGAAGACTTTTCTGTTCATCTTGAGCCCTTCTACCTTTTTATGAAACACGTTGACCCACGTGTTTCAAGACACTCCGTATATATTATTTTTTGTTTTGTGTATGTACAACTGATAAAAAATTATACATTTGCTACAAATTTAAATGTATAGTGTGATTTAGTTTTCTGTATAAAAGTGATACACACTATATTGTATATAAAAATAAATTTACATATTAAATGTAACTTAACACGTTAGTTTATTTTTATGCAAAAAACTAAATCACATAAATAAGGCATTTTTACACAAATTTTTATAATGTAATCATATTATATAATACCATTTCTTACATATTTTATTCAATAGTGACTTAAATTTTCGAAAAATTTTGTTTTATCCGAGTAATTAAATCCTCTCATAATTATTCGCAATTTTACTATTTGCAATGTAACTACATGCAAACTTAACAAGTACTGACCTTCCATAATGTAGTCTATAGTACGATAATGTAGTCTATACTACGATAAGTCCTGATGCAGCAACATTAAACTTATCAAGATAAGACTTTAGCATCAAGTATATGTTTTGCAGTATGACTTTTTAAGCACATCCCAAGTTTGACCTTTATTGTCATCAAAGTTTGAGATTTTTTTTTAGATATGTATGATATACATATTATAAAATTAAAGAAAAATAAATTTTTATGATAGATAAACTTCTATATATACTAACTATACTACAATTGACTTAATTTATAATATCAAATTGTACTCAATTTAAGTTATTTTTTAATCATTCCCAGATAGCCAAATGTCATGATGTTGCAATCATGATGTTGCCAATAATCATTTAACTACCTTGGAATGAAATAAAACAGCATTATGTCTGTTAGGTTGAACTCATATGAATTCTATTTTTAATAATGGTAAATTGACAGCGACATGTCAGTTCCAATTTGTTATCAATCATCTGTTGCTGTTACATTATAAACAATATAATGTACTATTGATGACCTTTTTTTTTTTAATGTCCTGAACTGATTGCACTTATAAGTAATGTTGCTGAATTCATAACACTTTATTTCGATGTCAGTAGATGTATAACAAGTATATATAACAAATGTAATGCATTAATTTGCTTAAAATGCTACATCACACTTGATTTTCCAAGTTGTTGCACTATTTTTACTTGTGTTGCAATCACTCTAATGCTACCAGTACTTCATCCCTTGTTTTTGTTTAATATTTGATAAACAATAAGAATACAATGCTTAAAGCATTGGAAAAGCTGAAGCAGCTTTAATATTGTTACATTAAATTAACTAAATAGAAAAATAAGAACCATCACTTTTTGGTCAAGGTGGACTTTGGCATTTAACAATATTTTCATATCAATTATTAGATTATAAATATTGCCACTTTATTTTTGGATATTTCTTAAATAAAAGCTAAAACTTTTGCAACAAATATAAACTAGAAAGTGTTTTCTGTTAATCAATATATTTTTATAATTGTGTAATAGTAATTTTGTTTGACATTTTTGTTAATAATTAATGTTTTTGCAATATAACCAAAATAAAATAAACGAGAAATTGAGCCTTAAAATGGTACAGTAATGACAGATTAAAGCTATCCAGATATTAATCAATAAAGTTCTTCTTTGTGAGTTTAATGTATTACATCCATCAGTAGATTTTATAATTGTATTTCACGTACTCTTTTATTTATCTATTGCTGTGTATGCTCTGTATTTTTCTTCCTATTTCTATTATATTTATGGTATATCCACACAAACTTGCATAAGCGGAGAAGCATATGCATAAGGAATTCGATTGGTCTATTTTCTTATGCAGGATCTACAATGGCAGCAGGAGTAATGGTATATCTACATAGGCTGGAATTCATAGTCGAACCTTATTCAAGTTCCAGCTTAAGCACGATCTTGAGACGTCAATGCTGTTATTTCATTGGTTAAGTAAGTCTCAAGTCGGCTCGAAGCTAGACTTGAGACAATGCTTGAGCTTAAGATCGGTCTATGAATCCCGTCCATAAACTTGCATAAGCGCATGAGCATATGCATAAGGAATTCGATTGGTCTACTTTCTTATGTAAGGGCTTGTAGACCAATCAATTTTTTTATGTATATGCTTATGCGCTTATGCAAGTTGTGTGAGTATTCTCACGTCCGCCATTTTTCTTCTAACTAGCAGGAAAAATTAGGTATGTTTTGTATATATATATACGTCAATAATCTTTGGAAGCACCAAACTTTATGCGACAATGAAACGAAGACACGATATTTATGATTTTGAGACTGTAAAGGTTATTGCGATGTATTATATACATAAAACATTATGCTAGTTACTTGCTAGTTTGAAGAAAAATGGCGGACGTGAGAATACCTATACTTTTCTAGTGCTCTATCAAAACCACAGAGATCGATCTTCTGGTTCTAGTCATGATGTAATAAGAAAGGTGAACCAACATCATGTATGCGCAGTAGTCGACCAATAAGAATTGGGTCCAAATGTTCGAAAGAAGAAGATTATTTGTTGCGGTGCATTTGGACCCAAATTTCATTGGCTCCGCTCATCGTGCCGCCATCGCTATATGCGCAATGGTACACCTTTCTTATTACATCATGGTTCTAGTCTTCATAGGCAATACCAAGCGAAACCGTGTCCATACTTTTCTCTCTAAAGAGTCCGGAAATATGTTTCGCGCATGCTTGCAAATATTATACATTGGCTGCGTTCAGCAGAAAAAGCAGCTTTGCAACTGTTGTAAAATTCTTCAACACGATTGGTTATTGCTTTTAGTTCCTATTAGATCTAAATGTATAAACCAGTCGTGTTGAAGAATTTTACAACAGTTGCAAAGCTGCTTTTTCTGCTGAACGCAGCCATTGAAATCCAATGATTGGATACGTGTTGAAGAGTTTTACAACAGTAGCAAAGCTGCTTTTTCTGTTGAACGCAGTCATTGAAATCCAATGATTGGATACGTTCTGGTCACGGATCTAATCACGTTTTTTAACTTATATATGTGTATATATATGTATACCCAGATAACACAGAGATGAACAGAAATTCCTAAAGAAGTCATTTTAATGAATACTTGGAGAAGTAGAAAAATGAATACATAAAGAATTCTTGAGGAATTAGCCACAATGAGTTCACATTGAAGTATTCCTTAAGAGTTCATTGTATTGAATACCACCTAAGAGCAAAAAGTCGACTTTAAGTCGACTTAAAGTCGACTTCATCGAAACTTGACTTGGCCTGAAGTCGACTTTTTTAAGGACAAAAGTCCACTTTAAGTCGGCTTATAGTCGGCGAATGACCCAAAAAACTGAAAGTCGACTTCCCGTCATAACGAAAAGTTGACTTTTCGTCAACTTTAAACGTCAGATTTCAGTCACTTTCTATGCAGGGGATCTATTCTGTACTGCCTACCGACAACTATCGTTGCACAGATATTTTATATGGCAAAAAGCCTGCACAACGACGCCGATAGTTGTCAGTAGCCGGTACAGAATAAGGCCCCAGATCGAAAACGCGGAAATTATGAATGAAAGCCCTTACGGAAAAAACACTAAAAATAACATTAAAAAAATACTTAAGTTGAATATAATTTGGGGCAAGGGGTAAACACTCAATTCAGTGTAAACACTCAACTTGAGTGTTCGCTCTTTAATTTACTTTTAATTAAAGTGTTATTACTCTCAACTTGAATGTTCGCCATCTAATTGAGTGTTCCCAGCAAACACAAAGTTACATGTAACGTGCCTGTTAGTTGTAATTTCCCACTCAATAATATAATTGTAATATAACACACGTGGTATATTAAAATTACGTTGTTGAGTGGGAAATTACAACTAACAGGCACGTTACATGTAACTTGGTGTTTGGTGGGTTAATTTCAATGTTAATCCTAAATTTAAGAATAACATTGAAATTAACATTCAATTAGATGGCAAACATCCAAGTTGAAAGTAATACTCAAATTAATATTCAAAGCCAGCTGAGCACTCTAGTTGAATGTTTATTTTAGATATTCGTTTTATGTCCATTTCTACCAATGCAGATTAATTTTAATCTCGGTTGAACTTGCTTTTTTTGCTTTTGTTTTTATTTAATATTTTCTAATCCAATGTATGAGAGTGTACACTCAATATTAACCCAGATAACACAGTGTCTTCTTAAAGAATTCATAAAGTAGTCTTCCTTTCTGAACAGTAATTCCTGAGGAATTCATAGAAGAATACTTTAAGAATAACGTAGGAAGTTATATGCACCATGATTCGAATTCCTCAGGACTTCTTAAAGTATTCATATAGAATTACTTGTTGGAATTCCTCAGAACTTTTTAAGGTATTCATTAGGACTTCTTCAAGCAGATATCTCAAACGGAATTAAAAAATTTATTTTCAAGATTTCTGATAAATGTTCCAATTTTTATAATATTGGAACGTTTCTCAGAAAAATTTAAAAAATAAAAAATTCTGATTAATTTTGTAAGAGAAAGAAGATTATACCATGTTTCAGCCAAGCCATAGTCGTACCTGTTAAAGCATGTTTAATTTCTTTACCTGAAAAAACGGTCACCCATTCAAGTGTCAACCATCGCCAACGTTGCTTGACTTCGAAGACCGTACATATCCTAACGCCCCGTGATGATCCATAAACACGTCTTGTTTATGCATACATATTTGTTAGTATATTGTTTTGTTAATTATATATAACGCATTTCGTGTATAAAAGTATAAATTAGCATTTATTAAGCGATATATAATTATAAAAATGTAATTGAGATTATCCAAACACTCGAGTAATTTCTGATGAATACTCAAAGTATTCCAAATAATAAATCGCGAGGTATTCATTGCAATGAACTCTTAAGGAATACTTCAATGTGAACTCATTGTGGCTAATTCCTCAAGAATTCTTTATGTATTCATTTTTCTACTTCTCCAAGTATTCATTAAAATGACTTCTTTAGGAATTTCTGTTCATCTCTGTGTTATCTGGGAAGTGTATACCTTCAACCGATAGATGTTGAGTGTACATCCCCAACGTTTTAGTGTTCACATTTTATGTTGGAAGTATACACTCATTTATTGTGTGTTATATCGGGAGCGTCCCAGATGCGCACAGTAATAAACGGACACAGCAGGCTGAGTGAAACGGACACAGTAACAAACGGACACAGACCAAACGGACACAGTAATAAACGGACACAGTAACAAACGGACACAGTGCGAAACGGACACAGTAACAAACGGACACAGACCAAATGCGCACAGAGCGAAACGGACACAGTGCGAAACGGACACAGACCAAATGCGCACGGACCAAATGCGCACACTGCACGTGCGCACGGACCAAATGCAATCTATGTACATTGCAAGCAGAGTAAAGTCCACATAGGTTAGCGACTTGGACGGGGTGGGTGCGGGAGGGGGGCCGAAGGTCCCCCTTGCACCCCCCGTGTGTGTGTGTGCGTGCAAAGCATTCACTGCATCACATGGGTTTGCGACTTTCCGTGTATGCATTTGGTCCGTGCGCATGTGCAGTGTGCGCATTTGGTTTGTGTCCGTTTCGCACTGTGTCCGTTTTGCTCTGTGCGCATTTGGTCTGTGTCCGTTTCGCTCTGTGCGCATTTGGTCTGTGTCCGTTTGTTACTGTGTCTGTTTCGCACTGTGTCCGTTTGTTACTGTGTCCGTTTCGCACTGTGTCCGTTTATTACTGTGTCCGTTTGGTCTGTGTCCGTTTGTTACTGTGTCCGTTTCACTCAGCTTGCTGTTTCCGTTTATTACTGTGCGCATCTGGGACTTACTCGTTATATCCAAATGTTGAGAGTATATTTTTAAATATTCAGTATTTAAATCCAAACTTTAGTATGAACACTTAATCATTGGCTGTACACACTTAATGTTCGTGTATAAACACTCAATCTTTAGTGTAAATACTCAAAATTTGAGCGTATACACCTAAATTTGGGAGTAAACTCCCAAAATCGAGTATTAACACTTAATTTTGAGTGTAAACTCTCAAAATTAGAGTGTTTTTTCCGTAAGGGTTTGTTCAGTACATGATAAATTTAAATTTTGTGTATTTTTTTGTGCGCAGTAATTGTAGACAAACCGTTATTTTTGAAAACATTATCTTTATGATAATTTTTTTAAATATCAAATAGATCTCTCATTCAAGATGTTATAGTGTTGTCTGATTTCTGAGTCAACTACGCATCGTTCCGTAATAACATTGATACGAGCGTGTTATGTTATGAATATACAATTTTTGTTACATAACTGTAACGCCAAAACAATGTATAACAATTATATTACTTGCGTATAACAAATGTTACGTAACAAGTTATTTCCATGTTATATAGCACTTACATATCACAAAAATAACAATGTTAAATTACATGAAACTTCCATGTTATATTGCCGCTATAAAATGTGTTTACTGGGAATGAAGAATTTTGAGAATCTTTTAGGAATATAATTATATTTAATAGAATATAAAATATTTATACAAAAAAATTAAAAATTAATAAATAAAAATTGTAATTTTTATTATTAGAATGAGACGCTCGATTTTTAATTACCTATTATTGTTATTAAGAGGATGCTAAACTGCTTGTCAAACTTGATCGAAGTCGATAATGTAGAGTCATTTGGGCACGTTATTAACAAAATTTTGTATGTATTTTTTTTATAGATTTTGAAATCCTTTTTCAGAATTAATTGTGGAGAATTTTTAATTCTGTAAATGCAATAAAAAGTTGTACATTGGAACAAATTGTACAATTCTGACGATAAAACAGATAGGATCCTCTTAAACACCGAAAAATTTTTTTCTAAGGTTCCTAGGCTCATTCTAAAAACACAGTATTGTTCTTTGCTGAAATGCTAAGTGCGCTCCATGCTTATTTTATACGTACAAAGTTTAAAACTGTTATACGCAGCCAATGTTTTCACGAGTGTCATCGACTACAGAAGTCGATAACAAAACTATAATTTTCTAACTTTCTTTCGTTTTTCGTATGAAATTGATCGCAGCGCACCGCGTTATTATCTGTATTTTAATTTTGGAGAAGGATTTTCAATTCCATGCAATCAATAAAAAGATTTCGGTGTCCAAAAATTAATGATAAAACAGTTTAGTATCCCCTTAAGAGGTGATTTAAAGGATGAAAAAAATTGGCAGAATGACCATTTCTGCAGAAAAGCAGTTGTACATAGCCCTATATGTATTAGGAATACCAAATATAGGTAATAACTACTTTGGAAGTTTTCCAGTAAGAGACACAAATTGACACACCCAGATAGCCACAAATGTATGTATGAGCACAAATTGTTTTCATGTTGCTAATAAAGATTTTAGCATCTTGCTACGCATTTACGTCCCTTGTGGTTATTTGCTAGCATTCGACACTGATCTTAAGTAATGCTAGCATAATGTTTAAAAAGGTGCAAAGAATTTTATTTCCGACATCAAATGCTAGCAAACAACAGCACAAGGGACGACATAAATGCGTAGCAAAATGCTAATATCTTTATTATATCAACTGGCTAACTG
This sequence comes from Monomorium pharaonis, assembly GCF_013373865.1. Classification (NCBI taxonomy): domain Eukaryota; kingdom Metazoa; phylum Arthropoda; class Insecta; order Hymenoptera; family Formicidae; genus Monomorium; species Monomorium pharaonis. The sequence goes on along the minus strand of NC_050472.1, from coordinate 12,714,534 downwards.
GGCAGCATGCAGTAATTTTGTCCTTGTCTTTCACTGAATATCAAAAACAGAAATACTGCTGTATCAATTTGTGTTACTTTCTGGAAATCTCCCTTTGATAAGGCTTCGTTTAATACAGCAATATTCATTTTTGGTTATTAATAAATATCAGCTGATTCATAACGGAACAAAACAAAAAGTTTTGTTTAGTTAAAGGGTTACCAACTTTGTAACTAAAAAAATAGTTAGAGAAAGCTTATTTGGAACGCACCCTATAGATTTTTAGTACTGGCAGTGAATATTGGAACTATGAAGACTAGAACTATGAAAACTAGAACGGGTGCTTTCCATTTAGTAACACAAGTCGACACAAGCATCGTTCTATCTTTTTTTATGTTCAATGAGTAACAAAGATAGAACGACACTTGTGTCGACTTGTGTCATTAAATGGAAAGCACCCAACCAGGAGACTGATCTTTGTGGTTTTGAGTGAGGCGAAAATTTGTCAGAAATGTAGTACCAAATGGTGGCGCTGACGATGCTGATACACCGGAATATATTCCAAATATAGATATAATTGTCTAGTCTAAGTTTATCGTAGTCAGCCGTGCTAGTGCTAGGCTGTACGCAGTTGTATGTTTAGTATAAGAAAACTGAGATAAGTACTCTAAATGTAAAATTGCTAAGATTTTTATTATAAATTTACATTTATTGTCAAATGGCAGATACTTTCGACGGCTCGGCTCCGTTGCGGGAATTCCTCGCGCAATTTTCGTTAATTGTCGGCGCCAACCGTTGGGGAGAAGCAGAGAAAGCCGTGGCTCTGGCTTCTTGTTTGCGAGGGAAAGCGCGTTCGCTTTTGGATTCCTGCGCGGTGAATGAAGGATCTATTTCCCAAAATGTTACGCGCGCGCTCGCGGAAATGAAGAAACACTCTTTTAACTCTCAAAACGAACGACTTTATTAGAAGCGTTTACAAATAACGACCAAACTGGCTCGACGCCCCTTAACAACTGTTTATTGGTTCTCCGCCAATTCCGTTGCCCGGCTCCAGACAGCTGACCGTCGCCGCCGATCGACTTCGCCGATTTGATAGCTGACTCGCGGCCGGAGAGTATACCGGGCAACGCGCGTAACAGTATATTTAGCAGACGACTTCAATATTTCTTATTTTCGACTATTCTAATCGTTTGCAAATTGTTTTTGCACGTTTTCGAAAACGCTCTCATAGTTTTCGAAATAATAGTTTAGCTAAAATTACTAAATAAAAATTGGGCGTTGAGCTAGCAGACATAACATCAAAAATCATTTTTTCGTATGTCAATCGATTCGAAATCATTTTCGAAACACGTCTGTAAAATTTCAGAGTTTTCGAAATAATAATTTCGTCATAATTAATAAAATAAAGTTGGTATCTAAAAATTCCCTATGAAATTCGGCGAATGTTCGATTAGCAGACATAATGTAAAAAATCATTTTCTTTTACGTCAATCGATTCGAAATCATTTTCGAAACACATCTGTAAAATTTCAGAGTTTTCGAAATAATAATTTTGTTATAATAATAAAATACAGTTAGTTTCTAAAAATTTCCTATGAAGTTCGGTGCAATTAGGGTAATTATTCAATTTAGGGTCTCGCAATATCGATGTAATTATGCTTATTCGACACAGTTTTGCTTCAAACAAATCTGGCAGAAAAAAGCGTTGCTCTGCCCCGGGAAATAAGATATTAATCGTTAATTTTTTTTTTCTTTTGTAGGTTTAATGTGTCCCATCCGTTTGGATATCGGACACTGTTGACTGTATTAGTATTACAGCTGTTCACTTCTGTATTGGTGTATGTAGATACGTGTATGTGTATATGTTTATGTGTATGTGTTTGTCCGCATTGTAATGAGCTCGGGTCCGCGTAGGTTCGCTATGCCCAGTGACCGTGCGGTACGGTCACCCCTGCGCGAAAATCATTAAAACTGATGAATATGCAGGTTATGAAACTTGTCATACCGACGAAATGTAATGACTTGAGCATGCGCAGCAGTCATATCCTCATGCTTCTTGGCCACAAGCGTATCCCAGTGAGAAATAGTACATCGAATCGACATCGATTTCGATGTCGATTCGACGTCGAATTGATGTCGAATTCATTATCGTTTCTCACTGGGATGCTCCGTCTAGCACAAGCCATGCAAAAAGTGTGCGAATTTCAAATGTCTATAGGTTTGCTTTTTATTCCTGCACTGCTGCACTGGTGCAATAAGTTAGAATAAGACAATTATATTTTTTCTCATTCTTACTTATTGCACTAGTGCAGGAATAAAAAACAAACCTTATATGTATTTTTACGAGCAACTCGTTTAGCGTGGAAAGTTGCAAACTTATGTGATGCAGTGAATGCTTTACGCGCGCACGCGCGCGCGCGCGCGCACACACACACACACACACACGCACGCACGCACGCGCGCGCGCGCCCCCCTCCAGCGCGCACCTCGTCCAAGTGAGTAAGTCCCAGATGCGCACAGTAATAAACGGACACAGCAAGCTGAGTGAAACGGACACAGTGCGAAACAGACGCAGACCAAATGCGCACACTGCACATGCGCACGGACCAAATGCACACACGGAAAGTCGCAAACGATTCAGTGAATGCTTTGCACGCGCGCGCCCACACACACACACACACACACACACACACACACACACGGGGGGGGGGAATGCAAGGGGGGCCTTCGGCCCCCCTCCCGCACCCACCCCGTCCAAGTCGCTAACCTATGTGGACTTTACTCTGCTTGCAATGTATATGGATTGCATTTGGTCTGTGTCCGTTTCGCTCTGTGCGCATTTGGTCTGTGTTCGTTTGTTACTGTGTCCGTTTCACTCAGCCTGCTGTATCCGTTTATTACTGTGCGCATCTGGGACGCTCCCGTCCAAGTCGCTAACCCATGTATACATTGTAAACGCAGCCATAATGTATAATTATTTAATATGCGTTTGATTGAACGGTGTGCAATTGAACGGTGTGCAAATGAACGGTGTGCAAATGATTGGTGCATATCTTTCAGTGTGCAAATGATCAGTGCGCATCTTTTCGTGTGCAAATGATCAGTGCATATCTTTCCACGTGCAAATGATCGGTGCGCATTTCATGGCGTGCAAATGAGTGGTGGGCAAGTGAGCAGTGTGCAAGTGAATGGTGCGCAAGTGAGCGGTGTGCAAATGAATGGTGTGCAACTTTTACGGGTCCAAGTGAACGGTGGGCATTTTTTTGTGTGCAAATATCCGGTGGTTAAATTTTATGTATGCATATAACTAGTGTATATTTTTAATCAAATTTCTTTTGTGTCCAAATGCATAGTGTGCAAATGCACCGTGTGCAATGCACCGTGGCCATTTGAACCGTGTGCAAGTGCACCGCTCTCTACTCTACCTCTGCCTTTTCCGTCGAGAGAGGTTTAATAGCGCACAGTACAATTAGACACGTTGCAATTGTCCACCGTGTTATTAGACACGAAACATTGGGCACCGTTCAATTGCGCACCGTTCAATTGGACACCGTTCGATTGGACTCCGTTCGATTGGACACAATTCGATTGGACACCGTTTTATTGGACATAGTTCAATTGGACACGGTTCGATTGGACACCGTTCGATTGCCCACCTTTCGTTTGCGCATCGTTCGATTACGCCCCGTTCAATTGCGCACCGTTCAATTGCACACCGTTCAGTTGCACACCGTTCAATTGCACACGCATTCAATCAAACGCATATTAAATATTCATTATGGCTGCGTTTGTAATGTGTACATAGGTTAGCGACTTGGACGGGGTGGGTGCGAAAGGGAGCGTCCCAGATGCGCACAGTAATAAACGGACACAGCAGGCTGAGTGAAACGGACACAGTAACAAACGGACACAGACCAAACGGACACAGTGCGAAACGGACACAGTAACAAACGGACACAGTGCGAAACGAACACAGTAATAAACGGACACAGACCAAATGCGCACAGAGCGAAACGGACACAGACCAAATGCGCACACTGCACATGCGCACAGACCAAATGCATACACGGAAAGTCGCAAATCCATGTGATGCAGTGAATGCTTTGCATGCACACATACACACACACACACACACACGGGGGGGGTGCAAGGGGGGCCTTTGGCCCCCCTCCCGCACCCGCCCCGTCCAAGTCGCTAACCTATGTGGACTTTACTCTGCTTGCAATGTACATGTATTGCATTTGGTCCGTGCGCACGTGCAGTGTGCGCATTTGGTCCGTGTGCATTTGGTCTGTGCGCATTTGGTCTGTGTCCGTATGTTACTGTGTCCGTTTCGCACTGTGTCCGTTTCGCTCTGTGCGCATTTGGTCTGTGTCCGTTTGTTACTGTGTCCGTCTGTTACTGTGTCTGTTTATTACTGTGTCCGTTTGGTCTGTGTCCGTTTGTTACTGTGTCCGTTTCACTCAGTTTGCTGTGTCCGTTTATTACTGTGCGCATCTGGGACGCTCCCGTATTTTTCGTATAGATTACCTATCGTTTTTAATCAATTTCTATCGTCATGTTTTATATAAATTAATCGTATTCTATCGTGTTTTTGGTTCGCAAATATTAGATTGCTTATCTAAAACTTATGATAGACTTTTTATCTTTCTGTATCATATTTTTCGTATAGATTACCTAGTTCGTAAATCTAGTAGTATCGTAAATCTAGTTCAAAAAATGTAAACGTTTTCTTTTCTTGTACAGAATCGTTTACTCAATTAAAATGAGTAAATTATAAAAGTAATGTGGTAGTCGTCTTCCACATCTTCCACAACTCTCGTAGCGAAAGGAACTGATTATTGCTTGTCTTAATCGTGTTGCGGGTGGTCTTTATATAGCGGGTCGGCTGCATTTGACTCACGAGAGAGTAATCGCCTACCAGCCTATCGGCGGCGCTGCGTACTAACTAAAAAGTTGGATAGAAAATGATAGAAACATATAGAAATTTGATAGAAAATTTATAAAATTCTTTCGTTCTTTATCGTATCTCAATTAAACGATTAAAACTTTATCTGAATATGGATACTTTCCTATATGATCTTACTTAATTATCTTACTGAATAGAAAAATTACGATTTAAAGTCTATACAAATTAATCTGAAAATGTCCCTATATGTATCTATCAAATATATGTTATAGAACAATAATCGTTTTCTATCGTTGTCTTTATAATAGGAGATATTTCAAGAAGGAACAATTATCACAGGCACACAAAAAAAGTGATCCGGCGGACCAGACTAGTCAATCCTTATGTATTTTGACCCGCTGAATCCAAATTCAAGGTCAGAATTACTAAATTTGCTCATTTTTTCTAACCTCAAAAAAACTTTTTTTTAATGTTGGTCCGGCGGACCAAAATAGTCTATTCTTATGTATTTTGACTCGCTGAATCCAAATTCAAGGTCAGAATTATTAAATTTGTTCATTTTTTTTAACCTCAAAAAACATTTTTTTTAATGTTGGTCCGGCGGACCAGAGTAGTCTATTCTTATGTATTTTGACCCGCTGAATCGAAATTCAAGGTCAGAATTGCTGAATTGGCTTATTTTTTTCTAACCTTAAAAAAACACCTTGGATCTTAAATGTATAATTCGGAGCGTGCAAGCTTGCGTAAGCACATTATCCGGGGAAAATTCAATACTTATAACAAGTCTAAGCTTCTGTGAATGAATAGCGTAGAAAATTCACTCCCTTTACCTATTATATTTAACTCTTTTATTCTAACCTTGGATTTGGATTCAGTGGGTCAAAATACATAAGGATTGACTGATTATATAGTCTGGTCCGCCAGACCAACATTAAAAAAAATTTTTTTTTGAAGTTAGGAAATGCGAGCTAACTTTGCAATTTTGACTTTGGATTCGTATTCATTGGATCAAAATACATAAGGATTGACTACTCTAGTCCGCCGGACCAACCTTTTTTTTTGTGTGTCTGTGTTATTTTATAATTCCGCCGGACAGAACATTCTGTTGTTCTTTATGATATCCGAATTAAACGATTAAAACTTTATCTGAATATGGATACTTTCCTATATTATCTTATTTGTTTATCTTATTGAATAAAAAAATTACGACTTAAAGTCTATATAAATTATTCAGATAATTCTATATTCAGATAAAGTTTTAATCGTTTGATTCAGACACGATAAAGAATGATAAAATGTTATGCTCGGCAAAATTGCGAAATAATTTTTCCCTGTTTAAAATATCTCCAATTATATAGACAATGATAGAGAACTATTATAGTATATAACATATTTTTAATAAAAACGTATAGGGACAATTTCAGATTAATTCATATAGAGTCTTATAGATCTTGAATCGTAATTTTCATATTCAGTACGATAAGTAGATAGGATCATATAGAAAAGTAGTCGTATTCAGATAAAGTTTTAATCAAAGTTTATTTCAAATACGATAAGGAACGATAGAATTTTATAACTTTTCTATCTGGCAGGAAATCTAGTGTCCGATAGAAACGATAGATTCAGATAAAATCATATTAAATTTCTATCAAATTTCTATATGTTTCTATCAGTTTCTATCGTACTTTTTGAACAGGGTAATAAGGGAATTAGAACGGGAAGGGAATAGAGGGACGTGGAGGGGGGGGGGCAATTAGACGTGAGGCTGCATAATGGCCATGGCGTGAGGGGGATGAGAAGTTATGTACATATATAGTATACATGGATGTGATGTAACTGTATTGGATAAGAGTAACGTGGCTGTAAGGTAGTCCCTATAAAAAACATCCCGTCACTCCGGTATAGGGAGCATGGAATAATCTATTTGTTTATTTTAAATATTTTCATAAATATTTATCATATTTTTTATACCTGGCAAACTAAGACATAAAGATATGTACAAAATATTTATTATAAATATCTTTCCTTCTTATAAATATTTTATAGTTGCAAACCTATATGCAGAGAATGCTTTGCACGTGCGCGCGCGCGCACGCACACACACACACACACACGCGCGCGCGCGCGCACGCACGCACACGGGAGAGCAAAGGAAAAAGGAGGATTTTTGTCGCTAGTGCCTTGCGCGATGCCTGGCGTGCGGTATTGCGCGTCCGCGGTCTGTTGGCTCGATGTGCGGTCCGTACTTGCGCATGCTCGGGCGAGCGCTCGCATTATACCGGGTGGTCCTTTAGGTCGGACGCGATGTGCCCTGTTGTCCCGGTGAATGACGCGTCGGTTTTTTGTCGCTGCACGAACGGTGCAATTTTGGGTGCACCGTTACAACGTAATAATTTAATCCTGTTTATTCTCGGTTAACAAATATAATAATTTTGATGGAAATTATTCACTTATACGGAGCTACCCCTATTTCAATATCCTTCACATACGTTATCAGAGACACGACCTTGAATAACTTTTCCTTATAACTTAATCGTTGGTCATTGTTTGTTAAAGAGTTATTAACAAAAGAAGTTTGAAAAATATTCATTTAAAATAAAACAACATACATAAGTACACACACACACACACACACACACACACACACACACACACGCACGCACACAGCCACATACCCACAGAGGGAGTGCAAGTGGGGAAGCTTTTGACCTTCTCCTCCTGTACCCACTCTGTCATTAAGGGTTTGTACAAAAATACGCAAATCTACTGTACTTAAAGTAAACGACGTCCACACTTGTACTGTACCACATGGGTTTGCGACTTTCCACGTTGTTCGTTTCCAATGTTTTTACATTAATCAAATAGCGACGTAAAATTGGTGGGTTAGAGTTAGGAAAAATTACGGGGAGGGGATGCAGGGTGAGGGCGGAGCTCCTCCCCCGCCCACGCGATTTCTGAGTATATTCTCTGAATATATTCTTTTTCCACACAAAATTTTGTGTGAAAATTTTGTGTGACATAGTTATTTCTCAACAAAATACCGTACTTTCGCGCATTTCTGTACAGGGCAGGCATGTACCAATGGAGTGCGGGAGGAGGAGGCCGAAGACCCCTCCACTTGCACCTTCCTGTGTGTGTGTGTTATTCTATTTTACATGGATATTTTTCCAACTTTTTTTGTTAATAACTCTTTAACGAACAATGACCAACGATTAAGTTATAAGGAAAAGTTACTCAGGGTCATGTCCCTGATAATATATGTGAAAGACTTTGAAATGGGGGGGTGGCTCCCTATGAGTGAATAATTACCATTTTGATTTCACGTTTTTAGGTCTTAATGATTTATATGAACGTAATAATAATTTTAATACACATAGAAGTTAAAAATAACAAAATTTTATATGTTACGTCTAGCGGACTTAACGTTTTTCCCTATCGCTGATCCTTCTAAGAAAAATAGATAAATAAAAGAAATCATATTCTGACGGCTGAAAATAGTTTTGTTGCAAACAAGAATGTTTGCATAGGATCGCTCTATTGTCACAAGTTTGTGAAATATAGCGATAATTTAAAATTTTATTTCTAAAGAACAATAAATGAATAAATCAAAAGTACAGCAATCAAACGAGGACTCTAGTTTTCACCCATAAATAATTTCTAAAAACGACCGTCAGATATGATTCAATTCTTTCTAAAGTCTAAAGGAATGTTGAATTTAGAATAAGAAATATCGTAATAACTATTTTTATTACCGGACCGTGCTCAACAATGCCTTAGATCGGTACCTAAGTAAAGGCAAAAAAAAGGGAAATATCGAAACTTGAAAAGAAAAATATTTGAAATATATCAGACAAAGAATTTCCGGAACTGTAAAATTTATTACTCAAGCAAAAACGCGGTTTGGGTTAAAATAACAACCGAAGGCGCAACTTTCTACAAATAGTTTACAGACAAATATAACAATAAATTCCTTTTTTTTTGTCGCCTGTCCCTTAGATAAGAAAATGAAAATTGTAAACCTCCCACCTCTGTACTCAAAAGTAATTCGGGTGGAGACCAGGAAAGATGAGCCAGCGATTGGTCATCTAAGCAACAAGTAACCTAAATGAATTTTTCAATAGACAAGCTCCAAATTTGGTGGCTTTGGAAGGGCCTACCAATCCAAAAATGAAACCGCCTACATCCTAACCCTTCCTTTCGGAAAACTTCCTATATAATCGCGATCCCAAAGACCGCGAGCAGCTCTTCTGCTTTCACCTTTACCGGAAAACCAGTGTGCGCTACAAGTCAAAAAATTCAAATTATACCTACGGGTCGGAGTTTGTGCTGTATTTGCAGTTTCGAGTTCCGCTGAACATTCAGTGCCAAAACATTCAGTGTTGACCATTTCAATTCCGAACATTATCGAACGGAAGGTGAAGTGAGTGCACTTGGGCTTACTACTCTCCAGCCTTGAGCCTGACTTGCTGCAGCCAGCAGAGAGCCGTCCGTAAATCCTGAAGCCAGGAATTTCACCCTCAACCAGAACCGTCTCAACAAGTAGTAAGTCTCAACCATTCAACTTTTACTTTTGGGTAGTTTCCTTTCGTTGAACACAATTAGAATATACGTATGTATTGCAGTGGAAAATCAGTTTTTCCACAAGAGAAATCGCTGGAATGTAAGACGGTCCCGGCGTAGGAGAGCCGAAAAAATTAGGCGGGCTCGCGAAACACTTGACGCTGCCTATTCAGAATACCTGGATTCCTTGGGAACTCCGTCAGCACCTTACCAACTTGAGGAACCCCTGTGTGATCCTCTAGAATTCCCGTCATTACACCACAACACTGAGGAACCTTCGTGCGATCCTCAGGATATCCCGTCATTACACCACAACCCTGAGGAACCCTCGAGTGATCCTCAGGATATCCAGTCAACATCCCATAACCTTGAAGAACTCCTGCGTGATCCTCAAAATATTCCGTCTCCTCCGCCCTCTCCTATTTATTCTCCGATTAGTTCCTCAGAACCTGAAAACATTCCATCTCCACCTTCTCCTGCACCATCCATAGAAATAGTAGACGAATTAGATCGAGTCTCACCCCGGCCCCGCTTTTATCACTACGACGGAACTCAAACATCGTTAATTGAGCTTTTAGAACAATTTCCGTTAAAAATAGACCCCTCATTACAAAATTCGCAATTTCGCAATTAACCCGGACGCAATAAATCCGGAAATTCTATTAGATATCCTTCCCGCACTTGCTCTCTCAGATCCCATCCCAGTCTTCATTCCCCATTACTATGATCCTTTCGCCGTTCCTACCGATTTTTTAAATAACTTCTTCCCCCCATCTACCGTTATTCTAGAGGAGCTCACACAATAACAATAAAAAGTAATAGATAAGTTCAAAAACATGACAAGAATCATCTGTTCCATTTCTCTCCGAATCACTTTCTTTTTTAATTAAACAAACAGCAACTCTAATGTAATATACATATATATATATATATATATATATATATATATATACACATATGTATACTCTTACTTTTAAATTTAAACTCATGTCAAAGATACAACGACTACAGCTTTGTAAATATAATGTTAAAATAAATGTTTGTTAGATTTAAGTAATTCATTTGTGCATTTAATTTCAACGACCTCCCTTCATTCCGAACAAGGATAGCACCAGGTCCGATCCCGAGTTAAAGCGATTCAATTCGTTGACTCAAAATTTGGACCGACGTACTTGGACGTACGACTTGAAACGGGTTATAGCGGGCCTTATTGGCACGTTGACCTGCATTTTCGAGTCACAAACAGTACGACCCGAGGCACCTACCCTCTCTCTTGCGTGCCTTCGGGAATGGTAAGTCTCGTTACGTCCTTCCCTGCCTTAACCATTCTTCCTGAAATATCCTTCTCTCAAATAAAAGAATTAAATCCTACAAGGCTGGACGTAACATATATATCACTAAAACTTGTTTAATTAGTGGTTAAATTTAATTCTTTAATATTTACAGTGTGAATGTTCATACATTCTTATTTTTTTAGCATTGCGCGATTTGTTGCAAGACTGTAAATTATAATGCTCATACTCTTTTTGTTTCGAATTGAATAAGTTCATTATATGAATTAATTTACTCACTGATAAATTTTACTCTCCATTGTGTTATCAGGGAAGGAAACGATCCGGAAGATTACTCACGACTGACATATAGAAAGTTACTGGAGGAGACATGCAGATTTGCGAATATTCTCAAATCGAAAAGTGTTTCCATGGGAGATAAGGTAGTGATTTATATGCCAATGATCTTGGAACTACCGATCGCCATGCTGGCTTGTACGAGGATAGGAGCAGTTCACAGCGTAGTAGTAAGTAAATGCTGATAATGATATAAACAACATACGTATAACAGGTAATGGGTAAAGGACACCGCATTCAATGGAATTTGATTCTCAACTAAAAAAGGAGGGTCTATAAGGCCGTTCTTCTCTTCTTCATGAAATTGACTCAAATTTTGCTGAAATAGTTTCCATAAATATTCTTATAATTTTCTTAAATTATTTATTAAAACAGCGTATCAATTCAGAGAACAAGGCATTTAAAGTTTTAGATTTTATATGGAATTTGATGTATTTGAAGAATAACAATCTGTTCGTAATCTGTTCTGTTATTAATTCCTGTTATTAATCCTAATCACTAAACTTTCTTAAAAATTTTGTATAGATATGTTTAAAATATGTAATTTTGGTGATTTTAATTATGTGCGGACACATTGAGCATAAGACTTGAATTCAGAGATTTGGGCGATTTGGCATCTTACAGTGCGAGATTTAAAAAAGGCCCAGCTCTAACAATTTTAAGATTGTTATAAGCGTTAAAAATTTATTTCTATTCATTTTTCATTTAAATACGTGATTTAAAGAAAACCTTAAATAATTGATGTACAGGCACAAAGAGGTAATGGAAAATAAAATAAAAATGTGCAATCTAAGTAGTATTTAAATGCTTTAATTTAAAAAAATGTATTGCTCTTTTTTTTTGAAAAATTAGGACATTAGTTGTCACTATGTTTTTATTATTTAGGAAAAAAAATGAGTGAAAAAAATGTTTTGTGCGATTTGAATAAAAACATTTTATCTTTAAACAGGCAAAATAATAAAAAACCGCATAAAAAAAGATTAGACTTTTAAATGCGTTATCAGAATATTTATATATTTGTCTGACATACATAATTATTTGAATTGAAAAAATTTAATCAAGCTGAACAAATTAATTTTTTTTTAATGTATGTATTTTTTTATAGATTTGGAGATCTTTTTCCAGAATTAAAGTACACATGTTAATGTTAGTCTATAAATTAAATTTAATAATAATAATAATAAAGCGAGAGATGATTCTCATGGTCCTCATACGAGGCCCTACCACTAGCACGCAGACAAAGTCTAAATTATGCCTCCCTGCTTATTAGTTGCCTTTAAGAGAGCCTCGCTTTCTTCAAACAATGGAGTAAATCCTTTACAGGCAACTGCCTCGGTTCTGATTCGGTTCTAGAACACCTGATCCCAACAGGAGTTTCCTTGGTCCGACCAGCACTGGATAGCACCCAAGAATATAAAGATTAGTTTCCGCCTTTTCTTCACAAAACCTGCAATCGAGCAACTACAACTCAGCTTGTGCAAGTGGTAATTAAGGTCACCATGGCCTATCAGTGGCTACATTGCGAGTTTGGCGTCTTGTCTACTCAAAGATTTTACGTTTCTAGCCAAACGCTCATCAGAATACTCCTCTAACAGGGCTCTGACCTGTCTGCATTTTATCTCTGTTTCCTTTCTCCAGTATAACTACTTTAAGTGCTGGTTTATTTCCTTACCATTTGACTGTACGAGTAGATTTTGATGCGCCTTTCTATCCTAACGGATTCTAATAGATTCTGGGCACATCTAATAATAGCTTTCGCTTGGAAAACCGTAGCATATTTGCCAAGCAGAACGATTATCTTTGTCCCATTACGGTGACAGTAAAGACCGGCTTCGTTCCGGAGTTATCTGTAAACCAGACATCTCCATCCTAAGGAACAGGTTCCTTGATGCCCGGTTCGACGAATCACCGGCCTTCTGTTTTGCCCCATCGCAATAACGGAGTCTGACAAAATCCTTGACAGAATTGTAACCGACCTTGACCACTTTAAGGATGAATACAATTCTCGCCTGTCTGCAAGCGTATAGCCCAGCGCCAAATAAGTCCTCAAAGTCCATGTGAGCGGATTGATAATCTGTTTCTTCTGTAGAAGAGCCGGAAAGAACCGATCCGGCCGATTTAAAGTATTTGAAAGCTCTTACGGCTTATTTGATCCTATTGGGCCTAACGATTTTAGCCGCTAGAGACCAATTATTCTTTCATATCCCGTATAAGCCCATTGTTCTTTGCTGTATATCTCGCCCTGCATCTCCGCGGAAGCCCGGACAATTAGATACCAACAAGTGAATCAAACATCGTTCTCAGTTACCACCGTCCCGTCTTTGAGACAAATGATTTCCAAAGCCGCGTTTCGATGTCTGGCTAAAATACGAGCCTAACTGCTTCGGGTAAAGTGGCCTTCACGGGAGTGACTCACTTGGACACAGTACAATTGGACACAGTGCAGATGGACACGTTGTAAATGGATACAAACTAATGTACACGGTTCAAATGGACACGGTTTATTTGGACACAGGAATTTGGTACACCGCAAAGTTTTACATCGTAAAGTTGTACACCGTACATTTCTATACTCTTTTGTTTAGGGCACTCCTACCGACGGGGTGGGGACGGGAGGGGGACCAAAGGCCCCCTCTTGCACTTCCGGGTGTGTGTGCGTGTGAGTGGCCACGGTTACGGTGTAGAAATGTACGGTGTACATTATTTTGTGTCCATTTGCAACGTGTCCATTTGCATTGTGTCCAATTGTACTGTGTCCAAGTAACCATTTTAATAGTTATTTTAATAGTAATTTTTGGAGGAACAAAGGGACGCTAAAATTTTTTATTAACAACCGGAAAAAGTCGAGTCTACACAAGAGGAATTATATCCATTCTTAAAATCGAATAATTGCAGTATTAATATGCTAAATTACATTTCAATTAAAAAACTTTTTATTAACTATAACACAGATATTTTAAATTCTGCATCTGTGGAAGGCATGCTTAGCATCGATAATTCTATAATGACGTCACAAAAAGATCATTTTAATGATATATTTGAATATCAAATTTTAATTAAAAATTAATAAAAATTTTTATTAAAATTTTGTAACGAAGAGAATGTATAAATCAATGTATGACAGCTGATGTAGAGTTATATTTCATTAAATTCTGATAATAGTAACATATTATTTAATTTTTTTTTGTCTTTATAAAATTCTTATTTAGTGTACATAAAATAATAAAATACATAATTAAGCATATAATTATGCACATAATTTACAGTCAGTAAAGCATAAAATGTAAGATTCTTATTTTTTATATTTACTTGTAACTGTAACTATTTTTACTATAACTGTAATTACTCACTCTTTCGAACGTGATCAAAACGAACTTTATGCGGTATTTCTCGTGTCCATTATGAACGTAAGTAAAACGAACGTGGCCATTTCGAATGTGTCCATTTCAAACGCGAGTAAAACGAACGTGGCCATTGTGAACGTGCTCATATTTAACGATGGCCATTCCGAACGTGGGCAAATTATAGTCACTCAAATTCCAGTGGGTGAGGAGTTCTTTAATAAGAGAACATACACGAGAAAAGGACAATACATATCATGCGCGCGCGTGCGCACGTGTGTAGTCCTTTTCTCGTATGTATGTATGTGCGCGCGCGTGTGTGTATGTATGTACCCAGCTGACAAAATGATGCGAACTTTGCATGAAGTTTGCCGCAAACTAGATCAAACCTTTGCAGCAAAATTACGACAAGGTGTCCGCATTAAACTTAGCTTTTACTGGCAAGGCTTGTCGTAAAGGGAGCGTTGCATTTGCAGACGGTTCGAATGGACACGGTGCATTTGCACACCATTCAGTTGCACACCGTTCACTTGGACACAGTGAGAAATAACTATGCCGAGAGCACTCTACCGACAGGGTGCGTGTGGGAGGAGATTGAAGATCTCTTTTATACCTCTCGTGTGTGTGTGCGCGTGCGCGCGCACGTGTGTTTTTGTCCGTTTTTTTTCGTGTCCAACTAAACGCTGTGCAAGTGAGCGGTGTGCAACTGAACGGTGTGCAAATGAACGGTGTCCAAAAGCACCGTGTTCAAATTAACGGTGTGCAAATGAACAGTGTGCAAAATATTATGTCCAAAACTACCGTGTGCAAATGTACCGTGTCCATTTGAATCATCCAAGTGAGTGCCACCCGTCGTAAATAGTATGACGCATATTTTATGCAAGTAACAGGATAAACTTGCTAGTAAAGAATAACAACAAAATTGTGGCAAAAACAAGGCAAATCTTTCTATACACAATATACAAGCAAATTTATGGCAAGAACAGGACAAATTTTGTCAAAATTAAGATCGACAAAAATAAAATATTGGACTGATCATGTGTGAATGGTGCAATCGTACTTGGTTCTCTGATCTTGACGAGCCCTTTTTATTTACCCAGTAGGTGAATCTTTTTCACAAGAAATGCGCCATCTAGAAGTAAATAGTAAAGTTACCAAGAAATGAAGTGGTCCTTGTTAAAACCTGATAACGCAACTTTGTTATTGGTATAAAATATGCGTTATTGGTATAATGTGTTATTGGTATAAAATATACTAAACTGTTTGCGGACACACCTTGTCGCAATTTTGCCGCAAAAGTGTGCTGGGCAAGTTTTACTTTGTTTTTGTTACTAATTTGCCGTTATTCTGTGTTTAACAAGATTTTTTTCTATTCTTACCATAAATTTATTGTCATGTCGTGTAGGAAGATTTGTTATTTGTGTAAATTTTGTATTTTATTGTGTCGGAACAAACCTTATGATTTCTCTACGTAATATTTATGTACAAGTCTTTTTCTGTTATTTACAGCATCGTTTGATGAAAACTTTTGTCGTAAATTTGCTCGAAACTTTTAGAAGACAAAGCAAAAGACAATTACATATCATAAAATTGTTGTCAAAATTGAAACAATCTTTGCTGTAAAACTTTTACAATATGTGATTTTAGCAGGCTTATCTAATTGGGTATGTTGCAACGTTGCTTTCCCTCGGGAACGCCAGGTCCGAGGGGGCTACGCCCAATTAAACGGGAATCTCTGTATATGCGGTAACGAGTAACGCTCTTCTAGTTAGATTCGATAGTTGGCGAGACGGTAGCTTCAGTATTTCTCGAGAATGCTCTCGATACGGTATCAGTAGCTTGCATACGGTATCCCCCACTCGCTCGAGATTGCTCTCGAAGCGAGAACGGTAACTTGTAGACGGTATCCCCAAATATCGGACGAGATGGCTCTCGACACGATAGCGGTATCTGGTATACGGTATCCCCCAAATATCGATCGAGATTGCTCTCGATACGATAGCGGTAACGTGCAAGAACGGTAACTTCCCAATACTTTGTTGGGCGCCAGGCGCGACTTCTCGCGCCACACAATAAGCAACGATAATACGGTAACTAACTAGAAAGCGCTACAAGTGCCGGTAGCTCGTTTACTCTCGAGACGGTAGAGTGGCGTGGTTCTTATTGAGACGGAAGGTGTGGAGATGTCGGATCGAGGCAGGTCGTATACAGATTCGGTACTCAATGTGGTAAACAATTAACGAGTTATATTATATTTCTTTACTCACAGTGTGAGAACGGTAACAAGGCGACAATGAGCTTTACTCAATGAATCTTCACAATTAATTCACGAATATAACTTTGCTGGAGACGGAAACGAATTATAGATACAAGAAATGCGGAAACTATAGAATTGATAATACGCGGCGGGAGGCCGACGAGGCTCTCCGCTCGAACAAAGACAAAAGTAATAATGGCGGAAACAAATCGCGGTAACAATGATTCTAATATCCTATGACTGTCGGCTCCGGCGTAGTCCGAGAGGGACGTACTCACGCGATCAATTATTCGGGGCCGGTCGGTCCGAGCCCTCGTGCGGCCACAAAACTCTACTCTTTCTTCGAGTTACTTTACACACTAATATCACTAACAATATCGGATTCGGATGACCGTTGTCCTCAGTGGGAACGGTATCCGGTATCCGGTCCCGCACGAGGGTTGACCGCCTTTTCCAAACCTTACTTATCGATGACTGCCGAGTGGTGACCTTACAACAGTGAGCGGAATCCTGGTCCCTGTAGCTGATAGCGGTAACAATCGGTATCCTGGGGCTCGTCCTCTGCCAAGTGTACGCAGTCACGGCTTGCCGAACAGTGAGGAGCCCCGGTCCCGCGCCGGCCGGCTCAAGCCGCCGCGCATGCGCGTGCTTCGATTTTCGGTCGATCCGCACGCCTTGATCCCATGCTGCGCCGCATCGCCTCTCCAATTGCCTCGTGGTCCGCGCGTGACGACTTCCGCCGATGCGAGTGCTATTGCTCTGCCATTTTTGGTTGGCCCGGCTGACCATGCCGTGGCCGAACCGATCTGCGTGGCGGCCGGTTGACAGTTTGACGGTCGCTCCCCCGGTCTGCAGCCCGGTGGCGTGCCCTCGGCGTGATTCCTCTCAGGAATCCCTCATGTTGCCATGCGGTATATTTCTGCCACGATATCTCTACGGCGACGGTATCCTTGCGGCTCAGGGCGGTAACAATCAGCCGGGCTCGTCGCACGGCTCGGCGGGGAAACTCTTTGCGGGGCACCTCGCCTACTGTCGACTGCTCGCGATACTTTTCCCCCGATGGCTGCTCCTCCTCCGTTCGTGGTACAATAAAATTAAGCCCTCACTCGGCGCCTTAGTGCTAACTACCCTAATTATTCTGACAAGGTAATACGGTAACTAAAAAAAGAAAAAAAACAATCGTAAAACAAAGTCGTGTCCCCCTCGGCTCGACGAGGAGGAGCTCCAAACCGACCCCCTCGGTCGGACTTACGCCCTTGTGACGAGCGCGACCGGACGCGTCACGTCACAATGTATTAGCCTTTCCAACTGGCCTGAGTTAATTGCTGCAAAAGCGATTAATGACGTTATAAGACCAATCACAGCCATTGTTCTGAAGAATGGGATAACTGTGATTGCCAATTTTAAAGAAACTGTACACACACGCGCGCACACACACACGCACACGCGATATACTTATATACACGCGCGTGTGTGTATGTGTGTATATATACGATCGTAGTTCGCAGGCTACTCATCTGATTCATTGGCGGAACGGATCCTCGATTCCAAGGCCAAAGTTCTTATTACTGCGGATGGCGTATGGCGAGGTGAGAAATTACTTCTGTTAAAAAATATTTGTGACGAAGCTGCGGATAAAGTAAAAAAGCATGATCATCGAATCGAGAGTTGCATCGTCGTCGCACATCTGAGAAGACTTAGCAATCCTCAGGGTAAAATGAAAGGAGTAAACGGCACTAATAATGGTGCGATCATGGATATGACTAACATTTCTTGGGATGACGATCGAGATGTTTGGTGGCATGACGAGATGGAGGACGCGGAACCGAGCTGTTATCCAGCTTGGATGTCTGCCGAGGATCCACTTTTTATCCTTTATACAAGGTATGCGTTCTAAATGAAAAAAAATTGGTACTCACAATTTAAATAAAAAAATATAGTCGATTCGATTTGTTAACCCTCCGTCTGAACACTGACCCCAAAAGGGAACAAGCGAAATTTTTCACTTGTGTAGACACAAGTGGTGATAGGCAAAGCTTGGCTCCCCTCCCTAAAAAAACTTAGTAATAGTAGGTACTCATACCCAAAAGGACGCTTCGATCCGGTACTTATTGTTAAAACGGCAGAATGTAAACTTTTCAAGTGTTCCCAAAAAGACCCAGTGTACAGACCGTGTTAGTATTTCGTGACAGTAAGAAATACTTAATTTTTGTATTTTTCTTAATTATTTTGTTATTTTTATCATGTTTTACTTAAGTTATAAGCATAATTTGCTTTTTTTAGTCAATAAAGACAATTTAATCACAATGGCCTCTTGGACACGTCTAATCGCTGGCTCTTGCGTATATTCTATGCCATGCTTGATTATGCTGACATAAATTCGTCATTTTATACTATTTGCGACAAAAAATCTATTTTTAAATCGGCGTGACTTTTTGAAAGACTTGGCTTTCAATTTAGTAAAGCCACATTTGCAACGTCGTTTAGAAATAAAAACATTAAGAAGCTATTTGCGTTATACAATTCGAGAAATTTTAAATAATGACGATGACTCTACTCAAGCTTTTAATCCTAATACAAAAATGAACAAACGAAAAAGATATTCTGTATATCGGTCCGCAGATAATAAAGAAAAACATGGTTTTATGTGGTGTATGTGGCGAGCTAATTTGCGACGATCATCGCACAATTTTCTGTTTAGATTGCGCACAAAAACATAGTTAATATTATTATTACTTCAATTTTGATCATTTTACATTATATATAGCTTTTTTATGATAATACATTATAATTGTTTATAATAAAAAAAGATTTGTGAAAAATTATCATTTTATTATATTCTCATTACCTGAAAAATACCTATTTTCAATCATGCAAATAATTATACTTTCTGCAACCGACACATATAGAACAATTTTTTTCTGAAAAGTCATACTTTATTCTAAAAAACCTTAAAAGAATTTTTTTAAATAATAATTTGTTATTAAATTATGAATTTTTCTACAAAATTCCATTTCTTGTCAATCTTGGGAAATTTAAATTGTTATTGTAAAAAAAATTTTTAATAAATGACCAAAATAACTATTGAAATTAAAAGTGTAGTCACTCAAAAGTAATTAAGAATTTTTTTCGATTTTTTGCATGTATTTAACATTTAAAAAAGGGACAGGACAAAGGAGTCAGTGTACAGACCGTGTTAGTGAAAATAAGTGTACGGAGGATTAAGACTTGTGGCGCTGCCTTGCAGATGATAAGCTATAACAGTTTCATTCTTATCCAAACTGAATACAGAGGCAGAGGCAATAGAGATTATTTGCTTTGTATCTTGCGTTATTAACTTTAATAATAAACTATTTACACAATGAGCAAAAATAAAAGTAGACATAAGCAGTGTTATAAATGCTATACAGTTGACAGTAAACGTACGTCAAACGATGATTCGATTATTTTGCATACATTTCCTTCAAATATGACAGTGAGAGAGAAATGGCTTGAATGGAGTAAAATAAGCAAGAAAATAAAAACAAAATCTTTCTGTGCACCAAACATGTAAAAGCAGACTATTATATACTAAGTAAGTGTGGTAGAATCCTGAAAGATATTTGCATATCAAAGTTATAGTAAAAATTAATGATTCGCTTTTAACTATAACTCATAATTTAAAAAAGAAAAAGTTAAAGAAAATAACCGTTCTATCTATAACAGTAGAGGTTAAAACAACCTTATTTTTGAGCACGGATACGACCGCCGTTTGGCCAGGATCAGAAAAGGTTCGAGCAGGGAGCAAGGAAGCGCAGTCGAAATAAATTTTCGTAGTCTTAAATTTTCTGGAATTTTATTACAAATATATATGTATATTACACAAATTTACATGCACACTTCGACATAAAAGTATTACGAACAATGGGATTGACAAGACGTGTAGCGGTACGGCTACAAGAAAAAAAAGATTTCCGGTATTACGGAATATTGAGATCCGGTAATCTACGGAATCTCGCAAATGACGTCTCGCGTAAATAGAGGCATGGCGTATACTTGGCGCGAGACACCACCGTGTCTTTTGATATGGGTAAATCTTAACAAAAGGGGACCCAGCCCCCAGTGACTTGACATGTTAACATATGTTGTCCTCCTGAGTTATTAACATTATTAAAATTATTAACAAAAGAAGTTTCATAAATACGATACATGATATCTCTGCTTTATTTATAGTTGCAAACCCATGTGGTGCAGAAAATGCGTGGGCGGGGTACAAGGGGAGGACTTCGCTCTTCCCCTACATTCCCGAATTAATTTTTATAAAGCACGCATTTTTGTGTGCTTTAGAATAAGAAAATTTATTAATTTATGTATGCTTTATAAAAATTAATGCAGGGATATATAGGGGGAGGGCGAAGACTTGCCCTTGCACCCCGCCTATGCGTTCTCTGCACCATATGCGTTTGCGACTTTGCATAAAAGATTAGGATAATAATAAATTAATAGACTTTCTTATTTTAAAGCATGCATAAATGCATTATTTTAATAATGAATTTATAATTTATTGAAACTAGGTTCTTTTTGTTAAGATTTATCCATATTTCTTTATAGGATTTAGAATAGGATAATAATTAAGTTTAGAATAGGATAATAATGAATTAATAGGTTTTCTTATTTTAAAGCACGTAAAAATACACACAAGCACACGCTGTATAAAAATTAGCGCGAGGATGTAGGGGGAGGGCGAAGCCCTTTCTTTGTATCCCGCCCAACGCGTTTTCTGCACCACATGAGTTTGCGACTTTAAGTAAAGCAGAGATCGTATGTATCGTATTTATAAAATTTTTTTGTTAATAACTTTTTAACGAATCATGAGCGCCGGCTAAAATCTCTTAAAAATCACTCAGGAGACAACATGTGTCAAGGTCAAGGTCATTGGGGCCGAGTCCCTTTTTGTTTACCGTTATTTAATTATAAATTTCAGAAAATCTCAAATACAAGATTAAACTTTAAATATCAGCCTTTCGTATTTAATTATAATTGGCTGGTGTGCGCCGATGCGAGGTTGCTGTGCGCCTGTAAAAAACAATTGTCAGGAAGCATATTAGCAAGAAATCAAGGACGTAATATTGGGCTGGCAAATAAGTATTTTAATACAAATAAATTACAAATATTCCAAATAAATACTTTACTACAAAAATTTGGTGCCGCTAAACCGAATAATTTGTTTTAGTATAAAATCGCTTTCTTACAAACTAATTTATATATTAAATTAATACGTATAATATTATACACCCACGCATGAGAGAAAGAGAAAGAGAGAGACATTTAAACATACGTACACATAAAAGACTAAGGTATTAGAAATCGCTTTCTTAATAAATTAAGTTATATACTAAATACACATATACATTCAGAAGCATGCACAAAAGAAAAATATCGTGAATATTCATTTGGGCACGATGCTTTTGGACACCGTTCATTTGCACACTGTTCAGTTGGACACGCAAAGAAACGGATACCCACACACACACACACACACGCGCGCGCGCACGCCCTTGTGTTTTTTTCGTCATTTCGATGTCGATTCCACGTCGAATTATCGTTTCTCGCTGGACCATTTCTCAATTGATATTTACGCATTTTTTGCATGGCTTGTGCTAGACAGAGCATGCGCTTGTAACTAAGAAGCATGAGAATATGACTGCTGCGCATGCTCAAGTAAAACATACGTGACCATTTCGAATGTGGCCATTTCGAACGTGGCTATTTCGAACGTGGCCGTTCCAAACGTGGCTGTTTCGGACGTGGTCGTTTCGAACGTGGGCAAATTGAACTCCGTGCAATATTTCCCGTGGCCATTCCGAACGTGGCCGTGTCGAATGTGGCCATTCCGAACGTGGCCATTTTGGACGTGGTCAAATTTACGTGTGGTCACTTCGACCGTGGGCAAATTATATCCACTCCAACTGAACGGTATGGAAATGAACGGTGTGCAAATGAATAGTGTGCAACTAAACGGTGTGCAAGTGAACAGTGCGCAAAATATCATGTCCAAAAGCACCGTGTCCATTTGAACCGCGTGCAAATGTATCGCTCCCAAGGAGCCAACTCTGGAGAGCTCGTCGGATCGCCTCCCTGATTGTCAGGACGACAATCTTAAAGAGGGAGGGCAGTGTTACGCGCGCTGCCTGGTATACTCTTCGACCGCGAGTCAGTTGTCGGATCGATGATATCGATCGGCGGCGGCGGTCAGCTGTTGAAATCCGGGCAACGGGAGTAAACAAGAATTAACAAATAGTTGTAAAGTGACTGCGAGCTAGTGCTTGTTATCTTTTCAATAAAAACGCTTGATTTCTTGAGTTTGAAAGAGAGTGTTTTCTTTCCTTCCGCGGGCGCGCGCGTTACATTTGGGGGCTGGTCCGGGATCCGTTCGAACGGATTTACTTTACTCCCATTGCTCGGTTTTCAACAGTTGACTGCCGCCGCCGATCGATATCGCCAATCCGATAGTTAACTCGCGGTCGAAGAGTATACTAGGCAGCGCGCGTAACGATCATTATTTTTGTAGAGAAAAAGCTGAATACTCTCGTTTTGTAATGTTCATTCTTATAATGGGCGCAAAATATTTACATATTTTTTTGCAGAAACGTTAATTTGTGTGTGTGAATACAATAATTTTTTATTTAAAATATTTGTTACTTTAATAATCAAAGTTATACCATTTCAGGAATGTATATTATTTATGTTGAATTTAATCAAAAATTTTATCTTGCATTTGTGATTTTTTTCGTTATAAGAAAATATCACTTAGGTCAAATTTGATCAAAAGTATTCTTAGATTTGGTGTTTTTTTTTTAAAGAAAATCACACACTTGTTATTATAACTTTGATATACAAGTATCTTTTAAAATTCTACAACACTTAAATTATTATTATATATAAACGTCTGCTTTGAAACGTTTGCTGCACAGGAAGATTTTTTAATATTTTCTTTTCTTATTTTACTCCATTTAAGCCATTTCTCTTTCATTGTCATATTTGAAATGTATGCAAAATAATCGAATCATCGTTTGACGTACTTTTACAATCAACTATATAGCATTTATAACATTGCTTATGTCTATTTTTATTTTTGTTCATTGTCTAATTAGTTACTAATAAGTAAAATATGAATAAGTAAATTTACTTATTAAAGTTAATAATGCGAGATACAACGCAAATAACCTCTATATTCATTTCTCTGCCTCTATATTCAGTTTGGTAGGAATAAAACTGGTACGGCCCATTATCCTCAAGGCGGCGCCACAATTCTTAACAGGCCAAATATGAACAGTGTTTGAGTCATTGCACAAACTCTTCCATAACGCGTTACGTTACGTTAATACTGGCCTTAACTTTGGCCAGTACTTAACAATAGTACAAACAATTATAAAGGGCTCGTTAGTGCTAAGCAAAAATAATGCAATAAAGAGGTGAATATATCGAGCCAAGACAGAATTTCCTTAATACGTTATAATTTATTAAATAAACATTATATAATTATAAACACGACTAATAACACTGTGGTGAAAAATGTTCAATTTTGATCAAAATTGAATTTTGGTCAAAATTGAACATTTTTCAACAGTGTTATTAGTCGCGTTTATAATTATACAGGGTGTTACAAAAGCATCGGATTTACTTAGCACCATGCGATAGAGAATAAAAATCTAAGAAGAAATGTCTAATACTATTTTTCGATCCGGTAAATAGTTTCGCTTAATTCATCATTGTAATAAGTCAATAAGCGCGGAGGTACAAGAGAAAAAAGTCAGTGACGGAGAATGCGTGAAGTTGACTCCTTGTTATTAAAAATTGAAAAATGTTTCTAATGCTAATAATTATCAATAAAATTCTTTGGAAGGCTACCAAAATTTTCAATAGAACTGTCGGTTACCGAAAAGTATTTCCATTTTGACGGGACTTGGAAAATTTTCGAATTTGTATCTTTAACTAAAGAAATTTTTTATTCCGCAGCTTACAGCTTCGAGTGCTAATAATTATTGATAGAATTCTTTAGGCGGCTACCAAAACTGCCGATTTTTACCAGAAAGGATAAACAGTCTCAATTACATGAAATTTTTGCGCGATAAGTTGCCAAATTTATTATTTTGCCTCCTGCTGCTATCGACAATATGCCGTTATTTGGACGCAACATTATTTTTATGCATGATGGATGTCCAGCACATTATGCAGGTTACAAATGCTATAAATTAATCGCGTAGAAACGCAGAACGAATTGGAGGAGCAAATACAAATAGCATTTAATAATGTACAACAACACCACATTCAACATGCCACAGAAAGTGTCATAAATACAGCAATTAAATGTTTGGAAGTTAATGGTGGACACTTTGAGCACTTGTTATAAGAAGCACTTGTTATAATGTTGTAATGACCTGATTTCCGTGCGGATTAGCTCGCCGGGATATAGAAAGAAAAGGTCCGAGACAATAGACAACGCGACTTGTGGCGTAAAATAGATAGATATATTTGATTCTGTACAATATTTACAAGCTGTTCCGCGTGTGTTATACGTGCACGCGGTGATCAGGTGTTTCGCGTAAGTCGCGTGCGATGTTCGATGGCGAGCGCGGGGTTTGCGGTGTGACGGCGGCGGGCGCCCTGCGGTGGGGGTTTTCGGAGCCGGTGGGCGCAGAAATCAGCGCGGTGCAGGGGGCGGTCGCGGTTTTTACGTTTGGACGAGGCGGTGATTCATGGATCGCGTGGATCTAGATCCGAGAGCGCTCGGAGGAGACCAAGAACACTTGACCCCCTTTTTTGCCTAGATTGTCGTGGCTAGGAGCGGAGCGGGCCAGTGGCCGAGAGATCTCGGCAAAGGCGGATAACTCTTCACCCTTAGTGCACTGGCCCCAGGAGACGGAAAAGATTGTGATCAGAGCCGGAGAACACTCGGCTAAAGTGGAGAACTCTCCACTCTAATTTCTGGTCGCAGGTGCTAGGAGGCTTCTTGTCTTGTCGTGTCTCGCTGAGATCGTTTCAAGAAAAGAAGTGAAGCTGCCTCTACCGGGACGGCCTTTTATACCCGTCCGGGTGGAGGGTCGGCGACTCTCGGGAGTCTCCGGCTTCTCTCGTACTCGATCTCCGATGGTCGGGAGATCGGTGGGGAATCGCGCGACGTGCGGAGGTGATTTTCGCCTCGACGCGATGTGATTCTTTATGGCGGGCCGGTGCCCGTATCGTGGCCCGACGGATGTTCGGTCGGGCCGTACGCGGTCGCTGGTCGTCGGTAGGCGGGGGTTCGTTACAATGTTTTATCGTTTTATAATAAATAAATTTAATTACCATTGAATTTTTTCTTACTTTGCCCGATAGACAAATCTTTGTAAGTAAGTCCTATAACGGTAAAAATTTTTTCGGTAATCGGTAGTTCTGGTAGTCGCCTAAAGAATTTTATCGATAATTATTAACACTCGAAGCTGTAAGCTGCGGAATAAAAAATTTCTTTAGTTGAAGATACAAATTCGAAAATTTTCCAAGTCCCGTCAAAATGGAAATATTTCTCGGTAACCGACAGTTCTATTAAAAATTTTGGTAAGCTTCCAAAGAATTTTATTGATAATTATTAACATTAGAAGCATTTTTTAATTTTTAATAACAAGGAGTCAACTTCACGCATTTTCCGTCACTGACTTTCTCTTGTACCTCCGCGCTTATTGACTTATTACAATGAGGAATTAAGGCAAAACTATTTACCGCATCGAAAAATAGTATTAGACATTTCTTCTTAGATTTTTATTCTCTATCGCATGGTGCTAAGCAAATCCGATGCTTTTGTAACACCCTGTATAATGTTTATTTATTAAATTATAACGTATTAGGGAAATTTTGTCTTGGCTCGATATATTGACCTGTTTATTGTATTATTTTTACTTAACAATAGACTTCGTACTTAACAATAGATTTAAGTTAACGTACAAAGAAATCTTTAACATAAGAACTTAAGAACTTACGTTAAGGATTTCTTTGTGTGTTAATTTTTAAGTACAAGTTTAGGTTTATATGAGGTACTTAATTTAACGTAACGCGTTACGGAAGAGCTTGTGCGGTGACCCTTTCTCTTTAAGACATTAAGGTAGAGTTTTTTCATCTTTTTCATGTAGTGGCTCTACCGGAAAACCGAAAGGTGTTCTTCATACCACTGCGGGATATTTAATTTACGCGGCGACAACTTTCAAATATGTTTTCGATTATCATCCAAGTGATATTTATTGGTGTACAGCTGATTGTGGCTGGATTACAGGACATACTTACGTCGTTTATGGCCCGTTAGCGAATGGCGCGACATCCGTTATAGTACGTATGTGTTTTTTCATGTTTTCTTATTTAGGTTGCTTTTCATTCAGAAGACACGAATCAACACAAGTTAACACACTCGAGCACAGTTTACTATTTTAGTTAAATGAATGGCGATATATACACAGTGTGTATATATTGCAATATTTAATTTTATAAGATTTATCGTAAAACATTTTAAACGATATTTTCAAGTTTTATATATGTTCTAATAAAAAGAAAATCGTAAAAATGCCATTTTTTTCGTCCACAATTTTTCAAATAAATATAATGCTAAATAATAGTTCGCGATGAAAAATAAATCGCAGAAAAGTATTACGATAAGCATACAATTAGTTTCAGAGATATACAGGTTTAAAATGGTTAACACCTACTATAAGAAAATATGACACTATATTAACACTTGATAACATGAATTTTTTTAAAATTTTTTTGAAACTCAGTACCTATAAGTTTTTTGAGTTCCTGATTACGAATCTGATGATTAATTAACAATTTTTGGAGAAATTAATTTCATTATGCTTTTCACCATTATATTGAATCCCCCCCCATTTTGAATTGTTGAGATCTGTCATCAGATTCGTAATCAGGAACTTAAAGAACCCATAGATACTAAGTTTCTAAAAAATTCAACAAAAGTTTATGCTATCAAGTGTCGATAGTGTCATACTTTCTTAGTAAGTGTTAACCACTTTGACCCTTTATATCTCTGAAATTAATTGTATGCTCATCGTAAAACTTTTCTGCGATTAATTTTTTATCATAAGTTACCATTTGGCATAAAATTCATTTGATGTATCGAGAACGGAAAAACGATCATTTTTTTATTCTTTTTGCGGTTGTTCTTTTTAATTTTAATGTAAAATATAAATTGTTATTTATAGTTAGCTATAGAATATGTAATGCGTAACATTGTAACTTTTTATTACATGAATAATTTAAATCTTAAAATATATACATATGGGTACACATTCAAAAATTTTATCGAAATACTGGAAGCAAATACATTCTTTGATCAAAAACACACTTTAACTTTCTTCCCAAGCAGAATCAAAGTATATCAATTAAATTTGCATCAAATTCTAAATGAAAAGCGACGTGTGTTGAATTAGATGTTAGAAATATCAACTGTGTTTCGTAAAAGGAAAGCAGTCTTAGAGATCATTCGTCTCGCATTTGTCATATTTTTTCTCTATAACCCTTATGTAATCTACATTCGTGATTGACAGTTCGAGGGTACACCTTTCTATCCAGAGAATGATAGATACTGGTCCATTATTGATAAATACAAAGTCACGCAATTTTACACGGCGCCAACAGCCATTAGGTCACTAATGAAGTTTGGTGATGATCTTGTAAAGAAGCATAATTTATCCACGCTTAAGGTGAATCTTGTGTTTATTTATAGATCGAGAAGAACTAAAAAGAAATATATACAAAACGGAAAGTAATATATATATATATATATCCGTTTCAGGTACTTGGTTCAGTCGGTGAACCGATCAATACTGAAGCTTGGCTTTGGTTTTATAATCTTGTTGGTCATGGCAAGTGCAGCATAGCAGACACTTTCTGGCAAACGGAAACTGGTGGTCATGTACTTACACCGCTGCCAGGTGCCACGCCGATGAAACCAGGTTCCGCGGTAAAGGACATTTCATCATTTATTCCTGTATGCGTAATTAACATCCGTCAAACTTGATTGAGGTCAATAATGTAGAGTTATTCGTGTATATCATTAACAAAATTTGTATTCGTATTTCTTTTATAGATTTGGAAAATTTTTTCTAGAATTAAAGTATACGTAATAACATCAGCTTATAAATTAGACTTTATACCAAGAATGAAAAACATTTTTTTTGATTTTTTTTTTATTAATCTGTATCTGTATTTGCAATTATAAAAAGTTCATGAAACTAATTTTTTTTCTAGGCTTTTAAACTTAATTCGAATTGCACGATATTGTTCGTATATGTTATCCTTAGAGAAATAAAGTTTCATTTTGTACATATACTATATTGTAGATTTTGTACACTAAGCAAATATTGTCATCAAGTGACAGTTCTATGTACCAAAAATAAAATTTTTTCGTTTTTGATGTAAAGTTGATCTTTTTCCTCTAGATTTTGGTACTCACTTCAATTCTATAAAAGTTTTGCGATTCTACATATAAAGCTAATTAAAAGATTAATTTCTTAAAAAAATGTAAATAAAACAGACGACTTTAGGATTTTCTTAACATTAAATTAGTTATTTTCTATAAATTTTAAGATATTGAATTCTCGATTTCTAAATTACTTCATCATGTCACAATTTTGAGAAATACACAAAAAAAATACTAAAGTATAAAAGTTGCAAAAAAAGACTATTTTCACGTATTTTGCCATATCATAATTACGATATATGATGTGCTGAAAAAGTTTTATTGCAATCAAAATTATGTCATCTTATTAGGATATAACAAAAAATTATTGTATATACATACATTGTTTGTTCTTAAAAAAAATTTCTTGTGTCAGTTAATAGGATATTCATAATTAAATATGGAGTTTATATATGGAAAATCCATATACAGGATGATTCGAAGCAACTTTTGTCCTTAAAATGTCACATTCTTCACTTAATTCTAAAACAACTTTTCTTTTCCCAAAGTTTTGTCTGAAGCTTTTTAAATTATTAAAAGATAAAGTTATCGTATTACAAGTCAGGTACAAAAAGTAGGCAAGGGCGACGCAACTCACGGACAGACGCGAGCGCTCACGCGGGAAGCTTGGTATGATCAATGAATGGCTATACATAATAATACGCGCACATACATAATTTTGAGACAAAAAATCGCTGCAAAATGGAATCAAGAATACATTTTATAAACAAAGATTTTTTTTTATTAGCACACATTTTCTTTTTCTATTATCTGTCTCTCTTTTCTTTTTTGTCAGACACACCACACACACGCGCGCGGGGACGCGGACACCTGCACCCGCACCAACACCCACACCGACCCACCCACGGACGCATGCACGCACGCACACTTATTTACAATGATGATTCGATGATCTCATGATCATAACATGATATGCTGCTTCCTTGAGAGGGATGAATTTCCTAATGAATCATGAGTCAAGTTCTTAAAAGAAATAAAAATTAATTAAACGGAGGCTAATGAGCCAATACAAGATCTCAGTGTATAAGTATTTGTAGTAGTATTTTGTTAATTATAAAAATAGACGTTTTGATACATTATCGGATCATTTTCAATATTAATTAACAGAGTCGAATTACATAGTCAATGGAACGCAAGATGATCAAGTAACTAAATGAACAAATTGACTTCTTTACTCTTCTCTGTGTACAATCATTCGTGGAGTTGTATATTGTTCGTTCCAGTCAATGACATTATTATGTCTTATAATCCGTCCCTGATAGCACAGAAAAGTTTCTGCAATGTTGCAGAGACATTACACTTAAATGTTGAAACTATTACAGTTACGTTACGTTATGTCTCTGCAATGTTTCTGCAAGGTTGCAGCAATGTTAAAATGTCCGCTTTGCTCCGCAAGAACGTTTCTGAAATATTACGGGAATATGACTATCCCAGGTTGTAAAAGTCGTCGTTATTTTGACGTTTTTTTGACGGACACAGCAGGCTGAGTGAAACGGACACAGACCAAATGCGCACAGACCAAATGCGCACGGACCAGATGCACACGGACCAAATGCGCACGGACCAGATGCACACGGACCAAATGCGCACGGACCAAATGCGCACAATCGCAAGCCTATGTAGTGTAGAGAATGCTTTGCACACACACACGCACGCACGCACGCACACACGGGGGGGTGCAAGGGAGGGCTTCGCCCCCCCCTCCCGCACCCACCCTGTCGGTAGAGGTGCCTGAAAAGTCGCAACCCATGTGGTAAGTTTGTTGGTTACTGTGTCCATTTGGTCTGTGCGCATTTGGTCCGTGCGCATTTGGTCCGTGTGCATCTGGTCCGTGCGCATTTGGTCTGTGCGCATTTGGTCTGTGTCCGATTCACTCAGCCTGCTGTGTCCGTTTATTACTGTGCGCACCTGGGACGCTCCCACTATTTTGGCTTATAACTCAAAAACTACGTTTCAAATAAAATTTGGGTGAAGGAAAAATCGTTTTAGAATTGCGTCAGGAATACGTCATTTTACGGACCTAATGTTGTTCTGAATAACCCTGTAGATCTGATTGATTTATGACGTCTTATGATAGTACTTATAACTGTTTTAATAATTAAAAATCAACAATATGAATATGGGCCCAATGCCGGATATCCTATAGACGTCCAAATATTGGCCATTAATGAATGTCCAAAATAGAACATACGATAGACATCTATTTCATGTCCGTGGACGTGTGGATGTAAAATGGACACAAAATGAACGTTCATAGGATGTCCTGTGCTGTCTGGGTATTATATATAGCCATCCTACATAGAAACGGAACCTCTAATGGACGTCCATTGGACGTCTGTTATGAAAGTTTGGAACTTTCAGTGAACGTCCATTGGACATTAAATACAGGGCCATTAGAAATCCACAGTTCCGCCATTGCGTACGTCAATTAGATGTCAAAGATGTCTATTAGATGCGTGGATCATTAATAGAGACTTCATGGAGCCTCGATGAACGTCTAACGGATGTTTTGTGGATCATTACATTAAGAAAAATGTATTTTTAACAAAATGCAAAAGTGCCTTTATTCAAGATTATTTTATAAAATAACGCTAAGTATAAATATTTTTTGGTTAAACGTAGTATTATATTTATTATAAATATTTTTTTAAACAGTTTTTAAATAAAATTTTTTATTTTGTTCTTCTCATTTTTATTGATCTTTTTTACAGACTGATATTGTTATAAGTGACACACTCATAACGATAAAAAAGGTGTCAGTAGCACGATGACATAAGTCGGTCAGCTGCAGCAGTCAGCATCGAGCGCATTGCGCGAGGTTCCGCGCAATCCGCTCGACAATTAGCGCAATGCTCCTTAGACAGCACTTGCTGTCTAATGTAAGCAAGAATTTGGAATACTGACAGATTTACACCCTCACGTAATCTCCCCTTCTTTCGATCCAACTACTGAATTATCGAATATATAAACCGGTGAAAGAAAGTGAGGGACGGGTCAATCCGAAGTAGACAAACCAAGACACGACACTCTGCTTTGCGGGGTCGTGTATTGCGACATAAACCATTGTAACATACACAACCACGACTCTCGGCCTTGCGGGGTCGTGGACAGCAAACTCATAGACGCGACACTCTGCCTTGCGGGGTCGCGATCTATTCGTACTGTAAACGAATAATATAATAAAATGCTCGAAACGAAGACACGGTGTGAGTGACTAAATACCCTCCTCGCGAGATCTCTGGCAGCGATCCCAATCGTACTCACGACGAGGGGTACAACAATATTTTCAGTCTAGTATTATGTCGATGGCGAAATTTTACTTTCTTCTGCGTTCTTGACGAGTCCCTTTTATTCACCTATAAAATGCATTTTATTCACAAGGAACACTCCACGCCGTAGCGGTGGGTAGTGAAGGTTTCATGTAGCCTCAATGGATGATTAACAGACGTTTCGTGGATTATTAGTAGAGGAACCTTGATTCCATGAAACGTCGATCAGTCGTCTACCGAAGCTCCGTGAAGCCTCTACTAATCGTCCACGAAATGTCGGTTAGTCGTCCATCGAGCCTCCATAAAGCCTCTATTAATGATCCACGTAATGTCTAGTGAATATCTTTCAAGATGTTTAATAGATCTATTATGGAGGTAAGATAGATCATCTATCTGACTGCCACCATTAAAGTAAATATCTGTAAAGCTATGGAAGTTTGATGGATTCATAATAAATGTCTATCTAACTTTCATCATGGAAGCATATATCCCATAGAGTTAAGGAAGTTTAATGAATCCTAATGGACATCTATTTAACTTCCGTCATAGAAGTAAACATCCAATGGAGCCATAGAAGTTTACTAGATCTTTAATGGATCTCTGTCTGACTTCCACCATGGACATAGAAGTCCCATAGCTCTATACAGATTTAATGGACATCCACTGGATGCCAATTTCTATGTGAAATTAATTGATTATATCAAGCGCTCCACGTAAGCGCTCGCGTCTGACAGTGAGTTGCGCCGCCCTTGCCTACTTTTTATACCTGACTCGTAATACGATAACTATTTTTTTTAATAATGCAAAAACTAAGCTTCAGATACAATTTTGGTGAAGAAAAAATTGTTTCAGAATTAAGTCAAGAATACATTTTAAGGGCAACAGGTAATTTTGAATCACCCTGTATATGATTTTTCAAAAATTCAAACGTGATTTTATTTTTATAAATTATTAATTCTATTTTTTTAGAATTTGCAGAATTTTTCAGAATTTCTGTAGAAATTTTATAACATTTGTTGAATTTTCAACAAATAATCAAATTTTGTTTAATCCATCCTGAAGGGTAAAACTGTTTTATATGAGCAAGATTTATTAATTTTTGCACTTTTAAAAATCATAGCACTGTAAAAAATTATTATAAAACTTATAATCTCATTCCGTGATTATTAAAATAAATAAAAATGAACAAGGAATAAAAGAACAAGTTAGTGTGTTGACAGTAAGACAGTAAAACAAGTAATAAATATTCATTGTTGTATAAATATTTATTTATTTATTATATTGTTAAATTAATTTGCAATAAAAATAGAATAAATAGTTCCGTTTATAGTTGAATATTATATTTAACTTTAAATATTTTATTAATCATAACCATATCACATATTAAATTTAATTCTAACATCACAATATACATAAAAGTAAGTCTTTTGCAACTTTAATTACGAATTTCTCAATATGACATAATGCAGCAATTTGGAATTCGAATTTATAATCAAGGCTTCAAAAATTACAAGAAATAATTCCATTTTGATGATTTTGTTTTATTTTGTTTTTTAACGCATAAAACATTTTTTATATACATGCATGAAATGAATGTTTAGACATATCCTTTCTTCGGAGTTTTGCCGGAGCTTCTTGACGAGGATGGTCGAATAATTGAGGGTGAAGGAGAAGGATACCTTGTCTTCCGTCGACCATGGCCGGGTATGATGCGGACTCTCTACGGAAATCACCAACGTTTTCAAAATACATACTTTGATCGATTTAATGGATTTTACTGTACAGGAGATGGTAAGCATCTGATCTTTGTTTTTTTTTCTTATGGTTTTATACACTTCAATTAATGATATCTGATTACTCGTATGATTTTTGTAAGAGAATTTTGATATTTTGTTCCAATATATTTGGGATTTTTACTGAGTTTCTCTTCGATCCTCATTGTTCGAATATTTGATTATATTTAGATATTCTTTTACCTCTACAATTATTACAATGTTGAAGATATAATTTTTTATGGTAATTTTCGTTAACTTACAATATGTTCAAATAAAAAATTAGTAAAGAATTAACATTTAATTTAAGAGTTATTCTACTCGAAACATAATTTGAAACAGAAATGTTGATGTTATATTTATTTGCGTCCTGTTACCTGTAAGGTGCTCCGGATTTCAATTGGTCAGCGGAAAGTCCAACCGCCAAATCTGCGATGAAATTGTCTTCCGTCTCACCGTGACTCGCGCTTACGATATAACCAATTGTTCAGTCTTGCACAGTTAGTAACCTCTGTCACAATACCGATCTGTGATATTTTCAGTACGAAACAATTTGCTACATTCCTATTCATTGCTTCTTCGATCCTCTTGATATTCATCGCGGTGAAATCATCACTGACTATTTGAATCACTTGATGAGAGATCGTCAACCAATCTTCCTAATCTTCTTAATCAAAAGGATCTTCTATCGAGACTATCGTTGGCAATTTTAATATATATTTTAAATATTAATCTCGTAAACCTTCGGTATTCAAGTAATCAGTAGGATTGGAATTCTTCACCTTAAACATTAAGTCGTAGCTTCTTATGAACGTAAATGCAAACTTTTTTTTAGAATTATAAGATAATTCTAAAGATAAGATAATTGTATGTATAAGAAGACGTTTTTGATTATACCCAAAACCTTCTTTATAAAAAACGTTCGTCGTCATGTCCAGGGCTATTTTAATTTTGCCTTCGTAACTTGCGTCTTTGATAGATGCGTTTAAAAAGGTCAAAGCAACTTGATCATTTTCCAAATCAGGAGCAAAGGCTTCATCGTCGCTAATTAAAAGCGGACACGTATCAGTTTAGCGTCGATTATTTTTTTCTTTAGCACTCGATATACATATTTCTATAATCATTTTGAAGGCATCGGCAAAACTTTCAGCACCTGCACCATATAAAAAAACAGAAAACTAGCTAAACATTCCAATAATTTAAATGATTAGATGATTGTGTCGACTTGGCATGTATGTACGCATGCACGTATGCACGCACATTATCTACGAGTAAGATTGTGAATTCTGGACACGATAAATTATTGCTAGCATACTGTCTCCCTCTGATCATATTAAGGGGTTACACCAACCTAAACGGTCGAAAAACAGGCCTCACTTTGATATTTTATTTCTCCTAAACGGGTAGTGGGAATTAAATGAAATTTTGTGTGATTATTGACTTATGTTTCGATAATATAAAAAAATTTTTTTATTAAACAATGACGACGGAAAGCAGAAATATGGCCGCCGACACACATTGAGGTTTGGAAAAACGCATTTTGCGGTGACCACTGTCCCGTCTAAACGATCCATCTGAAACAAAAAAACAAAATGGTGTTTTTTTAAGCTAACAGTAGTGGTTTGTCGGTGACGATCGCCGATTGTCGATTTTATCGTTTGTTACAAAATGGCGATGAGTTGAAGTTAAAATTAAAAAAAAAAAAAACGAAAAATTTTTGTCCTTTTCATTTTTTTTTAATTTTTAATGAAGATCGATAAAAAATAGATCGTCACCGACAAAAAAATGTTTCTGAGAGTATTGTGTAAAAATTTGAAAACGATCCATCGATTAGTTTTTGAGATCTGGTGGTCACCGACTTTGAAAACCATGTTTCGAGAAAAACGCGTTTAAAGTTTCAAGTTTAGTTCTACTATTGTTAACAGCCGAATTTTGCACTTTACCTCTAGTCGACAATTCCGGGGCCATATGAGATTCCTTCCACATCAATAGCAGCAGCGCTCTGTGAAGACTTCTGCCCTTACGGAAAAAACACTAAAAATAACACTTAAAAAAATACTGAAGTTGAGTATAATTTGGGACAAGGGGTAAACACTCAATTCAGTGTAAACACTCAACTTGAGTGTTCGCTCTTTAATTTACTTTTAATTAGAGTGTTATTACTCTCAACTTAAATGTTTGCCATCTAATTGAGTGTTAATTTCAATGTTAATCCTAAATTTAAGAATAACACTGAAATTAATACTCAATTAGATGGCAAACATCCAAGTTGAAAGTAATACTCAAATTAATACTCAAAGCCAGCTGAACACTCTATAGTTGAATGTTTATTTTAGATATTCATTTTATGTCCATTTCTACTAATGCAGATTAATTTTAATCTTGGTTGAACTTGCTTTTTTGGCTTTTGTTTTTATTTAATATTTTCTAATCCAATGTTTGAGAGTGCACACTCAATATTAAATGTATACCTTCAACCGATAGATGTTGAGTGTACATCCTAACATTTCAGTGTTCACACTTTATGTTGGAAGTATACACTCATTTATTGTGTGTTATATCCAAATGTTGAGAGTATACTTTTAAATATTCAGTATTTAAATCCAAACTTTAGTATGAACACTCAATCATTGGGTGTACCCCAGATAGCACAGTGAATTCCTAAAGTATTCTTCTTTCCTGAATTGTAATTCTTTAGGAATTCATAGAAGAATACTATAAGAATGACTGAGGAAGTTACATGCATCAAAGTTCGAATTCTTGAGAACTTCTTCAAGTATTCATACGGTATTCAGCAGATGTATACTTTATGAATTCAAGGGGAGTAGTATTTATAATAAATAAAGAATTGCAAAATAACCAAAAAATACACCAACTAACAAACATTACACCAATATTATAATTTCTCACTCAACAGAATACATGCACTATATATACATGTTGTATACAATAATAATACTGTTGAACGGTAAATTATAATATAGACGTAACGTCCCAGCTAGCAAAATGACGCAAACTTTGCGCGAAGTTTGCCGCAAACTCGAGCAAACCTTTACAACAAAATTACGACAAGGTGTGTCCGCATTAAGCTTAGCTTTTGTTGGCAAGGCTTGTTGTAAATAGTATGACGCATATTTTATGCAAATAACAGGGTAAAATTTACTAGTAAAGCATAACAACAAATTTGCAGCAAGAACAAGGCAAACCTTGCTGTACACAATATGATAGCAAATTTGTGGCAAGAATAGAGTAAACCTTGCTGTACATAGCATGATAGCAAATTTGTGGCAAAAACAAGGCAAACCTTGCTATGCACAATATGATAGCAAATTTGTGGCAAAAACAGGACAAATATTGTCGAAATTTAGATCAACAAAAATGATTATTAGACTGAAATATTAGACTGATTAGTCCAATATTAAATGTGAATGGTGCAATCGTACTTGGTTCTTTGTTCTCGACGAGCCCCTTTTATTAATCCAGTAGGTAAATCTTTTTCACAAGAAATGCGCCATCTCGAGATAGATAGTAAAGTCAGAAATAAAGTTTAAAACCCGATAATGCAACCCTGTTATTTGTATAAAATGTGCGTCATACTATTTGCGACAAGCCTTGCCAACAAAAACTAAGCTGTTTACGGACACACCTTGTCGCAATTTTGTTGCAAAAGTATGCTCGGCAAGTTTTATTTTGTTCTTGTTACTAATTTGCCGTTATTCTGTGCTTAACAAGATTTCCTGTTTCTGCCATAAATTTATTGTCATGTCGTGTAGCAAGGTTTGCTCTGTTATTTGCTTAAATTTTGCATTTTATCGTGTCGGAACAAATCTTGTAATTTCTATACGTAATATTTATGTACAAGTCTTTCTCTGTTATTTGCAGCATCGTGTGATGAAAACTTTTGCCGTAAATTTGCTCGAAACTTTTAGAAAACAAAGCAACAGACAATTACTTGTCATAAAATTGTTGTCAGAATTGAAACAATCCTTGCTGTAAAGCTTTCACGATATGTGATTTTAACAGGCCTGGCTAGCTGGGGTTATTGTTAGTTGATGTTCAGCTTAATATGGTAGCAATTTGTAGAAATGTATTTTCAACCGCGTATACTTACTATTCAATAAAACGTGGATACAATAATCCTGCAGGAATTTTACGCACTTAATTGCTGGGTAATTAATATATATCGCTACGAAATATACGACGCACGAGCGGCACGAGGCACGATCACATGGCACGAGGACGAGATGGATTATGGATTCGGTGGCGGCACGGCACTTGCACACGAATTGTAATTCCTCATGAATTCAAAAAGTATTCAAAATTTGAGTCGCAAAGTATTGATTATAATAAACTTTTAAGGAATATTTCAAGACGAACTGATTATGATTAATTCTTCATGAATTCTTCAGACATTCATTTTTCTAAATCTGTATGTATTCTTTGAAATGAATTCTCTATAAACTTGTATTCACCTATGTGCTATCTGGGACACACTCAATGTTCGAGTATAAACACTCAATCTTTAGTGTAAATACTCAAGATTTGAGCGTATACACCTAAATTTGGGAGTAACTCCCAAAATCTAGTATTAACACTCAATTTTGAGTGTAAACTCTCAAAATTTGAGTGTTTTTTCCGTAAGGGTGTTGACGGCGAGCAATCCTTCCTTCGCGCGTCGCCTTCTGCGCTTGTACTTCGGCCACATCGATGCGCGCTCGGTCTTGATTTTCGCAATATGCAGCACAATTCTTTTATTATCATTAATAAATATGCAGCAGCACCTTCATTAAATGTGTATGCAGCAATATTGGTAGCAATTTGCACAACGTGTGCACCGCTGTGCTGCACTTTTGGCGCTATGCGCCAAATCAGATTGTTCAAACTTTCGTTAACGTTTTGCATAAATCCACCAACGCATTTCTCCAGTAAATTATCACTAGAAAGTTGTTTTCAAATATTGGACGAATGGCTTTAATCACATCCCTTACGGAAAAAACACTCTAATTTTAAGAGTTTACACTCAAAATTAAGTGTTAATACTCGATTTTGGGAGTTTGCTCCCAAATTTAGATGTATACGCTTATCTTGAGTATTTACACTAAAGATTGAGTGTTTATACTCGAACATTGAGTATGTACACCCAATGATTGAGTGTTCATATCAAAGTTTGAATTTAAATATTGAATATTTAAAAGTATACTCTCAACATTTGGATATGACACACAATAAATGAGTGTATACTTCCAACATAAAGTGTGAACACTGAAACGTTGGGGATGTACCCTCAACATCTATCGGTTGAAGGTATACATTTAATATTGAGTGTGCACTCTCAAACATTGGATTAGAAAATATTAAATAAAAACAAAAGCAAAAAAGCAAGTTTAACCGAGATTAAAATTAATCTGCATTGGTAGAAATGGACATAAAACGAATATCTAAAATAAACATTCAACTAGAGTGTTCAGCTGGCTTTGAGTATTAATTTGAGTATTACTTTCAACTTGGATGTTTACCATCTAATTGAGTGTTAATTTCAGTGTTATTCTTAAATTTAGGATTAACATTAAAATTAACACTCAATTAGATGGCGAACATTCAAGTTGAGAGTAATAACAGTCTAAAAGTAAATTAAAAAGCGAACACTCAAGTTGAATGTTTACACTGAATTGAGTGCTTACC
The DNA here is from genome assembly GCF_013373865.1 of Monomorium pharaonis. Classification (NCBI taxonomy): domain Eukaryota; kingdom Metazoa; phylum Arthropoda; class Insecta; order Hymenoptera; family Formicidae; genus Monomorium; species Monomorium pharaonis. The sequence goes on along the minus strand of NC_050472.1, from coordinate 12,674,635 downwards.
CCTTGTCCCAAATTATACTCAACTTGAGTATTTTTTAAGTGTTATTTTTAGTGTTTTTTCCGTAAGGGATCATCGTCCAGTGGCGATTTATGTTGATATTGCTCCAATTCGAGCACTCAAACGCTCGATCCCGTTTTACTCAACTCTCTGTAATCCGGCATTTTTGCAGATATCAACATAAAACTTTCAGGATATATTCTCGAAACTTGAAGCTTCAAGAAAATGTAATAAAAAAAATCGAATTTTTTTTCCCGCTAGGTTGGTGTAATCCCTTAAAACTTGATACAGGTATGCATAATTTATTGTTTTCAAATAATTTCGGCAATGTATGTAAAATATTAAAAAAACTGAGAATAAATAAATATATAGCTTAATTATTTGCAATTGATAAGATAAAGTTATTTATCAATTAATTATAATAGTCATAAGGAATAGAATAAAGATGATACAGTGATCTATAAACCGGTAGACCCTTTTTAGCAGCACCAGCTTTGCAACAAGAGGACAGCGTTAACGCCAACCCTTACGGAAAAAACACTCTAATTTTGAGAGTTTACATTCAAAATTGAGTGTTAATACTCGATTTTAAAGGTGTTTACTCCCAAATTTAGGTGTATACGCTCAAATCTTGAGTATTTACACTAAAGATTGAGTGTTTATACTCGAACATTGAGTGTGTACATCCAATGATTGAGTGTTCATACCAAAGTTTGGATTTAAATATTGAATATTTGAAAGTATACTCTCAACATTTGGATATGACACTCAATAAATGAGTGTATACTTCCAACATAAAGTGTGAACACTGAAACGTTGGAGATGTACACTCGACATCTATCGGTTGAAGGTATACACTTAATATTGAGTGTGCACTCTCAAACATTGGATTAGAAAATGTCAAATAAAAACAAAAGCAAGAAAAGCAAGTTCAACCGAAACATTCAACTATAGAGTGTTCAGCTGGCTTTGAGTATTAATTTGAGTATTACTTTCAACTTGGATGTTTGCCATATAATTGAATGTTAATTTCAGTGTTATTCTTAAATTTAGGATTAACATTGAAATTAACACTCAATTAGATGGCAAACATTCAAGTTGAGAGTAATAACACTCTAATTAAAAGTAAATTAAAGAGCGAACACTCAAGTTTACACTGAATTGAGTGTTTACCTCTTGTCCCAAATTATGCTCAAATTGAGTATTTTTTAAGTGTTATTTTTAGTGTTTTTTCCGTAAAGGAAATTTTGACCTATTTTCTCTACCATTCAGTTTGTTTAACAATCCGTCAATCTTCATTTGTTGACATACATTTAGCTTTGACTTTATTAATTGAGGAGCAATTACATCATTAATGATATCGATAACTTTGAATACTGAGCGATCATGATAAATTGTCATGTTTTTATCTCTTATCTCACCCGCTTGATTTAGATTGAGCATCACAGTATAGGTACCGATCTAAACAAACTGACATCAGTGAGCACGTCACTTTTTTGCTTCTGTTATCTAATATCTGACGAGCTTTAATTTTTTGAAGTGCCATGGCATTTTATATTATTCGAAATTTTTATATTTGTCGTTTATTGTTGTGGATTAAGTTGAATGTTTACTTTACGTATTTTGTGGATCGTATTATTTAATTATGTAATCGATACCGGCTAATGGTTAATATAACATAATAGTTAACAATTGGTAATTTTAATCAGTTACTTGTGAGTTTAAGGTTCAGACTTGGCTATCAGATTTGTCATAATCGATTGTGTAACGATAAGAGGTAAAACATGACACATATTCACACAGATTTATTTGTAGCCTAATTCTGATAAGAACTCAGGTGAACTAATGCATATTTCTATTCCAATCGTATCTTAGTACTTTTTAAAAGTATTTTAGATTTTTTAAAAGTATACATATGATATTTTAAGAACGTATGAATATTCTTAGAATATCTTATAAACATTCTTTAGATATCGTTACTTTGATATAAGAGAATATCGAATCTATTCCATTTAAAAATAAAATTGCTAAAAGTTTAAAAGTACCACTCCCTAGAAAACACAAGTTTTTTGTAGCAATCAACAAAATTGACATATGAAAGAAATGTATAATTTTTAGGAGAAGGTTTTTATTAAACAGTTATGAATAAAAAAAGTACCAAATTTACAGGATCACTATAACATAGACGTCGGTTTGTAAGCAGAGGGAGCAGTGGATTTCATTTAATATAAAAAAACTCATGTGAAACAAAACAATTACAAACATATACTTTTTCACACGAGGTTCATCCCATGCACTGATCTGAAGTATCCTATTTACCAGTACGAAATGAAAGGTAAATATGCAGTATAATGCTCTTATTTTCGATTTTTTTCTAACCTAGTAAATTTGGGTATTTTTATGTGCAAAATCTTTCCTGAGAAGGAAAATCGTTGCTCAAATCATCTTTTTTAAAATTTAATTTTAAAGTTTTTTGAAATTTGGAACATGATAAATTTATGACTGTAAAGATATTGCGCATAAATATTATGATACTTTTTAATATTGCAATTTATAAACTAAAATGAATTACTCAGATAAATAGTTTAACGACAATCCTTGGCTTCTTGTTTGAGATGTTAGTGATGCTAAATTGTGGCTCTTTATATTACATATGATTAATGTTCTGAAAACAAAATTTAAAATATAATCGAATAATTATGATTAATTTTGTATATTTAGAATTG